>NC_087535.1:2652662-2952662 GCF_963921805.1 Phalacrocorax carbo
TTTCTTCTTCAGTCGCTCCAGGTCAAATGAGAGGAAATAGGACTATGAGGAGGAGCTGTGTACAGGAGGTCATTAGATCTGAGGATGGGAGGAGTATGTACAGAACATTGTTTTGTTTTGAAACTTCATAAAGCTCGGTGCATTTTTAAAATGTTTTAGCTGTTGCTTTGTTCCTTGTATCTTGTAACAGGTGGCAAATGTAAAGATGTGAATCTGTATATGGTTCTGAGCAGATCATATGATTTGTAATATTAATCACTTTACAATGTACCATTATACATAGGGTTTTTTTGCTTGCGTTGAACGGTAAGCAGTTTGTCTTGCGTAGATAGAAGAATGTTTCTGGTATTGACATGCTGGGGTGTGTTTTGCTGGGACTCAGCGTTTGGAAGGAAGTGTGCAATGAAGACGCGTTCATTGCGGAAGCGTGGCCATGAGCGGTGTTCGTCTGTGCAGAACGAGACGTAGATGCTTCGTAGCACGGTTCTCGGAAAAGTCAGGAACGTCGAGCTAGTGGCATGTGAAGGGAATGACTGAGCTGCAGTTTCATCCGGAGCTCTAGTTCTGACTTCCATTACCTGGAACTGAGCTGCTTTATATTATGTGAAATATAAATTTTTAGCTGTAGGGTCAGTTAATTTTGTACTTCATGTGACTAGAGTACTTCTTAAATAGATGATTGTTGACCATCTATTCCAGAACCTCTGAATAGACCAAATACACAGCAGAACTGACAACTGGAGTGGATGCGTTGAGTGTGTAATGGTACATTGTAAAAGTTACAAATTAAACATTTCTTTACTGTACAAGAATTTTCATGTCACTTGTAAAATGTCTTTTGTGAGATCCTTGGGATTAAAGTTTTGGTTACAACTTGTTGTTCGGTATTTAACTTGCAGAACGGGAGCTTGGGTCTTGTGGTACAACTTGGTTCAAGTTAAATGCGCTCCGCGGTACGGAGTAAAACTAAACACTTGCCCTGTCTCACTGTAACACACCTGCAACAGTAAGTGTTCAGATGCTGTCCTAAGTGGCAGGTCGCTGCCTGTGGCTGTGCTCCACGCTGTCTGGCACCTCGGCCAGGGGCACGGCCTCCCGTTCTGTCACCGGCATCTCGTGCCAGCGTTGTTAAATGCAGCCTAGGTCAGCTTGGCGATGCTTGACTTCTTGCTAATGAACAGTGATCTCCATACTGCTTACTTGGAAAGCTTGGAGATCCAAAGGTTCGCAGCATTTCTTGCACCCTGGGGGTGTGGGTTGGTAACAACACTTAAACTATTCTTTCTGTGTGTTAGTTTTGAAATTGCTGGTCTGTAAACTGAAGCTTTGCGTGAAGGTTTCACTTCGAGTGTAAAAACATGGTGTGGCTCAAGTGCCATGGGAGCTCCCAAGCTGCCTGACAGCTTCCCCCACCCCACCGCCCGTATCCCAGAGAAGATGAGCTACATCAGTTCTGATCGTGTGTGTTTAGATTAAATCCATCATACCGAACAGTCTTGTGGTTTAATTTCCTTCACTTGTACTGTCCAGGTGTGGACAAGACTGGCAAAGCTGTGATGGAAAGAAATTGCTGCTGCTTCACAGATGGCTGAGAAAGGGTGTGTGTGAAAGGGGAGTGGGGACAGTGTGGGGTTCATCAGTCTGCAGCTGGAGCAGAGGTGTTGCAGTTTAGCTGTTGAGGTGTACTGTCTTGGTTTATTTATTTTTTCTGTTAACTATTTAGGATTATTTATGGTTGGACTCAATCTTTAAAGGTCTTTTCCAACCAGGACAATTCTATGATTCTCTTGACTAGCAGTTTAACAGCCCCTGGCCCAAGGAGCGTAACCAATCTCGTGTTCCCTGAAAAGCAGGAAGGCTGCAGGTGGTGCAACAGGTATGCACAGCCCTTAATCGTCTTGAACTGGGAGTGTGGTGAGCTTAAGAGGCACAGAAAAATACATGGATGCCATGGCAGAGGGGTTGTTGCTGGCAGACCAGCTGCTGCTGCTCAGGGTGGAAGTTCAGTTGACCTGTAGCCCTTGGCATCCAGCTGGCCTGTACGTTTATAGGCTGTTCCCTGTGTTGAGCAGCATTCCCTGCTCGGTACAGCGGGGCTTCTGCATCAGCCGGAGCGCGTAGGAAGGGTCGGGCTCGGAGCTGAGCCCGGCCGTTGGCGCGGAGGCTGAGGTGGCGCACTGTCGCGGCTCCCCGGCAGAGGTCGGGGTGGCCTCGTCAGCCGGATGGGGCTCCTGTCCTGCCCGTTCCGAATCAGGTTTGCTCTCAGAATGTTGACAGACCAACTCCTCTGGGGATGTTTGTATTGGATGAAAGGCAGCCAAGGGCTGAGATGATATCATGTGCCATGCACAGCCGTGTTCCCTTTTTTAATACGTGCTTCTACCAGGGTTTGATTTGTGGAAGGATTGCAGCTCTTGTTGCCTGGGAGCCAGCCTCTCTGCTGGCACGTCGGTTCCTCTTGTGGTTACGGCGGGGGGAGGGAGCAGCAGGGGACAAGTAGCCTTCAGTAGTTTCAGCTACCGAGGGGAAAGGAGGGAAGGAAATCTCAAGTGCTGGAGACAGCGTGTGCTGCGGGGAAGCAGGTTGCGGTTTTTGTGCGCAAGGGAGTTGGCAGAACTGGGAATATTTATCAGTTTTGGGCTTCTGACTTCATGTTTTACTCCTCAGCTGAATGAAGAAGTTTCACAGCAAACTGCTGGTTTTACGTAATCAGGTGGGGTTTTGATTGGGAGCAAAATTGGCAGCTTCTAGAGAAGGATGGGAAATGTATAGATAGTGGCTGTGTACAGCCCTTCTTCCAGGGTATAATTAGCAAGTGTTATTATTAATGCAGGAACACACGCTCGGATTTAAGGCTTCCAGTTTGTTTCAGAACGAGGGTGACCAGCCTGGGAGTGCTATTGACAGGTAGAGCATTGTGGCTTGGGTTTCAGAAGTCTACTCTCAAATTAAATTTACAAGGAAATGTCTGTGTTGACCTTCTGAGGCCAGGAACACCCCTCACCTCTCCCCAAAGATTCTTAAACCAGGAAGAGCCGCTAAGCAGCCTGTCCTGGCCAGAAGAGGACAGACGGACACTATCCGCTGGTTCCTGGGCAGAACCCAGTGGCTTGTGGCCCATCCTCAGAGACAGCCCCGCTCTGAAGGCTCCCGGGTGATGGCGGAATCTCTTCTGTCTGCTACTTCTAAATTGTTCCAGGGCTGGGTTTCAGGGTACTCACACAAATGTGTTAAGCTGCATTTCTGAGCTGGGGAGAGGTTCAGCTGCCTCCCCTTCTGCCCGTCAGAAGCACCCTGGGGTTAAAGCGATCCGAGTTCCTCAGACGCTCACCAGCGCAGTGTCCAAGCGCATCCCGGGAGCGCATTACACGACGTAACTACCCTCTGTGTGCGGTTTGTTCTTTTCTCACACTCTCCCTAGGGAGAGCATTGTGTGCAAATGGTTTTGTGAAGAAAGGGATTTTTTTTTCTTTTTATGTACATGCTGCTCTGTTTATGGCAGAGAAGATCATTTTAAGAATGTGCCTTGCACTTAAAACAGAAAATGGAGAGGTTAAATATGTTCTCTCTTTCAATGGGATATGTTCCACCGACCTTCAGACAGGTTCATCTGACGGGGTTTTGCTTGGGTGAGAAACTGCAATCTTAGCGAACACTGACAGTAGGTGTAGGTAACGAGGTGTTCAAGGTACGTGTGGGGAGCTGCTGCAGGTCACCTCCAAAATGAACGTGTTGCCGGAGCTGTGCTATTCTCTGCTCCACCAAGAACTCGAATATATGCTTGATAGAAAATCACTTGTGTGCTCTGTGCTCTCGGTCTCTGCATTTCTTTTGGTTTGGAGTCAAAGGAGACAGGAGAGACGCTGTGCCGTGCCCTTGGGTCTCCCTGCAGCAGCCAGCCTTGCCTGGAAGGGCAGGTTACGCCTCTTATCTCTGACTCTCTACGTGCTGCGGTGGGGACCTGTCAGCAGAACCCACCGCTGGAAGTGACGACTGCCCTAGCGGTCGTACAGCTTTTTTCTTTCGCTGTTATCGTGACGTCTTTCCAATTCCCAGTTTTACTTTCTTTCCCTCATGATCCCATCACCACAAGGTGCCACAATGTCTCCTGACATAAAGATCCACGAGGCAGCTGAATGTTTGAGAAACTTTCTCCAACCTCTGCTGGTTTGAATCCCTGCCCCCATGCCCCTGCTCAAATCATACCCCAGAAATACTGTCCCAAAACCTGAGCTACCATCACCGTCATGAATCACCCTACTCTGGTGCTGATGTAGCGCGGCTTAGCTAGGGAAAAAAAAAACAAGTGGGAAAACTGGAGCATCAACCCCTTTTGCAAACAGGTGGCCGAAGGGCAGAAGTGCGGTTCCAGTAGCTCTGGTTCGACCTTAGATCCCGAACAGGGAGGTGATAGCGCAGCGCTCAGACTGCCATAAAGAGGCGGGTCTTGGTTTCCCTCTTGCTGAAATGCAGCTAGCTCCGATTTCACACCTCAACCTGCCAAAAATAGGCAAAATAAAGACAAGTTTTAGCTTGGCAGCTATTGCAGTCATTTAGTAAAGCAGTTGCTGAAGCTGAAGCAGCATCCCAGCCTGCCAGCCCACGCAAGAAGTGTTCTGGCTTCCTAGAAACACTGTCACTGTCTCGGTTTTCTGTTTCATTTCTGAAGTTTCACTGAGGAACTACCGTCAGTTACATTTTGGTGGTGCCCTTCAAACAAACGCTGTTGTGGACTAAAATAGGAGGTCCAGACAAATATCAAACAGGCTATGCAACGGGAATGCTATGTTCCCAAGTGATTCATTCATCCCTTATTTAATAATTTAGGAGCTGACATAACTATTAGTTGAACAAATCTTCACATTGATTCAAGTGATGTTTCTGCTCAGTCCTTAAAGTAGTTCTAGCTGTCAGATTTTCTGTGGGAGTAATCCCAACTGGAAAAGGGAAATGTACCTCCCCAGCTAATTCTGCCACCGATTTCAGTGGCGTTACTCCACAACCTGCCTGCGATACCCCAGGATTCATCCTGCTACAGTCAGAGTCAGATTGTCCTGTCCTTGGGCACTTCGCTGGACGACGCACGAACACGCTGCCCGGTTGTGATGTACCGATAGCACGCGCAGCCGCTGCCCGCGGCCATCGGCAAAGCGGCCCTGCGACGTGCCGTGGTGTGAAAGGCCCTTGGCAGGCTGCAGCCCTCCGTCGGGAGCTGCGGTACCGGGGTGGGGCAGCGATATCAGGGTGGGGCACCGTGTCACCCTGGGTGTCGCTTTGGAGTCAGCTGGAAGATCACTACTGCCAGCTGTGAGACAGAAGCGTTATCTCCACCGAGGGCAGAGGCTGCTTTGGCCATGAATATTCAGCGCTCTTGAGCGGTGTCTCTGTGAGGAAGCCCCACTGCTCCGCCCAGCCTTTCCCCCAGCACGGGCGACGGAGGGCTCGCAGTTAGTGTTTGCTATAAAATGTTTGCAGTCAACTCATTTCTGACTAACACCGGCATTATTTGCCATCGCATTAAAACGCGGTCAGTCACTGCAGAACGCCCACTGGCTAGTCTGAGCGCCGTGCTTCCTGGTGCTAGCAGACGGCGGATGGACCAGCTTTTCGTGCATTGATGTTAGAAGCTTTCTGGGAGGAGGTTGCCCCAGCTAGAGAGAGATGGGCTTCAGGTGTGGTACAGGGCCGCTGGTCCTGCTAGTAGGAATTCATCTAGCTGCCTGGTTGACATGTCCTGCTCAGAAACTCATGGTTGAAGGTTCACCAGACTTGGAGGCAGCAGTTCCCCCTGCACAGGGTCAGGCTGACAGGGACCGGTGGGGTATTTTTTGACTTACTGCACAGCAGGGACATTTCACAGAATCCCAGAATCCCAGACTGGCAGGGGCTGGAAGGGCCCTCTGGAGCTCATCCCGTCCCACCCCCTGCTTGGGCAGGCCCACCCAGAGCGGGGGGCACAGCACCGCGTCGAGGCAGGGTGTGAATGTCTCCAGGGCAGCCTGTTCCACTGCTCTGTCACCCACAGAGGGAAGGAGTTTTTTCTCATCTTTAAGCGTAACTTCCTGCATTCCAACTTGTGCCCGTTGCCCCTGTCATTGGGCACCACTGAAAAGACTCTGGCCCCAAGACCAGACTTCCCAGGTTTTCATGTTTCCTGTTTCACGACCTTCCTCTCCCTCTCACCTCCTCCCTGCACTCTTTGTGGTGTATTACAGTTGATCATCAGCAAAGCCCAAGTTTGTTACAGGACAATGAGAAGGGTTCTGATGCGGCATCTCTTCTGGCGGGTGAAGTATGGGACATTTTTAACCTGTTTCCAGCCTCTGTTGCACTGACGGCAGCTCCAAGATTGAGCGAATTTCCTTTCCGAGGTGCAACGTGGATTCTCACAGGCGAGGCAGAGAAACCAGCGAGGGAGGCTGAAACCAAAAGAGAAATGTTTTACGTTGGCATCTGGAACTCCCCGACTCAGATCCCTGTTCGGCGGAGCCGAGCAGAGCTCTGCCACGGTGCGTGGACCCCGTCCGCCCTCATTGCCAGGTCCGGCACAGCTCTGTGCCAGCGCTCGGTGTCAAGGCCAGCGGAGGTTCAGCGCCAGGTGAAAGCTGCTCCTTCACCCCAGCTCCAGGAAATCCTGTTGTGCGTGACTGACATGTGGAAAGGAAAGTGCAATTGACCCTTACCCTGGCGTCTAGGTGGCGGCTGTCATATCACCGATGGCTTTATTGGAAGTTGTACACACAGCTGTCGCCTCCCGTGACCTCTGCTCCACACAAGACTCTGTCACTGTGCAAGACAGCTGTCTGTCTGTCAGTGGCACGTAGTCTGGGTATTGCCCTCCTACAGGTGCCATTTGAGGCACCCCTTTACTCACGGTGCCCTGGGGCTGATCTGCCCCTGCCTCTACCCCTTCCCTCTCCTCTGCCCCATGCCCAGCCCCGCTCCTCGCCCCCAACACAAGGGCAAAGTGAATCACGGCCCTGCGCCCGCCCTCACCCGGGGTGACAGGATTCCCGAAACGCGTGCCATGAGCGCGGAGATCCCAGGAGACGCTGACACACAGTGAGCCACTGCCTGGCAGCGCCGGCGGGTGCCGGGGCAGGCGAGCGGGCCAGCACGCGTCTCCCACATCCATGGGTTTGGCGTTCGGTGTCCCTGCCTCCGTGAGCGGGAGCGGAGGGACCTGCCTCACAGACACCCCATCCCTGTGTCTGCTCTGGGCGGCAGGGGCTCTGCCGAAGCAGGGATTGTTTTTAAAGCACACATCGTGAGCAAGCATTAGTCAACAGCTCTCTGTAGTCACTTCCTTCTCACACATGGCTATAAAGGGCCAGATCGTGCCTCCAGTGGATTTCAAGCAAAGCCGCGGCTCGGGGAGCAGCAAATCCCTCGTCAGCAGTGCCGAGCCACACGTGTTATCTATTGGGAAGAAGTTACTTCAGTCGACAGCTTCCCGTGGGCCCGGCTGCACCGAGGGCTGCTGAGGGCTGGAGACCTCGTACGCCACATGGATGAGAGCAATTCTGCCCCACGTTCCGCTTGCTTATTCCCACCCATGCAGCGAATCCTGCTCTGGAAGGTGCCGGTGACACTGGAGCAGTCCCTGTCCTCCCCCCACACACTGCCACCTCGACGGGAAGCTTCTGCCCTCACAGAGATACCTGCGGGGAAGAGCTGGCTGCAAAAAAAACACCCTGTGGACATTTTGGATGGACCTTATTCCCCGCAAAGAGCTTTGCAAAAGGCTGGAGCCGTTCGTCCCGACTCCCAGCGGGGCATCCATGCCCCCTCCGGGGGTGCCGGCCGTCTGCACGGTCCTGCCTTCCTCTCGAGTTGTAATCAGTGAGGTGAAGCAGCAAGTAAATAAACATGCAAACGAGCGCGAGGTTCGAAGCCAGGTACTCCCTGCCGCCCTCGCCGGGCTCCGAACAATGAGGTCCTTTGCTGCCAGCTGGAAAAAAAAAACCCACCCCACAAAGCTTCCAAGCTGCTCATGGAAAGTCAGTGAAGCAATTACGTTAATGACTATGAATGGGGCTAAAAACAATCTTGGATGAAAATGAGTGAGGGGCCGAATGAAGCGACCGATTCATAGCCCGGCTCCCACATCCAGGAATATTTCCAGTAAGCAAAGGCCTTGTTTTAGGGACTGTCTCATCCCCCATTTGTGCTTGGTGGGACTCTATTTCCACTCTGCTGGGTCCGGTGTCTCATCAAAATGCCTTCATAAATGGAGCAAACAAGGGCTGTATATGGCAGGGAAACAGTCAATTAACACGATCCGAGTTCTTTTAGGGGCAGAGTTAATCAAGCATTCAGCGTTTTGTCATTCTTGTCTTTCTTTCCTGGGAAAATCCTATTAGTATAAAATCACTTAATTGGGCACTTCAAAGAGCTGATGGGAAAACAGCCTTCGCTGGGATATAAACGCCATTCAGCCAAACACTGGGTTCATTTAGACTTTTGCTGGAGCTTGAGTGTTTCATTAAGAGCCTTCACGTTTCCCACTTAAAAGAAAAAAGCTTGTTAGTAGAGATAATAAAAACTCGGAGATTTGAATCTCGCTGAAGAGGGTTTTTACTGCCTGAATACGCAGGGCTTTGTTTCGGGGCTTTGTCCCCAGCGGAGCCTCTTACACCTCTAGTGAGTGCCTGTCAATCTGCTTTCCTGAGCCGAGCGATTTCACACCTGCCCGGGCTGTTCTTGCGAGTAAAGGCTGCTCGAGGAGGGAAGGAGTCACCCCCGTGCCCCTGAGAGGTGGGTGACAGCCCTGGTCTGACCTTTGGGGGGTAGGATGGTGCGTTTGGCAGGACTGAGCCCCAAGGCCCCTGTGCTCATCCCCGCCCTCCGTGCTGGGGTGGAGGTCCTGTGTTAGTCCTTCCGTTCTCAGGTTATTTCCCCGGGCAGAAATTCAGGTTTTTGCAGAGCTTACATTTATCCCACCTTGAAAAATAACATGGCGTGTCCTGATCTGTCATTGCCAGCTCCATCCCCAAAGTCCTGAAGGATGCCCATCTGCCCAACTCTTTGCTGTTTCTTCCCTTCCGTTGGTTGATCTAACAGGAATATTACATTTTCCCCTCCAAAAAAACCACTTCACGTGCACCTTTGACCACCAAATTTCCAAACCTGCCCTGCTGCTGGGGAGGGCTGGGTGAGGAACTGCGCAGATCACTTTGTTTCTGTGGTTGGCGCTGGCAGGTCTCTGTCTGGGCAGGTCAACCATATATTAATGACATTTTACACTCAGCCTTTGTAAAATTCTTACACATAGGTGTTCGTGTGCATTTAAAACTGTTGTTATGAGCATGGGTTGGACCTCAGTATGTGATTCCCATGGAACACGCTGAGATCCTTCCTTGGCGCAACGTTTGGCTCTTCACTTGGGGCTCAGGGTTACTTTACGTGGCTCCACGAAGCCGCGTTTCCCCATTCTCCTCCTCACCCAAGGTTGGGGCATTCAAACCCTCATTTCTTCACCCAGCTGAAACCGTTCCCCCGCCCTGTGCTGAAGCTCCCACCCGCCTCCCCTTGGCCTTTGGGGTGCTGCTCCCCATGTCCCCGGAGAGGGAACTTGGTGTCAGAGGCGATGTGCCCAGGCACGTTCCCCTGATGAAACCCCGGCCGTGCCGGCGCTGAGGATGGGCTGAGTCACGCGCCGACTCTGCCTGCCGTGAATAATGTATTTGCATCCATGTCTGCTGTGGCTTCTTCTCCCGCTGAGTCTGCGGGACCCACCTGGGGAGATCTGCCGGGAGGGAAACGCTGCCGCGGGCTCCCCGGCCGAGGCAGCGACCGCCGCTCGGTATCGAGGTGCCCCCGGCGCTGGGAAGAGCGTTACTTTGAAGGCTATGAAATATGCAGTCATTTAATATATTCCTTTTGCTTCCAGGCGCTAGGATGGGCTTTTCAAGGAAATTACAAGGGCGGATTCTCCCACGATCACGCCCCTCCTGGGTGGGGGTTCGGGACTCCCCTCGGGGAGGGCGAGCCTGGGATGGGAGAGGTGACAGCTCCGATGGGGTGGCCATAAATGATGAGGAGGAAACACCCCATCTGCCCTCGGCGCTGCTCCTGGTCCCCGGCCCCGCGCCTCAGACCAGCTCCTACTACGTGTTGTTGGGGCTGAGTCACCTTTGGGATTTTTTTTTTAAAGTTCCTGTACTGCCTTCTGTATTAATCACACTTTTTTTTTTTCCCCTTTTCTCTGGCGGTGCCACTGCAGACTTGACCGTGGACTCTCTGACCCAGACCCTGACGCCATTCCTCTCCCCACTTCCCATTTCCAGTAACCCACTTCACTGAGGTCTCCTCCGATGCCGCCACCGCTGCCCAGCTGGAGCTGCCCGGCTCCCGGCGCGGGGGCACGAGGAAGGGGAGCGAGAGCGGAGTCTGCAACAGCCAGAAACCTGCCCCCGGCCCAGCCAAACTCCCGCCCCACCAAAAAAATCACGGAGATAATTACAGAGTTACTTTCCTAAGGGAAAATCTACACCCAATTTATTTTCTGGCTGGTTTTGCCCTGTGTAACTGGGGAGATTCGCATCAGCCAGGCTGGTCGGTTATCTCGCATCACTTCGCTTTTTTAATCCCTCGCTCTTGCATCAGTGGTTGCTGGATTTCACTGGGGGTTGTGCAAGCGAGGCCACTCCTTCCTCTGCCACTTCAGGTGCTAATTTAAAAGGCTGCTGGTTTTGATGGTGCCGTTGTTCCTTTTTGTGTATTCAGGGGGGCTTTGATGAAAAAAAAAAAAGAGCTGGTTTAAGCAGTGAGCATCCTCTCGGTAAATGCTGCTTCATCTGAGAGTCCCGGCTCGCAGCGGGAGGCTGCGCTGACCGGGGAGGATGCCCACGGTGCGGCGGCTGGGAAGGCGTTGGGCTTCCCTTTGGTGCTGATCGCATCTTCCTCGCATCCAGAGGGAGCGAACCAACGAACTGCAGCTGGAGCGGAGCTGGCGCTCGGCGAGTAAACGATCTGCTACTGCACAGCGTCGCATCGAGCCCTCCGCAGTGCGGCTCTGAAAGCTGCTCTTTGCAACCGGGAGCAAAAATCACTCCCACGTGGAAACAGCAGCGACAGCTTCCCTGCGAGGGGAGGCTGTTCCAGCTCGCCCCCTCCTCTCCCTGCGTGGTACAAACGGAAGGACAGGCAGAATTCAGGAGCATCCCCAGCTTTGCCAGGATGGATTTTCCACAGTGTGTGATATTAATTTAGGATGCTTTCACGTTCCCCACCCTCCTTTCACCTTTCCTGCCCATCCCACCGTGCCCATCCAGGGGCAGCCGAGGGGTCGAGCGGCTGATGACGACCCAAACAGAAGCACCTTGGCCCGGCCCAGCGCCGTGGAGCGGGGACTGGCCATGGCAAAGGCTGCTGCGGCGCGTGGCAGCCTCCAGCCAAACATGCCCAAACATATTCTCCAGCTGCTCGGGCTGGGAAATGCACGGGGTGTTTTGCACACCAAGGGTCCTGCTCAGCACCCCAGCACCTGCTGGCTCCAGGGGCCTCACAGGGTGCCTGGCGCTCCCAAGGGACCGCTTTATTGTGGTCTTTGTCGCTTGGAAGCGTGCTGTCACCTTCCTGTGCCCCACAGGAGTGCGCTGCGTTTGCACCCGTGCTGCCCAAATCGTGGTGTCCGAGGCGCCTGGGCAGCTTATGCCATGCTGGGAGGGTGCTGCAGAACACGGCGCCCCTTGCACTGGGGTAGGCTGACGCTGTGGGCATCAGCTCGCACGCCGTGGGGCAGAGAGGGACCCACTGAGCCCACTCCTGCCGCAGCACAGCGCGTAGGTGCCCTCTGGCCTTGCAGTTTAACCCCGGCAGAGGCTGCCCTGGGTTCAGACCTTTCCTGCCTGTGGACTTGGATGCCTTTTCCAGATAAGCCACAGATCCCTCCAAATCCTTCGCCCAGGTTCCTGCAGGACATGCACGGACTTGTTCCTCCTCCTCATCCCTGCCCTGGTGGCTGCAGGACTCGGACCGGCAGATCCGTCCCGAAACGCTTTTCTCCAGCCGCAGCCGGGTGCTGGGGGGGCTCAGTTGCCAGAGCAGAGCCAGGCCTGGGGGGAGAAAACCCGGCAGGAGAGGCCCGGGGCAGCCTGCGCTGCCTGGGGTGGGGTGGGGCAGTGGCTGGGGACCAGGGGAGCATCACCCCGGCGTGGCTCAGAGGTGGGCACCCCGAGGGCAGGAGAGAGTCACCCCTTAATCCATTATCCCTCTTTCCAACTGGAATCCTCCTGCATGGGGGACCCGGTGGGCAGGAAAGCCTGGGTGGAGTGGGGAGCACCCCCTGTCCAGCCAGCTAAGGCTCCACTGCCTGAGGCCTCTGCGTCTCCTGATGGGGAGGGGGCACCCCTGCATCCCCTGACGGGGGTCCCCCCACATCCCGCTAGGAAGAAGGCCCCTGTGCCCCCTGATGGGGGGGTCTCTGCATCCCCTATGGGGGGAGGCTGTTCCTGCACCCCGTAGGAAGGGGGTCCCTGTGTCCCCCGGTGGGGGGGTCTCCACACCCCACTAGGAAGGGGGTCCCTGTATCCCCTGATGGGGGGGGTCTCCACACCCCACTAGGAAGGGGGTCCCTGTATCCCCGGATGGGGGGCTCCCCGCACCCTCTAAGGAAGGGCGTCCCTGTACCCCCCGATGTTGGGGTCCCCGCACCCCCTAGGAAGGGTGTCCCCGCCCCGGGGTCCCGGCACGCCGCACGCCCCGCTGGCGCCGCGCTCACTCACGGGAACGGGGACCGGGATGGGGGCGGGGGGGCCGGAGGACGCGGGCGCGAGGCGGCGGCCCCGGGGGCCGGTCCGGTGCCGGGGCGGGGGCGGGGCGGGGGCGGGAGGGAAATCCCGGGCGCCTCGGGGAGCAGCGGCGAGGCCCCGCCCCGCCCCGGTATAAAACGCTGCGAGACGCGACCGGCACCGGCCGCCGGGAGACGCGACGCGACGGTGAGTGCGGCGGTGCCGGTGCGGCCCCGCGGGGGCGGCCGGTGGCTCCGGCCCGGCCCGGGGGGTGTCACCGGGGGGCTGTCACCGGCAGGGGGGCGCCGGTGCCCGGCCCGGCTCGGGGGAGCGGGGGAAGCGCCGGAGCGGGCGGCGGCTCCGCCCCGGTGGCCGCGTCCCCGGGGCGGCGGAGGGAGGGAGGGAGCGGGGCCGGTGGCGGGGCTGGGGGCGGTTGGGACCGGAGGGGGGGGCGGTGGGGACCCCCCGGAGCCGCCGCCCACCCCCACCTCGGGCAGGCGCGGAGCCCCGGGCCGGGCTGCGCTCGCCCCCCGGCGGCGGCGGGGCGCGGTGCGGGGCGCGGCCGGGCAGCCCCGCTGCGGAGCATCCCTGCGTGTCCGCCGGCCCGCGGGGCTGGGCGGGGGCGGCCGGGACCCGCACACCTGCCCCCTGAGGGCTCCGCAATACCCCCCGCGGCCGAAGAGCCCCATCGGTGTCATGAGCGGGGCGTTCTCTGCGCCTTCCTCCGGGGAGGCACCTGGCGCGGGGTCACGTTGGCTGCTGGCTCCATCCACCCCCGGGTGTGGGTGCTCCCAGCCCCTCCTGCTCCCCAAAGCCTTCTCCCAACTGGTGTAACTGGTCCTGGGTGTCACAGGTGCCTGTGGGGCTGGCAAGGGGGGGTGTGTGTGTGTCCCTGGGAGTGCTTTCATCTCCCAGCCCGGCTGGGCGAGGTTTTAACGCAACCGTGCACCTGCATCACCTCTTTGGCCAAGTTTGGGGTTCTCCAGCTGGGTTGCAGGAAACGTTGAAGCTCTTGCTTTGTGGAGGCTGCTAAAGCAGCACCAGCCCCATGGGAGGGGACGGTGACCTGGCCCTTGTCCTTCCCTATTCGGTGGCTCCAGCAATCTGCAATCATGAGTCAGGGCGAAGCTGTTATCTCAAGGTGTAGCGCTCCGGGGTGGCACCTGGGCCGTGGCGCTGGCCCGGGAATGGGGAGATCAGCGCCTGACGCAGGGAGGGCTGGAGGGTGTCTGGTCAGGTTGTCGAAACATGTCCCCAGCCCGCTACCTGCCAGGGCTTGCCTGGACATGCTGGGACTTGCCTCGCAATGAGGTCACCCTGTTTATGTGCTCTGACTGCCAGGAGATAGGAAGCTGGATTTCTATTTTTACTTGGGGGTGCTCAGTCTGGGCTGGGAGCAGGGCTGGGAGGCGGGTCGGGGTGGCCCCGGGGAGGGACCATGGCCCCACCGGCCCCCGCGCTGGAGGTTCTCCAGCTGCCCGCTGGCACGCTGTGCCGGTGGCGTGCCTGGTTATGTGGCACAGGCGGTCCGGAGGGGCTGGGGGTGTGAACTGGAGCAGATCTTTTCCCTGCAGGAGGTTGAGCGCCCCATCCCTGGGGATGTTTGAGTGTGGGGGGCCCAAGCCTGGGTGTCTGTTGTGGTCCTGGCTTTGGGGGTCCCAGGCTGGGTGGGCAATGACAAAGCTGTCTTGCACACAGGGATTTTGTTTCTGTGAATCTGGTTTTTTATTAAAGCAGATTTAATGAGCACAGCTATCCAAGTGGAATCAAACCTTAGCTCCGAAAGCCATCAAATCCTTTGCTCTGATAATGAGGTTCCTTATAACTGCGGGTGGCACGAGGGATCCATTAGCCCCATACATGTGTAGGGGGGAGAACTGCTCAGAAGGCAAGGCTTTGCCGCTTACTGTGAAGGTCAAGGCTTTTGGCACCGATTTGAAAACAAACAAACAGGGTCTTGTCTCTCGTTACCCAACAACCTCTTGCAGATAGAGTGTGCTTAACAAAGTGGTCAAGCTTGTGGCATGTTGCTTAAAAGCCTGCCTTGCCACTGGGCCTGGGTGCTTGCGATGAAGAAACTGGTCAGAAAAACATCCTGTTGCTTCACTTGCCCATGCGCCAGCTTGCCTCGTGCCTGCATGGAAGCGGGTACGCAGCGGGGTTGTGGATGGAGCCGGTGGCAGCGCTGAGGTGCCGGATGCTCTGCCCTGGTAGGGCTTTACCTGCTGGAGGAGGAACGGGGAACGTCAACATTTGCACCATCCCCATCCTTCTGCATCACACCAGGCTGCGTTTGACTTCAGTCATGCTCAAGGCTCTGCCCAAGACGCCACTAAAATCCCTCATTGCAGAGCCCCACCCAGCTTGTCCCGCCTTGGCTACTGCCTGCTTTGCCCTGGTAGCAAATGTGCCAGCCCTTGCGCTGGCTCGTGGCTTGCCCAACAGCCCAGTAACTTGCTCTGCTTTCCTCCCAGCCACCACGATGTCCGTGTCTCAAAGCACGGCCAGGCAGGTGCCATGCAGCAGCAAGGTGTGCAGGAACCTCTTTGGCCCCGTGGACCACCACCAGCTCCAGAATGATGTTGAGGACCTGTTGAGGCAACACCTGGAAGAAGCTCAGCAGCGCTGGAACTTCAACTTTGAGACGGAGACTCCCTTGGAAGGACAATTCAAGTGGGAGAGAGTCTTCCCGGATGAGCAGCTGACCCAGGAGGTCCACAGCCTGGCCAAGGTCACTGGCAGTGAGAGCAGGAGCTCTTTGGCCCACAAGGTCCCGCCTAAGGACCATCTTGGAAGGATTTGCCCTGAGGGGTCTCAGCAGAGCTCGGTGGTTTGCAGGCCTGGTTCCCCACAGAGCCTGAAACGTGGGCAGACCACCATCAAAGGTGAGTGCTGGAGGCTCGGTGTCACTCCTTGAGTGCTTGGTGGCATTGCTGGTGTCGTGGCTTTTCTGGTAGGGACAGATGGAGGGGACTTGGGTGCAAGAGCTCTGCCTGGCTCCTGGGCGTGGGGAGTGGACCACCCTTCATGCATCTCTCCCAGGAGAGCAGAGCCCATCTTCCAAGGGGAAAAGGCTGCAGACTGGGTGCCTCTTTGTTGCTGGGGTTTGGGCAGGGGGCTCTTATCAGGCTTGTGGGTCTTATAGCTGAAGATGCCCCAAAATAGTTCATCACCCTCAGTTCCCATGGTGTGAGCCTGTCCTCTGAGATAGAGGGCTGGGGTGGAAGCGCAGGTGGGACCAAACAGAAGAGATGGTGGAGACCTACAAGCTCTTCTCCCCAGGAACTCATGGCTTTGGGTGGGTGGCTCTAAAGCGGAGTCCACCTGGGCTGGGTTTTGGGGTGCTTCCCTGGTGACACCTCCCTCTTCCTGCCCCACTGCTCCTGATGGGCTGGAGGCACTTTCCAACCCTCTCTTTCTGCCTTCTAGACTTCTACAGCTCCAAGCGGAGGTTCGTCCCTGACAAGCCCAAGCCGTGACCTGGCGGTGCTCGGCTCCTCTGCCATCGGGGAGAGCTGCCGATGCTGCCGTGGCTCTTTTCCCCTACCCTGTACTGTGTAAGATGTCTGTATGAAGAAACGTAGAGTCTGTAGTTCCCTATTTATAATTAGCTCTGGGGTCCTGAGGGACCTTCACTGTGTGCAATGTATAGGAGTAGCCCATGTTGAGGCTTGTGGCCCCACGGAGGGGGATGGAGGAGGACTGAAACGGGCCTGGTGGGACCAAGGCATCGCCCTGCCTGCAGAGAAGAAAGTGTCTTCTGCCCTGTGTTGATGGGGCCAAGCTTTGTCCTTGCACCATCCTGCTGTCTAGCTGTGGTCCTTCCCCTGCATGGTGGCTGACCATGGGGGACACTTGTGTCCCAGCCACCTGGTGGCACCAGATGTCATTAAGAAAGCGTCACTGATGTGGATCATAGAGCCCTGGGACAGCCTGGCCCTGAGGACACCCCAGTTGCTGGCACGTGGTCGTGGCCCTCTTCCCAGCAGGATGGACACAGCAGCAGCAAGACCTCATCCATGTGTGGAAGTGGGGTCACACAGGTCCCACAGCTGCTTGGGAGAGGAAACCCTGTTCCCCAGATAGCCCTTTCTTTGGGTGACTCACAAGTGCTGTCACCGGTCAAGATGGGCTGTAGGTGGTGACAAACCCACTGGAGGTCCCCAGCGCTGAGCTCATTGTGGGACCAACGCTGCTGGGGAGGCTTTGGAGTCCCTGGACTCTGCTGACCCAAACCCCCCCTTCCTTACCTTGCTGTTGGCTTGTTGGGTGGTGCTGTTTGCCCTTGTTCCTGCCTCCAACACTGACACCAGGCTGGGGAGCTGCCTGCTCTGGCCACGTTGGACTGCTCTAGGAAGGAAGGAGTCCTGCTCACCAGCAAGGATGACACTGAAAGATGAAATTGTAGCTTTTTTTTTCCTGGACTCTTTCTCCTCTGGGGCTGGGGGGAGAGAGGTCCCTCACCTGACTGCAGAGCAGGGGCTTTGGCTGCCTCAGGGACCAAGGGATGTCCTGGAGCGAAGGCCGCTTGGTCCCAGCGTGGAAGGGTGAGTCCCTGCTCTTGAAGGACTCAACACTGTCAGGTTTCAGCACTTTCACGGGGTTCATCTCCTGCTCTGCTGGATTTGGACTCTGGAAACTGGTGCAAGATGGTCCCAGGCAGAAAAGTGACAGCCGACCTCCTGCCTTGCACCATGATGCACTTTGCTGTTGGTGAAGCTGGCAACCTCCCAGCACTAAATGTTTATTTATATTTAAAAAAAAAAAATGCTGTTAAGTCTGGGGGGGGGAAGAGGGAATACCTATTTGTCTATAAATATTAACTCTGAATAAACACTTGTCTGTGTAAGGGAATTGGTGTCTCTGGGTTAATGGAGGTAACTGTGCTGGGAGCAGGGTCTGGCTGTGGGGAAGAGGACGCTGGGGCTGGGTCCCTGCCTGGCTCAGGGGGCTTGGGGGTCACTCTGGGGGTGCAGCCCTGAGCTCGGGGCTGGCTGGGAGTGGGGGCGGCTGCAGCACAAACCCAGCTGTGCCTTCCACCCAGCGGCTGCGGGAAGGGGCTGTCGCAGCTCTGGGTGACTCCTCTGCAGCCTGAAACGGCAAAGCAGGGGGATGGGGAGCTGTGCCAGGGCTGAGGGGCAAAGCCTCGCCACAGCCCCTGTGCTCCCTTGGGGCAGCTCTCTGCTGTGGTCCCAGGTGCAGGACTGGTGCTGCCACCATATCCCCAGCAGAAGCCGCTGCCCCCTGTGCAGGGGGTCACCGTGGGACCCCTGTGTGAACGTAGGCTCCTCTGCTGCCCACATCACTTTCCCCCTTTCCCACTGTGACCCCTACTCCTAACCCCCAGCGCGCTACCTTGGGCAGGTGGCCATTAGCCGTGGGCAAGCTGGTCATGTTCCCCCCTCCTCCTTTAAAGGGGTGCCAGGTGCCCAGGCCGATGGGGTGACCCATGTTGTGGGACAGGGACATATCAGAGCATGTGCTGGCACTGCTGGTGAAAACATACAGCACCGAGTCCCACGTGGGACTGAGACTGGAGCTGCTGGATGCCAGGGCTGAGGTCCCCTGGGAGTCAGGGATGCCTCCGCCATCAGCGGCTTCCTCCGAGGGCTGTGCAAGACTTCTCTGTGGCCTGTGAGTTCAAATTGTGGTTAATGTGACAAATGACCGGATTTGCAGCGGATCCGGCTGAAAGTAGTTTTGATCGTAACAACCTTGTTGTGTCATGGTTCAGCTGAGGATCCCTAGAGCATCTGCCTGTCCCCATAGCATTGGGTGACACCCACGCACACCGGCGCCCCTTGAAATGCTTGCAGAGCACAATCATGCAGTCTTTTAGCTGCTGCTGAGTCAAGTCCTACAGATTTAGCACTTTTAATCTTTCCCCTTACGTCAGTCCTTCCAGCCCCCTTGGCCGCTGCCAGCTGCTCCCCTCTGTTGTCACCTCCCATCTGTCAGGAGCAGTGGCGATGGAGGAAGCAAGAAATAAATCAGCAAATACTCCCTCAGCCCTGTCTGTGGGGCTCTGAGGGCAGCCAGGGCCCGGTGCTGCTGTGCGAGAGGCAGTCTGGCACCTGGGCTTGAGCGTTGCTCCCCCCTGGGAGAACCTGGTCCTGCACCGCCTCTCCCAGGCAGGGGAGGAGTGTGTCCCCTCCCAGTTTTGGGGACACAAAATAGTGATGGCTTTCCAGCAGCTGAGGAATGGATGGAAACCTTGCACTTTCAGCCCAGGTTGTGTTTTGCTGCTCTCCTATCCCAGCCTGGCCTCAGCACAGGGCGAGGATGCCCAGGTTCAAACTCCCACAACAGCGGAGTGGGGCTGGGAGGAGGGTCAGGCGCTTCCCCTCCTTTCCCCACGCTGTTCAATCCCCTTTCACCGAGACCTGCCTGGCATCTCCTCGGGCCTGGAAAGGGCTGTTGCTGCTGTGGGCTGGATGGTACCCTCCTGTGGCTGGCACTAACCCTGGCACAGGCTGCCAGCAGGACTCTGCAGCTGGAGTCTTGGTGGGCAGAGGGCGTGAATCAGTGACCTCTCCCAGGGATATTTAGGGTTTTCCCCCCACACACAAAAAGCATCCTCAGGGAACGCAAAGCCAAAATTCACTCTTTGTGCAGCAGCCCTGGGGGCTGCGAGAAGCGGTGACAAACACGAGCTCAGAGGTGGTTTTTGCAAGATGAGCACCCGAGCCTGGCCGTGGGGTTGCTTCAGCCTGGGGTAACAGGCACCACCTTTGCTCAGGGAGCAGAGAAGAAGCAGCTGAGCCTTGAATTGCCCTGCAGATGCCCAAATGGAGAGGTTGCACCTGAGCCGGCTGCTGCTTCGTTAGGTTAAACAGCAAACGAGCAGGGCTGGGCTGTGACTGGGTGGGTGTGATGGGGCAGGGCACCTGCGCAGCCGGTTCCCAGCAAGTGATTTAACCAGCTCAGATGGGAAGAGTTGGGTAGGGCACCAGCCCCCACCCCACAGCCCCTGCCCTGGGAGACAGTGCATGTTAATTCTAGTTATAACCTAAAGATAATAGGGGTTTTTTTTGCCCCCTTGCTTGAGATCTCTTCCCATTTTGCAGTTAAAAAGTGGAGCAAGAATACACGCGATCCATCTAATTCCCCTGTTCCCTTGTAAACCAGAGTGGATGCGGATCACAGGCGGTCAGTGCGTTTGGTGCTGGCTTCAAAGCTGACTTAAAAATTCAGGCAGGAGCCTTGAAAAAAAACATCAGTGGGAGCAGCACAGCAGGGGAGGTCTGCAAATCCTGGGGCCGAAGAGCTGGGGGCCGGGTTTGCAGGTTTGTTCTGTCTTTAGTAGGATGTTATAATCTGTGGGTTATGTGTAGTCTTGTAGTTTGGGTTATTTGGACTCTTAAAATAGCATTTGCTGTTTCTTTGATGTTTTTTCCCCTGCCCCAAACACCTTCCAGCCTTGGCCAGACCATTGCAAACAAGAAAGGGATGGGGACTTCTGCTGCAGCTCCTGATGACACCGGCGGTGCCCTTGCTTTGGGATCGGGGGGCTCGAGGGGACGGTGACCCTCCGGACAGGCCCTTCCCGCACCCCGCTTGCAACGCGGCAAACAGGAAACGTGTGAGCGCTGGCAGTTGTGTGTAACCCGAAAACGGAAAGCTGCCTTGAGTAAGACAGAAAATGAGAGTTCGGGTGCAGAGCAGGTCAAACACCCTCGGTGTGGAACCAGCATCCCTTCCAGCCTGGGGAGCCTCGCTGCCCCATGCACCCCAAAACTGAGGGTCCTTCTTGGTAGGTGGGAAAGGTAAGCTTTGCTGCTCTGGAGATGGCTCATGCATCACCTGAAAAAATAGAAAAGCAAGGAAAATAAGGGTATTTTCTCACTGTCGGTGAGCTGGGGCGGGGGTACTTGCTGCCTGTTGAGGGAGTGCGGCCGGGGACACTTTTCTTACGGCTGGGAGCAGCGTGGGGTGTTTTGGAGGGGAGGCAGGTCGCTGGGAGTTGGTGATGCCGGGGGGCACCCTGCTCAGCCGGGGCCAGGGGCTGTGCTGTTCTCATCCCAGCCCCCCTGCTTGTTGCGTGCCTCTGTTGTGCAGTGGGCTCAGCTCACCCTGCAGGGCTGGGGCAGGTAACTGGGGGCTTCCTCATGCCTTAAACAACCCACCTGCCCCCCAGAGCTCCCACTTCTGCTGTCTTAGAGGCTGGGACCACCATAAAGGCACCTGCTTTCTGCCACCCCCCCACCCGGTGCCCTGTGGGACTCCAGCAACTCCACAAGACCTTCTTCCTTTAAGGGGAAGGGGGTGTTTTTGGGAGGCCTATTCTCGTGTTTCCAGTGTGCCCTGGGATGTAGCAGAATCACCATTTCACATTGTAAAAAGGCAGAGGGCTGGAGCAGCCGGGGGTCTCCCTGGGCTGGGAGCGGAGAGCCGGGCTGTAGCCGGCTCAAGCATGGCCCTGGTTCTGCGTCACTGCTTTTCATGGCTGTGGTTTCCTTCTCTTGGTTTATCAGCTCTGCCGTGCAGAGAACAACCCCTCGTGGGGATGGAACAGTGGCTGCTGGTGATGCTGCTGCCCACCCGGGATGGGGAGAGGGGAGTGGGCGGGGTGGGGTGTCACCAGCTCAGGCCCTGCAAGCCAGGGCGAGCACGCAGGCGTGATGGAAACCTCGCCAAGGTTTCAGGCAGCTCTCCCCGGAGGTGACTCACAGCTGTGAAAAGTGGGGGAGGAAATTTAAAAGCTGCTGCTGAGCTCCGAGAAAGCAGGTGGAACCACCACGTTTTGCCCAGACCTCCAGCATCACCTTGGCAGGTCCTTTGCTGGTGTCACCTCCCGGTTGTGTCACCTCCCAGGTGGCCCTCGAGCCCCGGCGGTGCCGGTGCTCGGTGCATCCTCCACAGCCGGGGTGGAGCATGGGGAGGTTTGGGGTGGGTGCGTGGCCAGAGGCAGGAGAAGCCGCTTGCCCGGTGGGTGCTGGGCTCGCAGCCGGTGGGGACGGCTGTTGCTCGCTGCAGGTCGAGGCTCCGTTTGCGCTGTGCAACTGGAGATAAGCGCCTCTCTTCCTATTGCCAAACCCGGGGGCCATTTACGCCAGCCAAAGTGACTTTCGAGCTCGGTCCTGCTCCGCTGTCTCCCACCGCACCACAGCAAAGGTCTCCGGCAAGGAAAGAGCTGGCCAAGGCCCAGCACCCACTGGTTTGCCCCTCACCAGGACCGAGCCGCGAGCCATGGCCGAGCGCCGGGCGGCCACCAAGGGCCGGCGCATGGGCTCCAGCCGGCGCAAGCAGCTGCGTGAGGGCTCTGGCGAGGCAGCGGCAGCAGCCCCCGGCCCCATCGAGGAGCTGCCACAGGCATCTGAAATAGTACAGAGGGTGCAGGACTTCTTCAGGGAGCGGAACAAGGACCAGGCGGGGTTTGTCACCCGCTCGGACATGCAGGTAAGGGATGGGGAAGTCTTCTCAGGTCAAATGCCACCAGGGTGGCTGGAGATTAGATGATGGATTGTTTTTTTTCCCCTGATTTGCTTGGTTCTTAGAAATTGCAGGAGGAAGATTTCCCTTGCAGCATGGAGGAGCTGGAGCTCATCTTTGATGGGCTGGATGCTGCCGGCACTGGGCGATTAAGCACCGAGGAGTTCACTGCCGGGCTCTGTAAGTGCTGGCATGCTGCCTCCAAACAGCGCGGGCTGATCCTGGACACAGCCCTTGGGCTGTCCTGGGGGGAACCTGAAATGGTCCCCTTGCTGGGTGGCACGTGATGGCCCAACAAGTGTCCCCATGGCCAGGTCTCAGCCCACGGCTTGCTTGGTGAGGGGTCCTATTGTGCCAAAGCAGCTTCTTGAAGCCATGGGGTGGGAAATGTCCCAGTTTGGGCTTTGGTGTCACCCCTGCTGGGCACTGAGGGTTTGGGGTATCTGTCATCAGGCCAATTCCTGAGCTCCCAAAAAGCTGCCAGGGACCACCGCCGGCGGAAAACGGCGTCCCGGAGGGTCCGCTTGGTCCTCCCCAGCCCAGCGTTGGAGGGGGCAGACAGCGAGGAGCAGAGACAGTTTGCTGCCTTCATGGACCAGCTGGGCACAGCCAACGCCTCTGAAGAGTAAGCCGCCCTGTTTAGCACCCATGGGTGTCCTGCAGGATGGGGCAGAGCTGCCATAGGGGGAAAGGCTTGGGGCAGGGCAGGGTTTTTGCTTCATCTGGTCCCCATGCAGGCAGCGAGCCCAAAAATGCCTTGGAGGTGCCTTTGCCCCAAGTGCCAGAGCAGGGGACAGGATCGTGGTCACCCCAATGCTCATCTGTCCCTCAGGACCGTGTGTCCTGCACAGTGTGAGCTAAATGACCCAGGGTCCCCCAGCTCTTTGCTAGTCTTTGGGGGTTTCTGGGGAGATGCTCACCACAAAGCACCCCTCTCCCTGCAGGCAGGAGATCTGGCAGCTCTGGGTGAAACTCCGGCAGGACGAACCCCAGCTCCTGGGCAACCTCGAGGACTTTCTGGCCAAGATGAGGCACCGCATTCAAGAAGCCAGGAGCAAGAAGGAGGCTTTGGAGGTGACCCTGAACAAGTGAGTCACCCCAGGGCAGTGGACAGGGATGGGGCCCCCTACTCACCCCAGCCATGGACAGGCACTCAAGGAGGGAGAAACCTGGGGGCTTTCAGCATCTCCATCAGTGCCTGGAGCAGAGGTTTCGCTGGGAGCTGACGTTTGGGGTCGGGCTCCCTCTACAGTCACGCACGGGATGGCAAAAGTGCTGGACTCAGACTGCCGGACACGTCCTTGCTGGGTGAACCCCTCTGGGCAAACCCGGCTGCAGCCTGCAGGTCCTGTGGGCAATGTGGGGTCCCAGGGACCTGCACCCACTGCGGCAGGGTCTGACCACCCCCTTGGCCTTGCTGTCCCTGGCAGGCATGTGGCTGAGCATGACAAGGAGGTGCAGCAGCTCTGCGAGGCCCTGGAGCAGCAGATCCAGCAGGAGCAGCAGCGGCTGGAGCAGGAGGTGGGCCACCAGCTGCTCCTCTCCCCTTGCCACCCACCCTGGGAGGGGACCCAGAACGCCTGAGCCACTGCGGCAGCTCCCAGAAGGACAAGTGGGTGCTAATCTACCTTGTTGCCATCCCAGAGCATGGCCCGGAGCCACCAGCACAGCATGGAGCTGCAGCAAGCACTGGATGCCAGTGAGAGGGAGGTGCAGCGCTTGGTCACGGCGCAGAGGGAGGTGAGCTGGCCCCAACCCCTGGTCCCTGGGGTGCCGTGCGTCCAGGGTCTCTGGGCTGTGCCTGTAGCAGCAACTTGGTGTTGTACACCCGATGTCGGTCTGTCCCTGCCAGTCCTTGATGCAGGTTGTGACATAGGACCTCCATTACCTCTCCTGTCCCACCCCTTCCCCACACTCCCCTCTGTCCTCAGAGCACCCGATTTGAGTTTCCCACTCTCCACCCTCAGGGATAAAAATTCAGCCCCAGGTCTACAGGAGATGGTTGTCCATCATTCTTTGGCATGGGTCTCATGGGGGTCCTGGCTGGGTGTAAGTGTCCTGGTTGCCATCCTGCAGCTGGAGACGCGGTGCCACAGCCTCCGCAGCATGCAGCAGGCCACCAGCACCGAAAACCGGCAGCTGGAGGAGAGCAACCGGGTGCTGGAGGACCGCCTGCAGCACCTCCACCAGCAGCTCCAGCAGACCCACAGGAGCCTGCAGACAGCGAGGGCAACGCTGGTTCGGGAGCGTGTGGAGGAGCCCAGGTGAGCAGCTGAGTGAGCAGCATCTCCCTCTGCACCTACATGGTTTCCTCCTGGGAGCTGCTGTGGATGGGGAATGAGTTTGATGGGTCTCAGCCATCGCGGTGCTTCAGTGGTCTTCATGGAACACATTAATCATGATTTGGTGTGAAAAGCATCAGAATAAAAAAACCAGGCCTATCTACACCATGCAGCGAATGTGTCCCTGCAGGGCAGTGCCAGGGATGTCCTTCATCCAGAACCCAACAAGGACGGATCCAAGGGTTGTGGGTTTTGCTGTCCTGCTCCAGCACATCACTGCCTCAAGGGCTGGGGACAACCCTGGGGCAGGGATGGACACGGTGAAGAGGATGCAATTGCCATTTTGACACCTATGCTCTGTCTTTGTAGGGACAGAGTGGTGGCAGAGCTGCCTGGCGAGATGCCCCTGTCCCCACAGGTATTTCAGCTGGGTACACGGCGATGGGACGGGGGGTGTCTGTGCTCCAGGGCCTCGCACTGTTTGGTTTGGGACCGCCAGGGAGCCCAAAAGCACAGGGTGCTTCTGCAGCAGAGGCAGTGCCCTTGAAAGTTTTCTCAAACTGGGTCAGCGTGGTGCCCTATGGATGCTTGGGAAGGGGTGGTGTAGCAGCACGGTACTTCTGATACCCCCAAGATTTCGGGTGGGTATGTCTGGATACTGCCGGAGAGCGCAGCATCATTTCACATGGTTATGCTTCCTTGCCAAGTGCTTTTCTTCCTCTTCTTCCCACCCTCTTTACTGCAGATCAGTCTGGAGAAGAGTGAGAAGTACCTCTCCGAGATGCAGATCAGGATGGGGTCCCAGAGCACCAAGCCCAAAGCCAAGAGCACCCATCAAGTGTAAGGGGTCCTGGGCAGCAGCTGCTGTTTCAGCTCACGCCCTTGACATCTGCGAGCTGGTGCCAAGCACCCAAGTCCTCCACCCACCCCAAGCAAAACACAATATTTAGTCCTTTTAAGGCTTCTTTCCCACCCACTCATCTCTCATCCCAGAGCTCAGATTTCTTACCCCGGCTCGTCGCCCTGCATCACTCCCTTGGCTCAGGCACTTGTTGTATCTGGCCAAAAGTTGTCTTTTCACCTCTAATAATGTGAACACAGAGCCTGGGAAGAAGCACACTTGCTTGCCGGGCAGGATACAGCCCTGGGTCTGGCTCCCTGGGTGTGCATCCCCCTTTCCCCTGTCCCCATCACTGCCTGTGTGAACCTCCAGTACCCCTGGAGGGTAAATACAATCGGGTTTGGAGAGGGATGGGGTGCGATGACGGAGGAGAGACCCCCCTGGTACTGGCCCAGGTGGGTGGGAGGGAGCTGCAGCCTGACCCAGGGGCTGGGCTAACCCCCCACCATTTTCTGCCCTTTCCAGGGTTTGGGAAGCGCTGCCAGCAGAAATAAGCATTATGGGAGCCCCGCTGAGAGCGAGCTCCACAGACGAGGACCCCTTCGCAGAATTTCTGAAAGAGGAACACTTTTCTGACCAAAGCTCTTTGTTAAGAGAGATGAATGATGCAATAGTGACTTTGAGCAAACAGCTGAAGCCACAGGGACTGGGTGCACCTCCTGCGCTGGCAGATGCTGCCTGTCACCCCCAGAACGATGCTGAGCTCCAGACAGGGCCAGAGGCATCCGCACCACATGGCACAACCCCCAGGATCCTGCAAGAGACCCTTCCCGGCCATGTTGGTCACGAGCTGTTTGAAGGAGACCTGAAAGAGGGACCAGCCACAGCTGAGCTTTGTGCTCCAGACACCACACAAGCTGGTGCGTCCGTGGGAGCCAGGCACCGCGGGGCTCAGGAGCCGGGGGCAGAGCAGGGAGAGAGCCCAGAGGAGGCACAGAGGATGATATTCCTGCAGGGAAAGGGTGCTGGTGTGAAGGAGATGATGCTAAAGGCAGCTGAGCATCTGCAAGGAGCACCAGGAGAGAGTGTGGAGGCAGCAGAGCAGGTGCTTGTGGAGGTGGAGGGAGAAGGATGGATACAGGAAAAAATGGGCTGGGAAAAGGCACAGCTCCTGGGAGAAGCTGAGGAATTGGCATTAAACCAGGGAGAAAATCTGGAGGCAGGTCTGGGGTCACCTGAGGCTGGGGAGACAGGTCTAGCAGTGGGGTGGCAGCTTGCCACAGATGAGCTTGGCCCAGCTGCGGCTCTGGAAGAGTGTGCACAGCCCCCAGGCGCAGAACCGGGGGAAGAGGCTGACCTGCCATCGGGCGTCTCTGAGAAACTTGAAATACAGCCTGGAGAGCACCTGGAGGCAGAGCCACCATCCTGGGGTGAGGCACAAATGGGAGCAGCCCAGGGTGATGGTGTCCTCCCCGAGGTGACAGTGGCTCCTGACCCCAGGATGCCGGAGGAAGAGCACATCAGTGCAGAGGCGCAGCCCTGGGGAGAGACCTTAGATGCCGACGTGCCACCAGCCCAGGCTCAGCATGGAGCGAGCAGCGGAGCTGGGGCCGAGGAAGGGGAGATGGAGGTAACGCAGCCCTGGGAGGCAGAGCAGCAGCCGCAGGGTGAGTCTGTGAGGGGAGACGCAATGTGGGGAGGGAGCGTAAGTGAAGAGGTGCTGCTGCCACCCGCCGACATGCAGGAAGGGGGAAAGGGAACAGATGTGCAACCGCTGGAGGCGCAGAGTAGCGATGCCAATGTGCAGCTGCTTGCTGAGGTGGCGGCAGCTCTGCAGCCCCCAGGTGGGGCTGGCTCCCTGGGGGCAGAGCACGGAGGTAGCACGGCTCCAGGTGTGCAGCCACTGGAGGAGGAGGATAAACCAGAGTTAGGGATGCAGGATGAAATAGGTGCTGCTGTGGTGCTCAGTGAGGGACGTTCCCCAGCAGAAACAGCTACAGCGAGCCTGGACCTGTGTGGGTTGTTCCCAGATAAGGCTCAGGCACTGGAACTGGTGAAGGAAGAGGACTCCCAGGGAGATGTGCAGCAGCATGGGAGTGCCAGCCCAGAAACCCCAAGAGGCGGGGAGGGTCCTGCAGTAGGACATCTCATGGACCATGGGGAACATGAGAAGAGTCAATTTAGGCTGCCACAGCAGCCTGTGCTTCACCCCCCTGGAACAGCCATCAGTCAGGGAGAGGGGGCTGCTGCAGGCGTGCAGGCCCCTGGGGAAGCTGTAATCCTGGACACGCTGGAGGCTCACAGCACTGATGCCGATGTGCAGATGCCTGCAGAGGAGGATGAGCTCAGGTGGACCCCAGGAACGAGCATGGAGGCAGATCTGCAGCCTGTGAGTGAGGCTGGCTCCCTGGACACAGGGCGGGGAGGGAGCATGGCTCCAGATGTGCAACCTCTGGATGAGGCTGATAAACCAGAGCTAGTGCAAATGGAGGCAGAAGACACCCAGGCAGACACACAGCTGCATGGGGGTCTCAACCTTGAAGCCCCAAGGGGAGGGGAGGGTGGAGCAGCCATGCAGCTCATGGAGGAGGCTGAGGATGGGGGACATGAGCAGAGCGAGCGTGGGCTGCCACAGGAGCAGGTGCTTGACCCGCAGGGAGCAGGAGCGGGGCCAGGAGAGGGGGCAGGTGCAGGCATGCAGCCTCAGGAGGAGGCTGGAATCCTGGAGACTCTGGTCGCCCACAGCCTCGATGCAAACATGCAGCCTCTTACTGAGATGGAAGAGCTCAAATCAGCCCCAGGAGGGAGCATGGAGGCAGGTCTGCAGCCTGTGAGAGAGGCTGGCTCCCTGGGTACAGAGCAGGGAGGGAGCGTGGCTCCAGATGTGCAGCCCCTGGATCAGGCTGATAAACCAGGGTCAGTGGAGAAGGTGGAAGGAGAGGCCTCCTGGGTAGACACGGAGCTGCGTGGGGATGCCAGCCCAGAAACTCTTCTGGGAGGGGGGATCTGTGCAGCCATGCATCTCATGAAGGAGGCTGAGGATGGGGAACGTGAGCAGAGTGAGCACGGGCTGCCACAGGAGCCTGTGCTCAATCTGCAGGGAGCAGGAGTCTGGCAGGGCGAGGGGGTTGCTGGAGGCATGCACTCCCCTATGGAGGCTGTAATCCTGGACGTACCAGAGTACCAGAGCACCGAGGAACTCAAATCAACCCCAGGGAGGAGCACAGAGGCAGGTGTGGCACCCCTGGGTGCAGCTTGGATGCAAGAAGGGGTGCAGAGCCAGACTCCTGCTTTGGAGGCAGGTCTGTGTGCAGCTTACACCACACACCTATGGGAGGGGGCTGCTGGTGCAGATGTGTCCTCTCTGGCTGAGGCTGCTTTAGATCCTGAGTGTGCCACTGCTGCCAAGGGTCCTTGTCTGGAGCAAATGCTGGGAACACTCGCTGGTCCAGATGGGCAGATCCTGGAGTATACCCAGACACAGCAAACACCGCAGGGAGAGAGTGCTGGTGCAGAGGAGAGGCCTTTGGATGGAGCTCAAGGTCTGGAAGTGTTGCAGGAAGAAAGGCTGGAAGCAGGGGCAAGGATTTTAGTTGAAACTCAGCGTCTAGGGATAAAGCAGGCCCATGATGATGGTGCATCTGCACTGGCCCCCCCGGTCTCCAAAGCGACATTACAAATCAGCACGCTAAAGCTGGAACCGATGATGCAGGAGGCTGTTCTCGTTCCAGATGTGTGGCGGCTAGGCGCTTCAGGACAGGCAGCCCAAAGTGAGCTTCAGGAGCAGGTCTCAGCGCAGGCAGATAAGATGAGTCTTCACGCTGCTTCCCAGCAGCTGGAGAAGAAGCTGCTGCATGGGATGGAAATGGAGCGGGGAGCTGCCGGACCTGCCAAACCTCCAAATCAAGAGGTGCCACCAGTGTCAACCATTCACGCAAGGGTCCAAGAGGAGGAAGAAGCTGGGAATGATCAGTTGGGGATGGTCCTCAGAGACAGCTCACTGGGGGATGCAGCCAACAGCAGCATGCAGCCTCAAAGGCAGCTCTTGGGAGAACAGCGTGAAGACCTCAGTGTTGGTCAACAGGAGAAGCAGCAAAAGATTGGGCAGAAAATGAGCCAGGAAGGTGAGCCCAGCCCAGGAGAGCCAGGGGCCGTGACTGCAGATGGGGCAGGAGCTGTCCCAAGGGGTTCTTCTGAAGCCTCCCTGGACCCAGACCACCTCTACAATGTGCTGTTCGTTGGGGACTCCCATGTGGGCAAAACATCATTCCTGTACCGGTTGCACGCCAACACCTTCAACCCACACCTCACTGCCACAGTAGGTAGGTCTCCTCCAGCTCCTCTCCAGCACGGCTCTGCACCTGCTTGGCTGACCTGCACAATTCCTTTTCCTCCACCCTAGAAGCTGCTGGTGGTCATTACGTGCATGTTACAGCTCACGCCAAGCATGCTATACAACCTGCCACCAAGGACCAAACAGGACCACTGACTTCACGTGTCTCGATGCTCCTCAGCAGGCAATGCTGGTCCTCCTTGCCTTCTTTAAGGCAACAATACTAATGGCCCTAGTGCTTTTCTCTCTTTTCTCTCTGCTTTGCCTTTCAGCTATATCCTCCTCTCAACCAACCTGTTTCTACTCACCATGAGATCAGAGACCTTCCCAAAATCCAGCCATCAAAGATATAAAAGCTGGAGGATCATTTAAGACCAGCCACTTGAGCTGCAGCCTTAGACCACAACATGTGCCACCTTCATCCATCCTCTGTCACGGGGGTGGACTCTACAGCATCAAAATATTCCTTTTTGTGTCTCCTAGGACTGGATTATCAGATCAAAAACCTTGTTGTGGACAACAAGCGCTTTGCTCTCCGCCTGTGGGACTCAGCTGGTCAAGAAAGGTGAGGTGTTGTGCTGTCTGCTTAAGGAGAGCAACCTGTGGTTTTCTTTTTTTATTGTTGTTATTATTTTCCTGGTAGTTTAGTGGAAATGCATGTTCTTGGCTTTGCCAAGCAAAGGAGGCGTTGTTTAAGAAGGGACTCTGTACAGCGTGTGATCTGATAAAGAATAATAAAGGAAGTAATTAAGATAAAAATAAGCACTCAGGCTGTTTGTATGACCTCTGTGATCAGGACAGGAACAAAACCAGGGGTTTGCCTTTATTTGTAGACATGCATTTTCAGCTTTCCCACTGGGATTTCAGACCGCTCCTAGGTGAAATCTCCTTAGACCTTATCGGTGATCATTTAAAATGCAGGTACCAGAGCATCACCAAGCAGTTCTTCCGGAAGGCGGATGGGGTCGTGCTGATGTACGATATCACGTCAGAGTACTCCTTCTCAGATGTGCGGTACTGGCTGAGCTGCATCCAGGTGGGTGAAGCAGAAAAAACCTCATTCTGTCCCCAAGGTCTTGGAACTGGCAGTGACTTCGCCGCCTGACCTCTGCCACCGGTTAGGGACGGACATCTGGGGGTGACCAAGCCCTTTGTAAAGGGCATTCTGCTTTGTTTTGGTCAGAAAATAATTTTTCTTGGAGCATTTAAATTCAGATACTGACAATTTTAACGTTTTTGCAGTGTTTCCTGGGGTACTTTGTTGATAGCATTGTTATGATAATGATCAACTTTTTTAAAAAAAACTTGGCAGAGGAATGGAGAATGTGGAAAGTGATTTTGATAATTTAAATCAAGAATAGTCCACTTTGAGTCCTGGGAAATGGGAGGTAACTCTTGTCTAATTAAAAACTTCTTGTCAGAGATTTCCAGTCAAGTACAAAGTCAGTGTTCAAAAATGCTGGAACAAAACAGGAGGCCGCCTTGCTCAGTGCCAGTAAATCTCATCCAGAGCATCTTCTGGAGGGTTTCTGAAGTTGAACACAGTGAATTCACTGCGAGGGTAACTCATCCAGTGCTCTGTCTTGTTAATAGACCAGGATAAATGATTTAAGGAAAAAAAATAATCCCTTTCTTAAATGCTGTTAAATTTGTTTAAGAATTTAAGGTTTTGTTATTGGCCCAAATCCATGGACATCCTTCATGGTGCTCCAGGATGTGTCTAGATAGCGTGGCTGGCTGCGTTTCAAGGGAGATTCAGACGCACTCCTGATCCCCTTCCCTCTTTAACTGTCCAGGAAGGAGCAGAAGATGGAGTCGCTATTCTGCTCCTCGGGAACAAAACTGACTGTGCTGCAGAGAGACAGGTCCCTACGAAGGATGGGGAACGCTTGGCTGAGGTAAGTGCATGGTCCTGCTAAACCCTCGAATGCTGGGCTCAGGTTTGGGCCCCTCGGGACAAGAAGGGCCTTGAGGGGCTGGAGCGTGTCCAGAGAAGGGCAGCGGGGCTGGGGCAGGGTCTGGAGCACAAGTGTGCTGGGGGGCGGCTGGGGGGGTTTAGCCTGGAGAAGGGGAGGCTGAGGGGAGCCCTTCTCGCTCTCTGCAGCTGCCTGAGAGGGGCTGGAGTGAGGGGGGGGCTGGTCTCTGCTCCCAGGTCACCTTTGACAGGACGAGAGGGAACGGCCTCAGGCTGCGTCAGGGGAGGTTTAGGTTGGAGATGAGGGAAAATGTCTTTAGTGCCAGAGCGGTCAGGCCCTGGCACAGGTTGCCCAGAGAGGTGGGGGAGTCACCGTCCCTGGGGGGGTTCAAACAACGTGCAGACGTAGCCCTTGGGGACACAGTTTAGGAGGCCTGGGGGTGTTGGGTTGGGGGTTGGACTTGATCCGAGAGGTCTTTTCTAACGTTAATGGTTCTATGATTCTGTGAAAGTGTGCTGTCCACCCAAGTTAGGCAAGGGCAACTAAGGGTGGATGCCACCAGCCTGAGGACCTGGAGAAAGGTGAAAGACCTTAACTTACCTTTTGTGCATCGGTGTGTGGCCAAGTGATCTTTGAACCCATCTTTCACTCTTTCCTGCCTTGCTTTCCCCTTGACATTTTTCTTTTGACTCAGCACTGCCCCAGTAAAACAGTTTATGGAACTGGATCTATAAATTAAAACATTTTCAGCTCCACTTATCTTATCTGTGAAGTGTCACTTATCTTCCCAGCAAAATATAAATAATAAAACCATCAAGGCCTATCCTGTTTCAAAGATACTGAAATGCTTAAAGTACGATTAATCTCTTCACATGTAGATGGCTAATAAAAATTAGGCAAGAAGAATCTGACCTTTACCAACTTAATTTCAAAGTTTATGTGATTTGGGTCAGTATCCATTGACCAGTTTTACAAATGGAGACGGAAGGGCAAAGGATTAAATGCTTCTTCCCCCTACCCCAACCAGTCACTGGTAGGCACAAAAGGCCCAGGAACATCTAGTTACGTCTCCATATTCACTCCACTAACCAGAGGGCACCGCATCTCATTCTGTCTGCAGCGTCAGCCTTTTTCTTGATATTAAACGTTGGTGTTGTAGCTACCAGAAGAGCTGGATTTCACCTTCACATTCCCATAAATAAATTATTGAGTTATTTCTTTCCTTGAGTCCTGCTTCCCTTTGACCGTGACTGACCCCTGGCTGTTTACTCCCATGTTAAGCTATTCCAATGCAAGAATATTACATTTCTCTTCGGGGTCTGTGTCTTCCAGGAGCATCAGCTCATGTTTTACGAATGCAGTGCTGCCTCGGGCCAGAATGTCGCCGAGTCCATGGTCAGCTTAATCAGGTGAGGCATGTGCATGGATTTTACCAGCTGTCCTGAACTTAATGGGCACCCTCCCTGCTTTTTAAAACTCCAAATGCTGATGTGTTACTGTCACCAGAGACGCCATGTGCCCAAATATCAGAGAAACTCAGAGCAGCATGTGTATGGTGGGGATGAGCCGGAGAGATGTGCTTTAAGATGCCTCCTGAATAGCTAGCATTGCAAGGAGATTAATAGAGCCCTTCTCGGGATGCTGCTGATTTTGACTGAAATCAGTTCTGTCTGTGATTTGATTTAGGTTGGCATTTTTAGCAGAGTTTGTGGTTCTCAAATCACACCAAGCTGAAAGGCTCCTAACTCCTTTCCGCCATGCTGAGCCTCTCTTACTGATGCTTGTCAAGACAAATAGCACAGCAATACAAACTATGGGGGAAATATCCAGCTAACTTGCTTCATTTTCTCCCAGGTTGCTCAAAGTTCGTGAAGATGAATTGAAAAACAAGGCAGAAGAGGTACCAAAGCCACCTCAGAAGAAAAAAGGCTGCTGCTGGTGATGGGCAGACCCCCCCCAGGTTGTGATCTGAAACTGCAGCGACAGCCAGAAAAGCATAAAAATAACCCTCAGGCACCATCTCTGCTCCCTGTGTGTCTGCCTTGCCTGATGTCCCTCGGATGCCGAGAGCAAAAGCCGCTGTGGAGGAGCTGGCTGTCACCCGGCCCCTTCCCTGCTCATCTCCTGCCATTATCCCAGGGCACACGAGCCCTCCAAAATACCTGTTGGGAAACTGTACTGCTTTCTTTTGGAGACAAAAAACAGGCTAAGGAAAGAGGCAGAAAAGGAACCCAGCTGGATCTGAGATGCTGGAACGATACTGGAAGCAGCAGGGAGCAAAACCGAGTCTTGGGATAAAAGAAATGAATACCAGGAGTCACCTGAAGGCCAGCATATAAAACAAGAAGATTTAGGGCTGTCGGTGCTGCTGTACGGCGGTGACTTTTGCTCTCACTTTGTAATCTGATCAGATTTGATGCAGAACAATGAAATATGCAATATATCCTAAATGCACTTTGTAGGCCTCTCCGATTAGGCAAGGTAGAGCTAGTCTCCTGGTTTATTGTGCCAGTGAGCAGCAACGGGTCTTGACAGAAAACTACTAAAAACTTTGCTCAAAGTATATTCAAAAGCACCAAGAGCACATCCAGGGTAACAGAAAGAACACTGGGGTGGTGGGATATACGATCAGATAAATGCTTGCAAGACCTCTTTTCATCGCATTGCCCCCAGAGCAGATTTTTGCACTATTGCAGCAGATCTCAGGATGGGCAGGGAAGAGCAAACTGCCGCACCCTGCCCTTCTGCAATGGAGACGGCTTCTTCCTGAAGTACTGAATCAGTTTTAAAACCCAGCATGGAAAATCTCAACAAGTGCATGTCACAATTTCAAGGTTTTTCTTCTTTCAGCTTGATGCAGAGAAAGACATACAGACTAAATAAATAAGAAACAAGTGTTATACTTTAGTATTTTTATATATTACATGTGTTGTCTCGTCCCCCAGCAGTTCAACAGATGTATTTAAAGACTGTGCTTATATGCAGATTTGGGGGAAATAATTCTGCTCAGATGGGTTTGCTTTTTGTTGCCATTATTATTTATATGTACATTATGGCAAAGCATAATACTAGCCAGCTTCTGCTTTACAAAAATATAGTGCAAGAGTTGGTTTTCTAAATAACACTATATATTTTTAAAAAAGGATATAATTTTGCATGTTTCTGACTCTGTTATAGCTCAGCTTTCCGAGGAAACGAGGCTTAAGAGCTCCTGTTGCCCATCTATATGTACATATTTTCTGGAGGTGTTTTCTGAGCTCTGGAGTCCATGGGCTGTTTTCAGCAGTCCCCAATGGGCAGAAGCTGCAAAGCTATGAGATGCTACAACTTCTGTATGAATAAAGGCCTGAGTAAATGAGGCTAATTGCCATCCCCACTGATGGAAAAAGTGCAGTTTACTCTTTATCAGACAATGACAAGTCTCTATGGGAGAGCCCTGCGATGCCCAGAGCCAGGCAAGAGCAGACTTTTTTGGTTCTGCCGTTCACAGAATTACCCCTTCGAACGGGGCCAGCTCTGTGTGATACCCGTAAGCGCCTGGTGGAAATAGCATTGGTTTGCAGATGGAGACAGACAGAGACCACAGATAGACCAAGCTCATGCTCAGAAAACGTCCAGGTTGTGAGCTTCACCAGGTAGGGTATGACTTTGCAGTGACACAGGAATTTCCAAGGCTTTTAGAGATGAGCTCTCTCCTCTGCACGCCCCATCTCAGTGCTCCAACACCTCCATACCACTAAAGCCCCTACCCTCTCAGGGTCTCCCCCCAGCCTACCTCCCCCCAGGCCATCCTCTCTTGGCAGTAATCTTTAAAAGACTTTCTTTTCTTAATGCAATATATTTATACTCCCATTCCATGTCGATCACGCTTTGCCATATTTCACTACAAAATATGTTTACTGACAGACAGTGGGAGCAGCCTGAAGACCACAGCTCCTCAGGAAGAGTTTATGTGGCTCAGTTCCAAGCTGTGCCTGGATTTGGTATTTTGGGGGATCCCACAACAGCTTTTTTGTTTCTTTAGGCCCATCTTCACTATCTCTGCTTTGCTATTTTATCTTGAAATAATATAAATCCAAGCATACTTTGCAAGTCTGGTCCATGATCAGAGAAACACCATTTCAGCCTGATTAACCCCCAAAAGCTCTTTTTACTGTGTCTGCAATGGTTCCTGGCTGCATGACCCCTGTGCAGAGCCACCCAGCTGCACGTACGCCAAAGCCATCCATCAGAACAGCTTTTCCCTTTGCCTAAATTTCCTGTGATTATAAATAGAAGATACTGCTTTGCCAAGTGGTAGTAAGATTGCCCAGGAATATGTTTTTATTTGCTTGCAAAAGAATTAGGAGTTGAGGTCGCCGAGGCTGAACTCTCCCATTAGATGGCAGCAAATGCAGCAATACCTTCAAACTGTGCAAGGTTTGTGCTGCAAAGAAAGACCAGGGAGCTTGAACAGGGCCCAAAAGAGAGATCTGCAAAAGAAAAGGCTTCGCAGGACAGCAGGCAGAAAGGAATGTCTGTCATATTCCACTACAAATCAGGTCTAGAAAAAAGGATGGAGTTTGTGCCCAAAGGTGTTGCATAAAACAAGTGTTACGCCACTCCAAACCTCCCCTCCAAACTTGGAAATGAATTTTTCATTGCCAGGTTGAGAGAAATGCCAGGAAGGCAATAAAGCTTGTTGGAAAACATGGTCAGCGCATTGCACTTGAAAGCGTCTTTCACCTTTAATAATTCATGGTCCCAGCAAACATTCCCACTCCAGAATCAAAGGAACCGCTCATCTGCAAGCTGTTAAACGCATGCACGGGTATTTGGAGAAGGATCAAGGTCTGAGATATTAATAGCAACAGGGAAATGCATATTTGTTTGGACCACAGGAATCTTTTTTAAATCAGGTTGTTTCCCCCGAGCTGTTTGTAATCCCTCAAGGCACTCCACGAGAATTAGAGGAGCTGCCCCAGCCAAACCAAGATTGCAAAAGATCTCACATACCAGCTCAAAGTCAGCGGGCGTTTACCGCCATCTCGCTTTGATGCATCCACCTTGAAAGCAGAGAACCCAGACGAGCTCCTGGCAAGTTGGAACACATTGTCGGCCAAAGCTTTGGTGCCCCAGCCACTGGGTCTCACCCAGCAGCGTCCCGCAGAGTTTCACTCCATTCCCCTCGAAAGGCAGTAAAATAGGGACGCAGTGACTGCTCCGCTTCCCGCGCCGGGATTGACATGGCAGGAAATTCAAACCTGATAAGAGGAAGTACTTTTTCTTGCGATGTTTAATTAAACTGTAGAATTCATCACTGCAGGAAGTTGTTGAGGCCGAGAACTTAAACAAGGCTGTAAAGGGACCGGAGAGATACCAAAAACGCCTGTCACAACCAACAGCTGTCTCTGAAAATATATTTCATTGCAATTAAGGATGGAAGCCTGCATCTAAGAGCCAGGTGAGGCTGAGATCCCTCGCTCCTGCTTTCTTCCGAGCTTTTCATGCCAGGGATGGCTCTGGGAATCTCTGCTTGCTACCTCTCCCAGCCCTTCACTCCTGGAAGCCTTTCCTACACTTTTTAGGGTAGTAGCATCTTTCTTCCCCCCTGCTCCCCAATACCCACCCTGTGCATGGCCACTGCCCGTTGCTCGAGCTGCGGGAATGGGCATCTGTGTCCCTGTGGGGCTGGGGGGTAAATGGGGTTCAGGGGGACACTGGATAGGTCTTGCTGGGGAGCACAAATGCAGTTCAGTAGAGCTGGAGAAGGTAAATAGGACCTATGGGGCGGCTGTGGAGTCTGGGGGAGCTGTAGGGGGTGATGGGTGGGTGCTGTGAGGGGATGCTGGGGACTTAGGGGGTGCTTGGGGGTGGAGGGGGTGTGTCTCATGGATGCTGTGGGATCTGGCTATCAAAGGATTTGGGGATGCTGTGGACTCAAGCAGGTGCTGGGGAGGGGTGGTGAGGGTGTTGGGGTTCAGATGGGTGTTGGGGGGGATGTCTTAAAGTGCTGGTAGGGGTCTGAGAGTGCTGGGGGCTCAAGTGGGTGCTGGGAGCGGTCTGAAGGTAATGGGGGTCAGGCAAGTGCTGGGGGCATCTCAAGGTAGTCATGGGCTCAGGTGGGTGCTGGGTGGGGGACGTGTCTTAGGGTTCCCAGGCAGGTCTGAGGGTCCTGGAGTGGGTCAGGCTGGTGCTGGGGGGACAGTCTGAGGGTAGTCATGGGCTCAAGTGGGTGCTGGGGGTCTTAGGGTTAGTAGGGGGATGTCTGAATGTGCTGGGGGCTCAGGTGGATGCTGGGGGTTGTCTGAAGGTAATGGGGGGCAGGCAGGTGCTGGGGGCATCTCCAGGTGGTCATGGGCTCAGGTGGGTGCTGGAGGGGGTCTGAGGGTCCTGGGGAGGGGGTGTCTGAGGGTGGTCATGGGCTCAGTTGGGTGCTGGGGGGTCTTAGGGTTAGCAGGGGGGTGCCTTAATGTGCTGGGGACTCAGGCGGGTACTGGGGGGGCGGTTTTAAGGTGCTGGGGCTTCAGGTAGATGCTGGGGGTTGCTGCTGCGGGTAGTCATGGGCTCAAGTGGATGCTGGGAGTGTTGTCTTAGGGATACGGGAGGGGGTGTGTGTCTCCGTGCTCTTTCTGGGTGCTGGGGGTCTCGGAGGACTCTGGGCTCCGGTGGGTGTTGGGGGGGGGGGGTGTCTTAGGGCCTCCGGGACCCGGGCCGGGCCAGGGCGGAAGCAGGAAGCGGCAGGGCGGCCCGGCCCCTCGGCCCCCCGCGGCCCGCCTCCATCGCGGGCGGGAGGAGCCCGGAGCCGGGCGGCGGAGCGGGGCGGCCGCCGGGCGGTGCGGGGGTGAGGCCGGGGGCGGCTGCGGGGGGCCGGGGCGGGGGTCAGAGGGGGCCGGGGCGGGCGGCCGGGCCTCGGCCCCTACGGTGGGCGCCGGCCTGGGGGGGCTCCCCGGGCCTCAGCGCGGCCCTCGCCAGGCGCCCAGCTGCGGGTGGGGGGAGGGGGGGATATGTTTTCTGCTTCAATTTATTGATTTTTTTTGTTTGTTTGTTCTTAAAAAAAAAATGTCCTGAGTGAAGGTCCTCTGCCTCGGAGATAAATAAAGACGATGCCGTGGGCCTGCGGTGGGGTGAAGGCCCCTCTCCGGCGGGTTTTAGCCCAGGGCTGGGACCTGACCCCCCTGAGCAGGGCCCAGGGAGGCAGATGAGAATGTGTGTGTGTATTTATATCGCTGTTTCAGTTTCCCCAGCGAGGCGAGCAAGCTTTCCCTTTTAAAGACTCCTCCGACAGCGTTTCTCTCTAAATATTTAGCTTTCTAAAGCCTGGGTCTAAATACCCCGCCGCGCGTCGGGGTTTGCGGGTAGGACTGGGCGCTTGGGTGGAAACCTTTCAGGCCAAGAACCATCGCTATTTATGTTTGTGGAGAGAGCTGTTTATGCCTCCTAGGGTGGTGGAGTTCATAAAAAATAGCACTGCCATATGGGTTCCCTAGTTTAAAAGGCCTGTCTCTGAGAGGTTGCTGTGTGGAAGGAATAAGACTCCCTCAGTGCGCGCGTGTGACAGCGAAGTGGGTACAGTAGTCTGTTGTTATTATTATTAAGTCGGTTGTGCTGTGGTGATAGGAAGGGAAATAATGGATTGTTATTTGGTTTTTTAAGGCCTCATCTGCTCTCAAAGCAATGTGGGAGCATAATGCCTTTTTTTCCCAGCTTGAGGATATGTTACTGCTGAGTGTGTCAAGGAACTGCGTTGGGTTTTTAATGTCTGTGACTTTCAGGGGTTGTCTTCAAAGGTTTGCTCAGAGTTGAATACAACTGTAGAGGGGGGAGAACTGGGATGGATCTTGGCATTTTATCATAGTAAGATGTTTCTGCTGTTTGGAAAGGGAGAAATCACTGCGTGTGACAGCATTTCTGTAGGGATAAGTGTTTTGAGTGGTTCCAGGCAGATTCTGCAAGCAGGGGGAGCTTGCTGAATCTGCTGGAATTCAGCACAGGAGAGCTTCACAGGCGAAAGCTTTGGCACACAGGAGCCAGAGGAAGCTAGATAACCTTTCAGGGCATTTAGCCCACCGGTTGCAGTGTCAAGGCAACTAGAATACGCATAAAAGCTGGGGGGGGGGAAGGCATTTAATATCCTGCAGATGTGCTGGCTCTTGCTTGTTATGTGAATCAGGGTATTACATAAATGAAAGAGTTAGTAAAGCAATGTATTGTTTTTATAGAGCCAAGTGTGTGCCAGGTGCTTTACAGATGAGAAGAAAAGGTCCCTACCTTGGAGAGTTTATGATCCGTAATGAGATATTATTGATCAAACCTGCTTTGGTGCAGCTTTGCTAGCACGTGGCGCTGCTCAGGTGGTAAGATCTGGGACAAATATTTGCACAGAACACAAGGAATGTCGGTAGAACAGGGCCAGGAGCTAATTAACCTGGCAATGTAGTGCAGCATGTTCTCATTGCATTCTTGGGGTTAGGTTTTAATTTGGCGTTTTGCTCTTTTGGTGTTTCTAAGGCCGCGGCTAGAAATTTGACACTAATGTTAATGTAACATCTGACATTAACTGCTTGAGTTGGATGCTTAGGCAGCTGCTGACCAAACAAATAGGGGTTACTTTTCAGCCAGATAATTTCCCTGATCTGATTCACCATGTGAGCACATAAACAAATGTGCAAGAGCAGAACAAGGAGCTAATCTTGGGGGGAGAGGAGTGATTGCTGAAGCTGGTAGTCCTGTTGAAAAGCATGGGGTTTTGTTCTGAAACTACACCCTAACATCGAAAATAAAAAAAAAGAGATTAAAAATGCCATTGCTTGAGTTCTGACTTGTAGGAGCCCATGGTTTAGGGGGAGAGCTGTCGGCCAGTTCTTTAAAGGCAAATCAGATTTCAAGCTTGGTTGCCTAACAAGAGAATCTTATTTCTTGATATATACATTTTATGGCTGATTTGTCCTGTGGGAGCAGCCAGAACGAGTTACAGCAGAGCAAATCTAAGTTGAGCTGGCATGTTACGCAGTGCTTGTCAGCTTGTTCTCAAGTGAGCAAAGCGGATCTGTGCTTTTAAAATGCAGGCTGTGCTGTGAGGTGTGTGCAGAGAAAACACGTGCAAGTAGTTTCACAATTCTTGCAGTACAGCGACAGACTTCGCGGAGCAAGGTGGTGAGTTAGGTGAAGCGGCACACAGGATTCGCGAGCAGGTTCCTGGTGTCGGGTGGTATTAGGAGCAAAAGGGGGGCATTTGCAGCTGTGAGCTGGGTGTATCGGTCGGGCTTCTTGTGTTTTTACGTGGTGGTCCTCAGTGTGCGCTTTCAGGGCAACGCATTGCTAAGCTGTGTCTCTCCAGAAAGAGTTTCCGTTGTCCCAGTTTGATCCAGGTTAGAGTTTTCCCAGCTCAGAAACAAGAAGCAGCGCAAGACCTCACAGATGCTCCCTTTCACCCAGCAGTGTTTTTCCGAGGCTAAATGTGTCTCTAACAATGGGATTCTCACGTTGGCAGCTAATAGCTTGTCCAGCAATTTCTTTGCATCTGTTCTTCAGCCCATCTGCTGCTCTTGCTATGTCGAGGCTCTGCCTTTGTGGCAGACAGGGGGAGTGGTAGAGGAACACATTTCTTTTTTTGGCATCTTAATGTTGATGGCTCTTAGGTGTGTTCTTACAAGCTTCCCCATTGAAAATTCACGGTGGGAAATAATTTGCTGTCAAATGCCATTTTGTCTCTGTCTGGAGTTTACAATGCAATTCTTGCTGCGGTATTTAGTTATGTGGCATTTCTGCATATGAATGACCTGCAGGCAAACTTTCAGAGAAACCTAGGAGCTTTTGTTGCCTGCAGAGCATGCCGCTATCGCGTTACTGTTACTCGATAATCAGTTGGCCTGGACATTAGGTTGCGAAAACTTAAACAAATTGTAAACTGTTGAACTTTGCCCCATGCATACTGCTTATTTCTCTGTCCTGTTCTTAGAGCTGACAGGGGATTTAATGGAAACAAATCTATGTTAAAATAAGCAACTAAAATTATAGTGCAGGAGAGCTTAGCTTGGCTACTGTGTGTGATGATCGGCTTTGTATTGCTGGCACTTGTACTTGGTGAGCAATCGCTTTATGGGACAGATTCATTTGGAATAGATGAATAAATGGAGTTTCATTGATTTCTGGGAAGCTTTGTTGATTTACATAAGCTGCGAATCTCAGCCAGTTCTTCTCTTGTCAGGAAATTTCACAGCTATCAGGAGATACTGAATCAGCAGAGACTATTAGGACTGCAGCTAAATGTTGTGCCTTTGGCTGCAAGCAGGTTTGCTCCAGAGAAGCCTTCCTTCTTGCCTCAACGTTGCGATGTTCCTGTGATCTCTCTGTACACGCTGGTGTTGAGCTGTACGGCTGGAGTGTGTTTTCTGTTAACGTACTGAATCTCTCCACAGGGATTTTTCATCAGAGGCCATGGAGCTTTCGGCCAATGAGCTCAGCATTTATGACAAGCTATCAGAGACGATTGATCTAGTGAGGCAGACTGGCCACCAGTGTGGGATGTCAGAAAAAGCCATTGAGAAATTCATCAAGCAGCTCTTGGAAAGAAACGAACCCCAAAGGGGGCCTCCACGGTACCCTATCTTAGTGGCTCTCTACAAGGTAAGATGTCCTTTGGGCATGCACAAACCATTTGACAGTCACAAGTTCTCCCTTTGAACCCGGGTCTTTTATTTCCCATTGTATTTTCTTGATTAATTTTTCTGAGTTCTTTATTTAAAAAGCTGTGAAGTGTAGTTTCCTTCCTTCATCCCATGAATTGGTTTGAGAACAGAAGACAGCCGACAGACATTTGCAATTGCTCACGTGTGTTGAAAGTTTAACATGTCAACACCTTCCTGTCCTTAAATTACTAAAGAATGAGACTTGGATTGATTCTTCAGGTAAAGATTCCCAGTGTCAGCACCCTCAGTGGAAATGTGAGGAAGGAAGGAGGTTCTTAAAGTTCAGTGTTGAATAATGAAGAGATCCAGGTTCTGTTTCTGACCCTGCCACAAGCTTCTACCTGTCTTTATTATCCTTTTAGTCTATAAAATAAACCTGTTGCCATGATGCTTGATGTTAGAAAAACGTTTTGAGACCCTTAAATAAAAGCCGCTGTACAAAGTTTTGCAAAGTGGGTGAAAGCATGCTATTGATAGCTTCGAGATGTCTGCTACAAGGACGAAAAACTTCCCACTGGCATAATATTCAGTAATATTTTGGTGTCATCTTTATAAAATCATCACGATGGTCTCTACTGAGGAAAAAATTCAAGCTTTCTTCCTCATGTCCTATAAAAAGCTGTGAAACGAGGCAGGAGAACAGGAAACTGGAAATTTGAACTTCTAGCTTCTCTTCTCGTTTTTGCTGTTGATTCAGTTTGACTTTGGCTAGGGGGAGAAATGTGTCATGTCATCTCTTTAAGGCTTATTTGGGATTCTGGTATGGAGGAGGGAGCTGGTGCCAGCTCTGCCAAAGTGTTTCAAGGCTTGACGGATGTTTGCAAAAAGCCCTGAAAACCTTGTGTAAGAGGTATGGCAGAAGTACAAGCTTTTATTTGATTAGGCGGGAGGAATTGGAACTATCTGTAGATAATCCTCATTACCCTGGTGCTGGATTATTTGAAGTGCTAAAATACACGAACGGAGTTGTATGGCTTGGGTTTGAAGGCTGCTTAATTTCATCCTTGGACAGCCCTAACAATAAAACTGAGTGACAACTCTGTGTACCTGAATAGCATTGCAGCTGAACGAGGAGCCACAGCAAAAATTTGAGCGTTCATCTTAGCACGCAATCACAACCCTTTGATACCAGTGAGAAGGTGTGTCCCGTTCTGAAGGCATATCAGCTCGCTGCAGTGTAATTAATTATGTGCCTGTTTTCTCTTGCAGGGTCTGCTCACGCTGGGATTGGTCTTGCTGACTGTTTACTTCGTGATCCAGCCATACAGCCCGCTGCCGCCTGAAGCTCCGCTCTCCAGAGCCCATGCCTGGGGCTCCCTCATCGGTCACATCCGGCTGCTCTCTCTGCCCATTGCCAAGAAGTACATGCTCGAGAGTAAGGGAAACTATTTCTCTGCTGTAGCATAAGCCTAGCAAGAAATACCAAGTTAAATACCAGCTCTGCGAATCATTTGAGTGTCTCCCTGGGCACCAAATAACAAATGTGTTACTGGCATGGCACCATGGTTTTCTCCTTTCCTACCACTGTATTTAAAAATAGCATCCTGCATCCTAGCTAGAGCTCTTTCCCTTCCATTCACTGGGGTTGAAACATATTTTATTTCTAACTTCATAATTTTGTTCTTGCATATTCTCTTTTCATTGCTTTTAACGCCTCGGGTTTTTTCTTCCATAAGAGTTCCCCTTCCTCTAAAAACCTCTGCAGTTCTGAGACTCATACTGAGATAGCTATGCTGGGTAAATGTCACCTTTTTTTAATTTTTTCTGAGTAAGCAGGCAAAAACAGTTTGTCAACCAAATCTTGATATCTGTGAGCAAAGTGTAGGAACCTCAACATGTGAGCTGGGTTTAAGGAAAAGTAGTTTTTGCCAAGTGGTGTATTAGGAAAGGACTGTGGGCTTGAGAGCTACGACGTTTATAGCAGTTAACTTAACATTAAGGGTAATTGTGTGTGTGTGAGGAAGCTAGATAAGTGGCTCCCTGATGAGGTGGTCCCTTCACCAGAGAGGAACGTAATAGATTTTCCTAGACTGGCATAATAGAAATGGAAAAGTTTGAGTATTTCTTGTTCTCAGTTAATCATTTCCACTGACTTAGGCTGGTAAATGGGTGTAAGCATGGGCTGTCTTTGATAAAATACAAAGACTGTCAGTAATGATAAAGTTGTGAATTATTTTAAGCAGGGATGTGGCACAATGCTGATCGTCTGTCGGCTCACTGTAAAAACAAACTCCTATATCCATGCCCTCAACAGGTTTATATTTAGCTTCAGCAGCTCATTGTGTTGGAGTAGTCTGTTCCAGCTCTGACCTTCCTGCTGTAGCTAAAAAGGGTGCCCTGAAATGCCAGCGCTGTTCTGCATTTTCTCTGCGTGTCTCCCTCTCTTCCGCTGACACATGGGTTTTCTGTTGATTCGGGTTCGTATGGGTGGGACGGGGATCCCCCATTGTTCGTCTCTTTCCTTAAACATCGGGATCTCTTGCAGGGAGGAAAAAACATAGGCGAGGAGATGGCTCTGATAGCCACTTGACATTAGTAGCCTGCTTATCTAACGCATTCCAGCATTGACGCGAATCTGTGCCCACCCCTCCGCTTCTGTATGGAGAAGGAAACCAGCGGGAACGTTAATGCTTGTATTTGTTCAGTGAAATTTTGTTCAGAAAGTTGACAGTTTCTTCCTTCAGATGCTGTAGGGCTCCCTTGGCTGGGGAGAGCCCAGGGAGGTTCCTTGGGAGAGCAAAAGGTTTCTAGGACAGGGGCTGCCTGAAATCATGAGCATCTTGCTGTGAAGATTAAGAGTAGGAGCAAGTCTAGGCTACTGATGGGAAAACCAGCTGAACGGGGAGGGGATAGGGAAGCATCCAAAGGGAAAAGGATGGATGAGGAGGAGGGCTGCAAGGTGGTTGTTTAAATGCATATAAAATCCTTCGTGCCTCCATGAGTCCTGGAATTCTTCTGAAGTGATAAGCAATAGGGTGGGCAGGAAGCCAGTTCAGGGGAAAGGAGGGGAGGTACAGAGGGGATGAGCCAGTTCTTGCTCTGTTTTTCCAATAGTGTTAGGTTGTGGTGGAAACCACAGCATGTCCCGATTAATAGATTCGCTAGGGATGGCTGGAGTAACTTTGATCTTGCCTTAGCAAAAGGAACTGGACTGGACCCCGGCTATTTGAATGGGGGAGTGCGGCACCCAGGCTGAACCTTGGCTGGGTTCCTGTGGGAATCCCTCGTGTCCTGGCTTCCCAGCAGGCAGCTGCAGCCACTGGGGCTGTCCCAGCGGCACTGGTGTCAACTTCTTGGCTTGCTGCTGAGTGGACCGTGGTAAAGCCCTCCAGCAGGGATCCGGAAGAGAGAGTTTGATGGCGCGTGGCTCAGTGGTCTCCCGAGCTGTCTTTCAGCCATGCCTTGTGCATGATGTAATGTTTTGTCCTTAATTTGGGCCTTGTGCTGTGTTGAAGGGAAGGGATAAAGGTACATCTTGCTGTCCTGTTTGTTGATGTGAGCGTAAGGCTGGGAGGTCTTACAAGCAGGTCTAGTGTTTCTCCAGTGCGTGCTTGCTTAGGAGAATGCACCATGCAAGGAGACTGAGCAGTAGAGAAAAACAGTAACCAAGGGACTTGATGTACAGACTCCTCTTCCTTTCTCTGTGTAGATCCTGGTAGATTAATTTTTTGAGGGGGCTGAGGATGAAACTTGGAGCTTTCTGTGCTCGGGCACCCGTTCAAATCCAGCTTGGGCTGTTCTTGTTGAAAGCCACCTGTTAGCAGTTTGGAGGCTGCCTTGGCCCACCGGCAGTGCTGGCAGATTTTCCCCGGCTGCACCGCCCAACGTGGTGCAGACAAAGCCCGGCTGTGGCGAGCACGGACGCATGGGTGGTCCAGTTTGCTTCCTCTGGGCCTGGAGCTGCCTGGGCAGGCAGGGGCAGCCTGCCTGCGTGGGGCTGTGGTCTGGGGCTCTGCTGTCCCTCCTGAGCCTGCTCGGGGAGTATTGGTCTTGGGGCAGTTTTCCTGTCTCCAGGATTGCAGGTTGGAGCCTGGTCCCCTGGAGGATGTGGGCTGAGCAGCTAGATTTGAGCTGCAGAACAAGGGGAGCTCAGATGCCTGGTTTCCCCCAAGAACCAGAGCCCCATGTTAGAGTGGTGGTGAGACCTTGGGAGGAGCAAGGGCACAGGATACTGCTCCCTTCTCCATCCAGCTCAGGGTGACCTGTCTTCACTCTCACCTTCATCCTCATCCCTTCCACCCCAAGAGCTGTGCTGTGGATGACAAGGGCTGCCTGTCTGTCGGTGGCTGTGGGTGGACCTTTGAGCAGCTGAGGTGAGGAGCAATGTCTGCAAAGCTCTCTCTTGCGTTAAGTTTGTAGGATTAGGTCCAAAGTAAATTTCCTTTTTGCCTGTCTCTCTGCTCTGTTGCTTGCTGGCTTTCTCCCCCGAATCAATTCCCATATTAAAACTAATGTTCCCACCCTTTGTTTCTTCAAAGCTGACTTGTAGACCCTTGGGTTTGGCATCCATGCCTCTTTTTCAGCTGTTTTCCCAGGGCTAGGAACCAAGGTCCCTTCGGTTGGGGAAAAGTTCTGCGGAAATGTGGTTTGCATTTGTTCTTCCTGAGCTTGTGTTTACGCAGAACTTGTGAAAGCCCCAGTGCTGGGTCACGCTGCCTGCTCTGGGCAGGGGGAAACGCCTCTCGCCGTGGCAGCGCGCAGCTGTTAGCCGTGTAGATCAGGGCTTCACGTAGCCCCCAGGGAGACAATGGGTTTGCAGTGCTCTGGGCTCTACCTGCTATAAGGAACACAGTGGATTTTGCATGGGCACAGGGGTTAACTCAAGACTTTCTAGTGCTGTTCCAAGGAGAAAGTAGGGCCTACATAACCTGAATTCGTTCCTCTTCTCTGACATAGGATGGGGTGGACAAGTCATTCCCTCTGTGTTTCGGTTCTCTGGTGCAAAATCAGGGTACAAGTACTTTCCTCTCCCCTGTGAGCATTAGCAAGTAGTATATTGAGCTCTCAAAGTCTGTAGTAATTGGAACCAAATGAAAAGGGGTTTTCTCTTTTTTTTTTTTTTTTTTTTTAACAGAACTTTTAAAACCACAGTGGTGGTCACCCTACCTGTTTTTCAGTCATTCTTCCCTTCACAACTGTGTGACATCCTTATAGGCTTGTTGATATCTAGATATGACTTTTGATGTCAACGGCTTGATAACTGTTCCCTGCCAGCTACACAGAGCAATGACCTGATGAGCAGAGCGTTAAGATGCTCTTATATTAACTTGTGTGTCTGCCTATGGTAAGTTCAATCCTTGCAGCTCAAAAACCTCAGCAGGGCAGGCTGGTCGGTGGCAAAAGGCACTCGTCCAACAACGTGACAGTTTGCACATTGTACTGATAGCAGTACCTTTGTTTCTAATAATGGGACCCAGTCCTGACCGCGCACACAGTTCAAAATCAACTGGATCAGTAGCGGCTCAGTACCTCTAAAATCAGGTGCAAACACACACGTTGGAAAAGGGATCCTGTGCAAGTTACCCCCAGCTCATAGAATACTCCTTGTGTTTACAAACTCCCTTTTGCGTAGACCAGAAGGGCTAAAATAATGTTTATTGGTTTTATACATAATCTATTCTAGAGAAAGGAACCCTACTGGAGGAGCTGTGTTTACACGACACCTTGTAAATGGCCTGTCACTGTCGTATCCTGAGGCCTGCTGGGTGGGAGAGCTATTTGTGGGGATGGGTCACAGCAGGCTGGGTTACTGGGAGAGGACGGCAGCTTCTGCCTCTTGGCTGGCCACCTTCAATTTAGCTGGAGGCTTGCCTTGGCACCCGGCCAGGTCCCGGCTTCTTTCCGATCTTAACCCTTTGCAGGGAACCTGCGATAGACCAGCCACAGCCACTTTTCTCTCTTCTTCTCATGATCGTCTCCTCCCCTCTTACTGTAGCCTTCAAGTGTGTTTATCCTTGGCACAGCTCTGTGCAGAAAGGGAGCATCCAGCACACCTGTCTTACACAAGGGTGACTTTCTGCTTCTTGGGTGCAACAGGGACTAAGCACCCAGGTATTCAGCCAGCCTTTCCCCAGGGCTTTGCAGCCCACGTGGTTTCTGACCTGCTGGGTTCAGTGATGCACGAGGAATACGGGCCTGCTCTGACTGAAAGGGTTGCACAAAAAGGCTGCTTGGCAGATAAAGTAGGGTCTGATTTCTGACTTCTTGCTGCCTTCAGCGTGAGCCTCTTGCTCGCAAAGGTTCTTACCTTTTTTTTTTGCTTAGCAAAGTCAAGCTGTTTTGCGCTTGTGTTCGTGCATATTCTCACATAACGCTCTGGGGGCCGGAGGATTCTGAGGTGTGAGTGTGATGTGGGTTGCAGAGCTATACAGAGCTCCCTCCCATCCCTATACAGCTCCCAGTTTATCTGATCTTTTCGTGTTTGTGTGTGTGTAAACAACCCTTTTATGATACAACCTGAGAGTGACCAAGAGACACGTGTGTTGGCTCCTTCAAAGGGGGGAACAAAAGGCTGACTCGGCAGCGCAGGGTGGTGCCAAGCTGTTTTCATATACTGCTTTACTTTGGCCTCCATTCAGCCAGTGGACTGTTTATTTGGATTTGCTGACAGTAAACTAACTCCAAATCATTGTGGTAATCTGAAACATGAAAAACCTCTTCCTTTTGCTTCTATATTTTGATGCCTGCAGAATTTCTTGTTTTCTCATTTGCAGAGCAAGTGAATTCTCGCTTTGGGTTTGCTTCCCTGGAAAGAGAGCGAGCGTGCCATACGTGGCCTGTTGCAGAGGCATTTAGCAGCCTAGCAGAGCCCTGTTTGCCCTAGTGACCCAGGCACATCAAGCCTTTTACAGACTGAAACCACTGTCAGGCAAGTGGCAGCAACTGGGAGGGGTTTGCTCCAAAAGCATGCTGTTCCTCCGAGCCAGATTGCTCACGCAGACGCTGCCAGAGCAGCACAAGCTGCCTTCTAGGGCACATAACCAGAGGTGCAGGCTGGATGGGACTTGGGAGGCTTTCCTGACAGCTGCCTTCAGTTTTCTAGATTGGTAGGTGCAGATTTCTCCTGGAAATAATACTGTTTCACCCGAGTGGACTGTGAGTTCCTCTTGGGCTAGGCTGAGCAGACTTGATTTCACAATGTCTCGTTGGATCAAAATCATTTTTGTGCTTTGCTAGAGATTGACTAATTATCCTTTGGTTGTTTGACCAGCCGTTACCCATTAGTGAAATGAATGAGTTGTTCTTTTCGCTGTTGACTTTTTACCCAGAACAAAAATAAGGGTTTCGTGATGGGTGTATTTGTATCTCTTATTTTGTTGCTAGCTGTTCCTAAAAATGCCATGAATCAAACTGGGAGGTACTTTCTTCGGCTGGCATAAGTATATTCAATATACTCAGAGCTACAAAAGAGCTCAATATGAGGAAGAGGTGAGGATCTTGTGCTGAGCAGGACCCCTCTTTGTAGCATATATTTAAAACCCCATTGTGATGCATTCCTTAATCAGGACTTCCATACTGTAATTAATAAGCACTCCTTATGATTCCTGCCTGACTTACTCAAGAACCCATCAGTTTAGCCTGACTTTGACATGGCATTATAAATGATCAAATTAATTTTTCGCCTAGCGAAAAAGTTCAGCAAGATGGAGCTTGGGAAATGTTGCTTTTGCCACAAAGTGCTCTGAATGTCTCCTCTGAACTGTGCCACACAGTAACTACAGAGCTCCTAATTTCTCTGTCTGTAAAATATGAATGATGAGATTTACTCATGTCATAAGCTCTGATGGTGAGTTGATGTCTGTAAAATGCTTTGAGTTTTTAAAATACTGTTTTATCTTTCCGTAGGGTGTGGGAATGGGGGCATAGAGTATATCCTGCTGCAATGGCATAGCACAAGTAATGAGCCGTTGACTTGAGTAGTAGAGTATCTGTAAGTCTGCAGTGGTCCCAATGCGGCAAGTGGCTGGTACCATCTTAGGAGCAAGAACAACCTGGCCTGCATATTCTTTGGCTGTCAAATCAATAGCAGTAGGTTATGAGCTGCAATTTCACTTTAAGGTTAAGGACTAGACCTTCAAAATGCCTGTCCTTAAAATAATGGAAAACAGCACTGTAAAATCCAGCATCTGGAAGCTAGATGTTTCCAACTGGAAGGAGAGCTGTAGCCCTTCTGTGGTGATGGTATTTGGACATCAGAGCACTGAGGATCTTGTGGCCCCTTCATCCACTGGGAATCTTACAGGTGGGATCGAATGTTTCTTAAGAAGCTCTGCCCTATGTCAGCTGTAAGAACCAGCTTGTAGTTGGGCATTTGCTATGAAAATGAATGGAGGAGGTAAGTATCCCACAGGCTGTCAGATGCACATCTGTAAAGGACCCATTTGGCTGAGGGGAAGGTATGGCTGAAGACAGCAGGGGCGAGGCTGAGGTTTTAATCCCCTCCTTTTGAAGGGTCTCTTCAGATCCACCTTGAAATTTTCCCCAACTTTTACAGATTTGCAGTTGTGGGGAGGCATTGCAGAAGTGGAGAGCAGCATCTTCTCATTGTTGGATCTAACACGTAGGAGCAAGGTTATGACTGTCAGTGCAGTGCCATAAATGAGTCTCTGTGTCCACCCCCATCCTGACCTTACATTCAAATTGGCTAATGTAGAGTTGGTCATGCTTTTGGAGAGCCTTGAGGTTTTCCTGTTCACCTGCTCTGATTACAAGTGTTTTTGTAGTTCTTGATGCTATGTTGGATCCTGTGAGGGATGGTCCAAAAGTGGTGTGGGTGTATGATGGTGCAAGTGAACATTTGCAGCCAGGCTTGTACAATGGACCTATGAGAAAGAACAGTCTTGTGAATATTCGGTGCACAGGCCAGTCTTCCTTGAGAGCGCTGAGTTCATCCTAGACTTGCTGAAGTTGCTTGACTACTCCTAGCACTAGTCCCTAGTGAGTTATGTGGTGGGACTGGGGAATAGCGTCATCCTCGGAAAAGAGCAATTGGGGATTTAGAACCAACCTCTGCAGATTGCGGAGCTGCTCAGTGCATTTGATGGCCCTCTGGGGAGCTTGCTTCTAGTTATCGTGGGTGATGGTAGAAACAACCCGTAAAGACAGAAGACCTGGGGGGACTGTGAAGTCCTGGGGGAGTCCCCCTTCCCCTGGACCAGACTTTTCTGTGCAGACCTAGCTGTCGCTTGCTTGCTAAATGCTGCTTCAACCTTGCAGTCATGAGTGCTGGGAGCAAACCAGCTGGGTGGGGAGCCAGTGAGCTGCCTCAGCACCTGCAGTTGTACATGCAGGAGGTGTGATGTTTTCAACACTTTGTTAGGGTCAGAAGCAGCCCTTGGCTCCGTGTGTCTTGCTGGAGCAAAAAGTCCCCCTGCTACAGGGCTTCCCTTTGAACCTGCTGCAGCAGCAGACTGATATTTCACCCTCCATACGGTCCCTAAAGAGACCAGGGCTGTTGCCGAGGTCTTGCTCTCAGACCTATGTGGGCAAGTTTCCATGACTTTTATTGCTTCTCTGCAATGGGTAGAAGCAGGGCCAGGTCTTCTCAGTAACCTCTTAGCTTCCAATCTGATCGTCCACACCCAGCATCTCTGGGGTTGTGCGCACACACCCCTCTGTAGTTCAGGGGACAGCCAAAAAGTTTGGGAGATCCTCTGTGAAAATGGCCAAGAAGGGCGGGGTACTCATTTTAAATTGATTGTAAGTTGAAAATTATTTTTCTGCATAGTGGAAAGTACAGTCATAAACTCCTTCTAGCATTAATCATAGATATGTTTTAAGGAAAGTTGTTATCTCTTCGTCTGTGCTCTTAGCAGCTGCAGTTCCCCAGCCCTGCCTCTGCTAAGAGTTGTCCCAACACAGGGGAGAAGTCAGCTCTTGTTCTGTAGAGCTAATAAAGCCTAAAAGCAAATACTAGGCAGGTATGACTGATGGGGAGCTGAGGTTCTGCTTAACAAACTGAAGGCTGCTCCTCAAAGAGGGGTGAGGAAGCACAAGCGTGGAGGAGAGGTTAGTTGGGACTGGCCTGGCTTCTGTTGCCTAACGGATAGCTGTACATGTCAATACTACAGCTGCTTTCCTGCAGCCAGACTCCGGAGGGATAATTGCACACGCCCAGCATTTTAACATTTAAATGCAAGTGGATGGGACCATTGTGTGACGGCTGCACGTGACAGTTGCACTGGGATGAAGAGTGCATCTTTCTTTTCAGTCTCCGAGCAGACTGTGCGTGCGCACAGACAGCGCACTCGACTTAAACCAAAATAATCCCCCAGGGTGTCTGGGCAGGGTGATAATGTAAAAGGAATGCAGGGAGGGTAATAGAAAGAGAGAATAAGCATCCTCGGTAAAAGTCCCGCTCTGGTCCCCAGTGTGCAGTTGCATGCCCTCTCCTCTGCGCGTGGGCTCTTCTCCCTCCCTCCCTGGGAAGGGCAGGCGCTTCTCGCTGCCCGTACTTGTCATGCCAGTCACACACATGCTGGTGCACAGACTAACACCCTCAACAATAAATCTAAAAGATTAATTACCAAAAAAAAAAAAAAAAAAAAAGAAAAATCCCACAACCCCACTTGCGGCATTTGAAATGCGTCTCAACTGTGCTCTGCTTGGGTTATTCATGGGGAAAAGAAATAACCTCCTGAATTGAGCAATTGAGAATGCAAATATCCCAGCCTCGCTCAAAAGAGGAATCAAGCTCTATACTGTCAAGCTGATTAGCATCCTGTTAGGTGGGGTACTGCCCTGAGCCCAGGGAGAAAATTTTGGGACAACTGTGCTTAACACTCTGGGGTGAGGTTTCTAAGTTTTGCCCAGAAAGAAATTATAGTATTGCTGCTCCCTGTATGATGAGAGACCACAAGATATGTTTTCTTGTCCTCTTCATGGCGGCTGCCCTTCCTCTGGTGAGACCTTTCAGCCTTTTGTTTCCTGTCACTGACCAGCTGTTTTTTGTGAGTTGAGTTTTTTTTTTTGGTTGTAAAATTGAGGCTTTCTACAGGCAGTGGAACAAAGATTTTCTTTTTTCTCTTGTGAGCAGGGAGGGAAAGTACATTGGAGCAGTTTCTCATGGGAGCAGGACTTCTGCTTGCAATAAGGATTTTACACTTTGTTTTGCCTTTTTACCCCTTTCCCTGAAAGCAGTGTAGATGCGTCTTCCAGAAAGCCTAGGAATTATATCCTAGTCCCCTTCAGTCCATATCACAGCAGTAGGGTGGGAAATGCAGCATTTGGGAGTTGACTGGAGATATTTAGAGAGAAAAAAAGCAAAATTAATCCCAATCTGCTCCTTGTTGTTATGTCACCGTGAACCTAAGTCCTCTATAACATTGCTGTTTGTCTGCTGCAGATGTCAGAGGGAAAAAATAAAACAAGAGCTTTCCTATTAAGTGCTGCTCCTCAATTATGATCCATGGGCAGGAGGGTGAGCGTGGCTGGAAACCACGATGGCAGTAACAGGCAGGCTGCGTGCAGGTTTTTTTCCCCCTGAAAAGCTGCTGTGCGTCCTTGTTCCCCAACTTTATTTTTCATGCAGGCTTCGCTATCTCTTCTTCCTCCTCTTTCCCATCCGCTCGGATTCCCGAGTGAGTGGCCTGCAGCAATGTCCAGGAGATATGAGCTGTTTTGACACGTGCTGCCACCAAACAGGGCAGGTGGGCCTGTTGCGAGGAGAGATCTCCGGACATTTCATGTGAGGCGTGTCCCAGGTCTTGGGTTTTTCCTAACACACCCCAACAGATCAGGTGTTTGGGTAGGTTTGCTGCCACTGCCCAAGTTAAACATCTCCCTGTTGGATTAAGGCTGCAGAACTAGGGCTGTCACTGCCATGAAATTAGAGATGCGTCCTTTTAGTGTGGCAGCTCCTCCTGCAGATACTTTAGCATAGAAATACGTGGGGCATTCAGCACTATTGGCTCTTGTCCTGTTCATTCAGTGCTGCAGCAGGTCTCTTCATTTAATGTTTACTTCCTTTTTGTACTGGGAGGTCTGCTAAGTTGGAGGAGGGAGGCAGGGTATAGTCATCAAGTAATGGTTTCACATAAAAAGTGAATTGTTGAAGGTGTAAGCGTATGCGGTGTTCATTGTAGGCCAGTTCAGCCGGCTGTGGTGTAACAATGATTTCTGGGATTTAAAATGGATATAGCTGTGGTCCAGGGTTCCTCGTGCCTTCTGGGTGTCTCCCTGATAACGTGCTGCGATTGCTCTTCTGCTTGTGGACTTGTTTCAATTTAATTGCACTATTTAATTGCACTATATATGGTGGTTGCCATCCTTCTATTGATAATGAAAGGGTAACTTAGCCTGTGTTTCTTGTATATATAGAAAAGTAGAATTTCCATAAAGCTCTTCCATTTCTCACAACCCTGAGCCGTATCTCCAAAATCTTCAGCCTGTGCTGGAAACGTTCTGTGATGAGTTCTTTGCCCCAGCAAGGTTTGCTCTTTTTGAGTAACTTACAGCCATCGGAAGCTCTAAGAAATCTCACTGTTTTGTGTTAGGAGTAAAGAGTTTATCATCGAGCCTGTCTCCTTTCCAGGTCATTTTTGGCCTTATTAAACACACTTCTCTTGTTTCTTCCCAAGAATGCCAGGACTGGTGGGCAGCAGGTTGCAGACAGAACACTTCTACGCTTCCTGCAAACTGCACAGTCTGTTCTGCTGTGAAAAGCCTTCAGGTCATGACAGACTTCGGAGAACTATCAGAAAAGCTCCAGAGGTCTCAGCCTTTTCTAATCAAGGTAATCCATGGACTTGTAAGTCCAAACTCTTGAATAGTACCAGCCAAAGACCCCTGCCCAGTATTTTCAACCACAAGCTCAAACTGCTGATTGAGGCAGAACATATATCTAAGAAGACGTTTAGCCCAGTTTAAACCTGTCAGGAGGTGAGGAGCTCACTGCATACTTAACAAATTGTTTCTCCTCTGGCTAATTATCACTGTGGTTGGAAGCGTAGCAATTTAGATGGCTGTTGCTCTTGGATGTTCTTTGGCAGGATGGAAATGGGAGCAGGGAGGAGCCCCAGGTGTGCAGCTTTTACCTTTGTTTTGTGTCATTTAAGACAGGGCAGCATCTCTCCTATGAAGAACTGAAGCATTTTCAGTCCCAGGATCCAGAACTGGCAGAGGTTATAATAGAAGAAAATTCAGCTGAATTGTGGAGCTGCCCATTTTTCTTTCCCTGGTGAGTCAAAGACAAAACGTGACCAGTGTCTGCGTCCTTTCTGCAGGGATTCCCCGGGGGTTTTGCTGATGTGAACTACCAGGAGCTTGCAAGTTTCACTTTAACTGGAGAGAAGGGGAACAGGAGTGGGTTAGAGTCCTCTGTCTGCCTGCTGACACTAATTTGATCCAAGGAGAAGACTTCTGCACTAAAAATGGAGTGTTGTGGCTGGGACTTCATGTATTGCTCCCCTTACAAGACAAAAATATCCCAGTGACTGCTCGGTCCTGTTCTTCAGGCTGTACGTTAATCATCTGGGCTGTGGTCTCATCACCTGAGGCAACTGGTTTACATTTCTAATCGCTTCTGTCTGCTCAGTGGAAATCCACCACCATTAGTGCTGACTGAGAAGAGGTGCCATGACTTTTGCAAAACACTGAGAAGTAACAGAAAGCTAAGGGATCCTGCGATTTGTGTCTGGTCTCATGCAGGAAAAACGGCCTACGCTAATCCTGGCCCTCTGCTAACTGTGCTAAAGCCTTTAGCGAGGCTACAAGACATCTGAACAATTGAGAGCTCTCTAAGGTTGCAGAGCAGCCCAGTGCCTTAGCTAAGTCTTTTCATGTGGAGAAGAGCGAGAAGTGACGTGGGAAGGTGCCACCTGGTGTGGAGCAGGCTCCCTGGCATGTTTGTATGAGCAAAGGAAAGGTGTCCAACCCGACTTGGAGAAGGCACGGTGGGATCTGTGCTTTGGCTAATGCTTAGTGGGATCTTCTTGCTGCACTTCTTGACCACAGCACTGGTAGGCAGATGATCAGGGTGCAGAAGTATTAATCGTGTCAAGCCACTGGACAGAGATAAACATAACGAGCCCCACCCTGCGTTTTCCAGTTACATTCCCTGGCCTAGAGAATAGACTTGGACTCCCCCTGCCTTGCCATGTGGTTTCAGTTATGGTTGCATACAATGCCACCTCTCTGCATCTTTTGTAGTTAATGGATCCAATCAATGACTCAGATCATTTTAGGGGAAGAGGGGAGGAAAATGAAGTTTAGGCATCCATGATGATCAGTTTGTTCCCTATTTACATGGTCCTGCTGCAAGTACTAAGAGGAAGATACAAAGAAGCACGTTTAGAAGCTGAGAGGTAGAATTTTGCTCCTAGGGCTAGTCTGTCAGCAGGCTGTTTATCAAACATAAATATTTGTGAAGAATTTTGATCTTGGAAGAAGCCTTTTAAATACATTGCATGATATTTCTTTAATATGGCTTGTTTTGTTTTGTTTAGGAACAAATCTGTGAACAAAACTCGGATTCTGCAGGAATTTTTCCCCACTTCCTCTTTGCCATCTTTCCCCAAGACAGTGTCCCTGGAGAGCTGCTTCCTCATCCGCCATCCAGATTTGGGGAATAAGGTGAGAAATTCATCCCAGAGACGCTATCTCCCTGTCTGTGAATTGTCCTGCAGAAGCTCCAAGCCTCTGGGGGATTTGCAGGGCATTTTCAGCTGATGCGATCCTGACAGAAAGCTCTGGGGTTGCATCGGTTCTGTCCAGCCCTGTGCAAAGCGGCAGCTCAAGGCTGCTGTACTACCCAGAAGTCATGCCTAGTTTTGTGCGGGTGGCACATTGCGCCCGTCTCCCTCGGCAGTTAGAGGCACCCGTGAGGTGTTCCAGCTCCGTTCACGTCCTGCCCTTGCTCTGTAGCTGGGTGAGGGGATGGTCTTTTTGTGCACAGTTGGGCAGGATTCATTTAAGAGTTGCATTTTAGGAGCTGTTCCTGGCAGTAAGTCTCACCCATTCTGAGATACCTGCCATGGAGACGTTTCACTGAAGATAGTGACACTTCAGACTTCTAGCCTGATCTCCTCCTCCAATTTCTTGCGGGCTTTGTGGGTGTGGAGGGCCTGCATTGCCTTGGACAGAAGAGGAGAGGAGGACCCTTGCATGCAGCTGACCTCAGCTATGATCTGCTGGTAACTGCGGGGAGCAACAAACCTGTGGTTTGTGCAGGGCAGCGACTTGCTGCAGGGCAGCGACTTGCCCCTTGTTTGATCAGACAGACCCAAGAAAAGCCACCAATGCTTTTGAAATACTGTCCTCTCATCCTAGAGTTACAGTTTGCACAGCCTCTTTGCTGTTGGAAGCGGACAGCTCACCCTGACTGTTGCACCTCTGGACAAGTGCAGAGGACACTGTGAGATGTTCAAGATGGAGCTGGAAGCTGGAGACTTGGGTGAGTAATGGTGCTGTAGCATGCAGGGTCTGGGAGATCCCTTGGAGTCAGGAGAGTGCTTCTAGCTGGGTCGCTTCTGCCTGACACCTGAGAGGGTGGTGTGAGCCATTACCACCTCCAAACTGGTGTGTGCCTGCTTGTAGCAGTCCAGAGGAGCGATCGTTCTGGACTGGGACAAAAAGAACAGGATACCATGAGATGCTCAGTGTAAAAATTGAGCAATACGGGCTACACAAGACACTACGCTCTGTCAGGTGTTACAAACCTGGTGTGTCAGTGAGGGCAGTGTCATTCCAAAGAGCTTTGGGATAGCCACGTCACTTCACAGGAAATGTGAGCAGTCGTTAAACATGGATTCACCTAATACAGCCTCTATTGCATCTTCCAAAGGTTATGCCAGCGCAGATTACTGGACGATGAGCTTCATGGCCAAAGGGACAGAGCCGGCGGTTGTTTGTGACGGAGCTGCTAGCTAAGGACGGTGGGGTGGGAAAACAGCTGTTTCCAGGACAAGAAGACTTTCAGCTTTGAAGCCAAGGCAACGTCTTGAAAGTGATAGAGCTGGGGCAACTGGGGCAGGCAGCTTTGCCACTCTGCATGTTTACAGTGTTTAAAAATGACTGTTTTCCTGACCCTTGAGGTAATTCTTTGCCTTTTCTCAAATGTAGTTTGGGAGAAGCGCAAGCTATTTATCACCTTCCCTGTCCCCTCAGGTAAGCCCTGGGTTTGCAGCAAAGCATATTTTTTTTTCCAGAAGCAACAGAGGGATTTCTCAGGATGAGATTCACCTTGTGTCCTCTGTGGTTTATGGCACTTCTGAAGCTTCCTGGGGGTTTGGGAGTGGAGGGGGTGTCTGTGTGCATTCCTCCTGAGGAGGAAGCTTTGAGCCAGCTCTATAAAGGGAATGAATTGGTGATGTGTCCCAACTCCACCCCGTCTCTCCACCACGTACATAGCTGTGTGCCCCGCAAAGCCAATCTCAGCTCCGTGCTCCAGGGCTGAGATGAGCCTTGCAGCCTAAGGGCAGAGACCCTCACCCACTGCATCGCTCTTGTACCAAAAGAACCTGTTCAGGCCTCTTCTTTGTGTCTTGTGATTGCTCTTCTGCCATTCTCTATGAGCAGGCTGGAGTGAGTCAAATTGTAACTGTGCTTTTTTTTTCCCCCCCCACCTCCTTTCCTACAAAAATACTGATGCAAGTTTTAGTGGTGATGGTGCTGAGAGTGCAGTGGTTCTGGACGGAGATGGGGCTAGGTGCAGAGCAGCTCTGTACAAATTTCATCTTCTGATTGTGCACCTAAGACACCAGGGCTGCACGACCATTTTCATATACTCCTTGCTTTGAGAGGTGCTGCCTGCATTCCCAGCCCGGGGTACCTACGGGAGGACCTGAAAGCTTCCTCATCCCTGGCATTATTTGCATCGACTCCTTCCAGACCTGGAACTCTTGTCTTCAGAATGAACGTTGGTTTTTCCTGAGTCCTTTCCAAGCTGCCTTCGCATGCTTCCTGTTGCTTGAGCACTGCTTTATCCAGTGCCCTGAGAGAGGCTCGGTTTCAGTGTTTGCAGGCTGCGGATGCTGCGGTCCCTTCCAAGTCTGATCCTTTGGGTCTGATCCTGCTGTTGAAGATCATTTACAGATGTGTCAGGCTGAACTCATAGGCCAGGGCTGGGGTTCAGGACATACTCTCACAGTTATTAATATGGAATTGGGAGGGGTTTTGATTGAAAGCAAGTGAACTTAGTTCTCAGGAGCGAGAACCTTTTCCTCTGTAAATATTTTAGGTACTCATAAAATGACAGATTGGAAAAATGTATATCCAGCCTTTGTTTTTGAGCAAGACCAGGAGAATGGGAGCAAACATCGTACTAATCTTGTTAGGGTCTGATAAAAGCTGCCAAGTGGGATGACCATGTCTGGCTCCTGGACAAGGGTAAAGCAGAAGACAGTTCCTGCTCCAAAGAATTCATTCTTGAGGCCTTGATGCTACAAACATTTCTATGTGTAACCCTTGTTTTTCTTCTCTAAGTGAATGAGAACAACCTCAGCACCCATGCCAGCCTGGTGCCTGGCCCTCGGCACTGGACCAGCACGCACCAGATCCAGTAGAACCAAAGGGGGAGAGTCTCACTCTCTCAGGACAGAAAAGGACTAATTTAATTTGTAGCATAATATTAAAGGGAATTGGATTAATAAGACTTCTGTTAGTATTGTTAATGGTTGGGGTGTGTTTTACACTTGTGACGCTACATGCCAAGACACACACACACACCCACCCCACACACACACCCCCTCCCTCCTCTTAAAGCCTGGGTCTTAGTTCATGGAAATTTGGGAGCTTGGTGATGGCAGAATTAGGGCCTCGTTAGTGACTGTTGCTATTTACACTTTGGCAGCTTCTCAAGTCAAATTCAAAGGCTGACAAGGTTACTTCACCTCTTACTGGTTTTGTACCCAATCTATTTCTGTAGAGCATTTGGTTGGAGACTTGTAGGGAGAGAACCTGCTGGACCCGTTCTTGCTGAGATTGTGGTGGTTTGGTGATGCTGGTACTTCTAAGTGTCCTTGAATGTAACTCTAAAAGAGCTGCGGAGACAATTCTCAAGTGTCTGTGAAATGCCTGTATTTTGCACTTGAGCCATTGTGGCTGTCTGGCTCCTTTGGGCAGAAGCAAATGTGGCTGTTTAAGGTTGCTGTTTAGACTGGGGGGAAAGGGGCGGCTCTAGGGCAGGTTTGTGCCTATGTAGCAACAGTGCTCTCACGTATTGCTTCTCCCCTCTGCAAAGAGCTGCAGCTGGTTGGATGGAAGACGGTGAATCTGGACTGTTTGCAGATCAGCTTTCCAAGTGCACTTTATGGTCTCTGCATAAGTTTCCAGATCTGTGTCTAGGTGATACATTGCATATGTCCCAACCTTGCTCCCCTTGGAGTTTACATCATTTGTTTTTAAACTTCTAGTATATTTTCTCTTCCTCTTCCAAAAGCTGTAAGGAATTAGCTGCTAAACTAAAACAGGAGGGCAATTCTTCTACTGATAAAGAGCCGATTTTTGGCCCTGGCCGCTGTTGAGTGCGGAGCCCCAGTCTGTAGCACGGCTTCTAGAGGAGCTCCTGTCTTCCGCTGCCAGAGAAGTAGTGCTAACGCCTTCCGCATTGCAGCACTGGCGAGGAGCCGGGCTGGAAAACTCATAAGTGAGGTCAAAGTGGCAAAACTAGGATGGCCAAAAGGAGACGTTGACACCTAGGCCAAATGGCTGCAAGTGAGCCCTGGTCATCTTCCTCTTCTGGGGCTCCAGCTTCACAGAGCCTTTCCTGAGGCTGCAGGAGGCTGTGACTTCCCCAGAGAGCCTGGTGGCTCCTAGTGATCTGCTGAGGCTGGACTGGGGGGAACGTGGCTGTTTTTTCAGCTGTTGCGGCATCGCGGTGACAGATGTGACTGGGTGAGTCAGAGGATGTGCGTCCCATCGAGGTCTCCCTCGCCTCTAGCGTCACTTTGCCACTTGCGCGTATGCAAGCGTACGTGCTGGTTCGGACAATCCCCACTCCCCACCTTGGCCAGCTCAGAGGGGTGCTCGGCCAATGCCTGTGTCACGTTGTTTTGTTTCTTTTGGGGTTTTTTTTTGTTTTGTTTTAAAAAAAACCTATTTGTGTGCTTTAGAGCCCTTTGCCTGTGAGCTGGGAGATGGACTCCCGCTCACTCGACGTCCTGGAGGCTGCAAAGCTGCTCTGAAATCACACCAGCGAGATGCAGAACTCTGTGCGACCCAAGAGCCCAGGCACAGAGATGCAGAGTGGTCATTTCTCCACTTGCCAGGGTAGAAAGATGGGCTGTCACCCGTCAGCTGGGCAGGAAGATCGTGGTTTAAAGCTGGTTTCCAAAAGCAGGGGTCATTGACCGTTGTTCTCAGTCAGTCCTGAACTCAGGGGAACTGAAAGGAGTATTATTATTTACTTCAGTACCAGGAAATCAGCATCCCCTATGGGAGCCAAGCTGCCAGTTTCTATTCTCTTTTTTTTTTCCCCTCTTTTTTCCCCTCCCCATTGGCATTGCACACACAAATTCCCCCGAGGCAGCTCTGCAGATCCCAGCCTCAAATTCCCTTTGCAAAACCCTGGAGACCTTTCTCTAGAGTCAGGTTTTCCAGGAGTCTTGGGCCTTTAGCTTCTCCCGCTAGTCCTCTTGCTGTAATGGTCTGGCAGAGAAGCTGGTTTTACTAGGCTGGATCAAAGCACCTCCCTTCTCTGGTGGCTGGCCTCGCCGGCTTTCCCGCGCGCAGCATGGAACGCCCCAGGCGAGCGGAGGTGGGGAGCAGGAATATCTCACTACTGGAGATGCAAGCTCTTACAAACTTCAGCATCTCAGAAAGGGGATCCTGCCTTCAAACCCCGGTGTTCACATCAGTAACGCCGCTCCGGGGAGCGAAGTTTCTGGGGTCTGCCTAATCCCAGGCTCAGTGGTTCAGGTTTAGCCCCGTGGCCCCTGGGAGAACCGAGCGCTTTCTGGGGTGAGGCCATTTGGGTGGGCCTTGCGGTGGGTGCCCGAAGAGCTCTTGCTTCCTGCAGATCAGATTTTCTCCTCTCGGTAAATTTTGTGTGTAGAACTATATATATTCTCCTCTTCAGGAAACTCCTTCTTGTAAAGGATAGATTTACTGCCCTGCTGAGTTAAACAAGGGAGATGCTGGACTTCCCCTTTGCTTTGGAGATTCAAACGTATGACAGGTGATTTATTTTTAGTATTATCTCTTTGTCTACAAGGAAGGGGGGAGGCATGTTACAAAGGCTCAGGGGTGCTGGGAAGTAAAGCTATATATGCCTAAAGACTGTTTCAATGCTGAACACTAAATTCAGTGGTGAATAAAAAAAGAATGTAAATATGCACTTAATGCAGAATTTTATGGATGGTGATAATTTAATATATTGCAAACTTTGTAAATACTTGGAAAAAGCCTGTAAAGTGTGTAAATAAATGAGATTTGTATGTAAGAATAAAAAAAAAGTTTTTACTTTTTGCAATTAAATACAAGTGTTAACGCACCTTCTCCCCTTTCCTGATTTTTTTTTTTTCATGGTGCATGTCTGCCGCTGAGGGGTTATTTAACCCTTTTTAGAGCACTTTTTTCTAAGTGGAAATGTCATTTTAAGTGAAAAGGCAGAACTGGAAAATGTCAAAAGAAACACTTTGGAAAATGTTTTGTCAATTTTCGCCTGGTTGCCTACACAAAGCTGGTGCAGCAGCTCTGCCTACCCTTCTTTTCTTCCTAATAACAATCACTGTCCTTCCTTCACAATTCAGCTTATTTCAGCCAAACCTTGAGGGGCAGAAGATGATAAGCTCCTCCAGAGTTCATAAAAACAGGTGTGTAGAGGAGAGAAAGATCCCGCTACTGCCAGGACACCGCGTTAGCCTTGTTAGGCACCAGCGACACCACGCTGAAGACCCTCAAGATGTGAGTCAGTAGAAAACCAGGCTTTGCTTCTGCAGCGCAGGACCGTGCCTCTCCAGAGCCCGCCGGCCTCGAGCCGGACCCTGCGCGCCCCATCGGGTGCCTGTGCGGCCCCTGCCTCCCGCGCCGAGGCTGCTGCCTGCCCGGGGCTGCGGCGGACGGGCTGTTCCTTGAGTGAGCAGAAGGAAAGCCGCATTCCTCATGCGCTTACCTAATGCCGGCTGGACACGAGCTTGTCAGCTCCAGGGTGGGGCTTGGACCTCGTGTCATTAATCTCGATGCTTCAGACATTGGCTCTGGAAATTGCTGTTGGGGCAGGTTGGAGAGTTGGGAAATGGCCCTGCACCCCCTTTGCCAGCAGCCGTGCCTGACCTTGCCAAATGCACCGGCTCTTACATTTCCCCATGAGCCACGTGCCCTGGTGGTGACTCCTCCAGCGCTGTTTTCTCTTCCCCACAAGCCTTGTATCCCGTTTTCCTTAATCCTTGTTGCTGTGCTGTCTCCTGCGAGGCTTCGTCAGGGTGCTGTAGCGCCAGGGGTTACGTGGAGCTTGGCCCTTCATCTCCCCATCACATTTGCAGAGACCAGTATGTGCGTTACAGTCTCCTCCGCGCTGCCTTGCTCCTCGTAAGCCAGACCACAGTGAGCTGGCTGACGGGAGCTGGACCCAGCATTGATCCTTTCTATTTGTTTCTCCAGGTCTCTGGAGACGCAGCAACAGAGCTTTTGAGGTATCTTTTGTTGCAGACGGGTTTGTCTTGACCCAGATTCCAGGCCTGCAGCTCGCCTTAGCAATAAACGGGAACGTTTGGTTTGACCAGATGAGTTAAGATAGTCTCTTGAGATGTTAGCCTCAGACCCTGCTTGCAGAAATTGTTGGATTATTGAGAGTATGGTAGACCCTGGACCTAGTGAAGGAGATAACGAGCAGAGGTAAGAGATTCGGGGGGCAGTAGGAGAGCTATTGGGGTGAGGGGTGATCATCGTGGTCCAAAGCAAAAGGCAAAATGGCGAAGCATTGCCTGGGGAGCCGGGAGGGGAGAGGGGGAGGCAGAGCCGACAGCGTGTGATTAACTTGGCTCTGCTAGTCAGAGCTGCCCACCCGCTGATCCTTTCTAATAGCCTGTGATCCCCAAAGGCAGCTCCTGGAGCAGAGCCGGGGCGGTTGCACAATCGCAGATGGGGAGGAAGAGGCTGCAGGCAGGCTGGAGGGTCTCTGCCAGACAGCCTCCATGGTGGGGCGATTTGGGACACCTGATGCTGAGCCCTCCAGGTGTCTGCCTGGGGAGCGAGCACAGCCTGTCCCTGCAGAGCTAACGGCTGGTTATTCCAGCCAGCCCTGAAGGCAGCCATAGACTCTCAGCTCCCCTTTCTTCAGGGCAATTTCAGCTCTATATCCTGATCTTCCTCTCCTGCCCACCGTTCTCCTGATGGCACAGGGAAGGGCTTTAAACCCTCGGTTACCCACCCGCTTCCCAGCAGGCTGGGGGAGCCCCGGGCGTGTTCCTCGGCTGCCCGCTGCTTTCCCCCCGACACGGGGCTGGATGCGGTGGGCTCTGACTCCCAGCTGGGGAGTTACTGTGCTGCAAACTGTTCTCAGCAGTTGCATCTTGTTGCCTTTGTTTCTAGACACAGCTGTGGTCCAGGGACAGGGGAGGGCCCCTGTGTAAATCAGGGCTTTGCTGGTTGCTTAGGGATTATTATTATTATAGTTTAGGAGAAAAGGGACGGGAGGTAAAAGAGAGGACCTGTAACTGAGGGCTGAGGGGATGTCTGAGGTTTGGAGCAGCAGAGGCTTGGATGAAAATACCAATCCAGGGATTCCGATTCAGGCACAGGGTCTGTTTTGGGGAGTGGACCCTGCGCACTCGTTGGCACCAGCCGTACTGCTGCTTCTCCATCAAGGCTGATATGTGAGATGGGTGTGTACCGTGTGGCTCCAAAACTCTGCTCTAATAAAGAAATACATTTCCTCCCCAATATTCAAGCTGTTGGGTGTTCCTTGCTTTTGGGAGGTGCTTTAAATGTGACTGCCAGAGCCGTGGGCTGCTAAGAGCAGAAGCTGGCTGCACGATGCTGAGCTCAGGTCTTCCTCCTGTTTTCCTGTTGCTCACAGCGCTGGAGCTGAGCTGGTCCCTGAGTGATGAAGAAAAGAAGATCATCTTGGATGAACATAATAAATACCGCTCCCAGGTCTCTCCTCCTGCTATGGATATGCTGAAGATGGTAAGTGGCTTTTATTGCTGGGGAATGTCAGAAGGTGTTTGTGTCGTGCAAGCCTCACTCTTAATGCTAGGAGGGGTCAGGGTTTTCTTTAGGGGAGACAGAGTAATTCTTCTGTAGGGCTACAACTCAGTGAAGGGGTTCCCTAAACTGCCTCTAAAGAGATGAGTTTGCTTTCACCTATGGAGTTCTCTTTGATTGTTTTTGGAAGTTCCTATGTGTGGTGTGAGTCCCCTGATGCTCTGTGTGAGAGCGATGCAGCTCTCGCTCACGTGCGTGCTGGGGAGGAAAGGCAGGGGAGACACTGCCATGAGCAGGTGCCCTGGGCTGGAGGGGGAATCCTGCTGTGTGGGGCATCGCCTGGTGCATTTTATTTGCCTTTGCAGGTGAATGGGCTTTTATCTGTAGGAGGGAACATCAACTTCAAATCTGACAGCCGGGTCATTCAGTTATCTGGGCTTTCCATCACTCTCCTAATCCCCACCATGACTTGTGTGTGGCTGTCTTGGAGGTGAGGGATCTCCCATTTTGCTTGGGGAAACTGAGCCAGGTGTATCACGTGTGGCTGCAGTGGCAGCAAAAACGAGCTCTCGAGCTAGTGCTGCTTTTTGTCGTATTTGGACCCTTGATTTGATTAGAATTTGGCTATCGTGTTTTATCTTGCACCACATGTGATTTTTTCCACTGTTTGCAACACAATTGGAGGGAGGAGGACAACTGTTTAGGATGGATAGTTGGAGTGCTTTGCTCTTTTGGTCACAGTGTGCTTGGAGGAGACCTCCCTGCCTGGCCCAAAAGTCACACAGGCTGAATTTAACCATCACGGGCTGGTAAATGGGACCTTGCTGAGCAAATGAAGGAAAAAGCTATGTTCATGTATAGGGGGTCTGACTAGTGACTTCAGACTCAAAGAGGACAGAGTGAGGACCCTAAGCACCATGACCCCACAGACACCCACCAAAGCAAGGCACAGAAAACTTGGAGAATAAGGGCTTTGGAGCCAAAGTCTTAGAGAATGCCTGAGGGAAACAATATCTCAGGGTCCTTAAGCCAGCGACAATTCTGACACGGTGACTGCTGCCCCCGGCTGAAGCTTTGATTGCAGGTCGTGTGCTTTGAGATGCTCCCCTCCGCAGCATGGCTTTGTTTCTGCTTTTTTTTTTTTTTTTTTTTTGAAGCACAAGTGTTTAGCTTACAGCAGCGCTGACAATTCCTTGGTAGAGGTTTTCCACAAGAGCACCGTCCTCGCCTCCTTCCCGGGATGTTTGCTTGGGCTGCCTTCGCCTCCGAGTTCACCTGCTGCCGTGGCGCAGTGCCCGGCTGAGGTCACCCTGCGCTTCTGTTTGGGACGTGGATCTGGTTGCTGTGGAAATAGTTAGGCGATGGGGGGGATACGTAGCCTAAAGCCGCTTTTCTTTTTTAATGAAGCAAATCCTGCAGGTGCGAGTCCCCCGTTTATGGAGCCCGGCTCCGTGCCAGGAGGAGAGGGGCGTGCACTCCCCAGACTGGGTTTCCAGCCACTGCTCTCAGCCTGGCTTGGGGCCACAGTGGGAGGTCAAACAACATTCTGTGCTCCCATCCAGATATCTCAGTTTCCTTCCCCCTGGTCCCCTAGCGCTGCTGCTCAGGGGCCCATCCACATCCCCTCAACACCCCGATGGTGACATGCTCTGCATTGAGGCCATGTTGTCCCTTTGGATCCAGCCCTAGGTTTGGCAGGGAAGGTCCCTGCTTAGGTAGTTGGGCTGCCTTCCACCCCGCTGCAGGAGCAAAGCTGGCATCGCCATCGAACAGTGCAAGGACAGTCCAAACAGCTGCAGTGTAGGGTTCCTCGTATGCCTCCCTGCGAGAAAACCTCTCCTCCTCCTGCCTGTCCATGCGGCCGGCGGGGCGCCATGGGCCAGTGGGCTCAGCTGGCGGCAGGGACGCTGCCGCTCCGGAGGGGGCTCTTGGCAGGCAGCCAGCCGGCCACGTCTCGGGTCCAGGCAAGCAGATGATGTTTCCCAGGAGTGTGTGCTCCCAGGCTCTGTGCAGCTGCTAGGGAAGATGTATCCCACTCTCCTCCCAGCCAACCCTGGTCAAAGAGAGATGTCCCCAGGCCCCCTCCTGTGTGACCCGGGGTGAGTTTCCTGCCTTCCTCCAACTGACTTCACGGTTTGTCCATGCTGAGTTGAGGATGCTCCATGAAGATGATAGAGATGCTCCAGGCAAGGTTGTGCTGATGAACTGACCTTCCCCTGCGTGACCTATAAGCTAAGGTTTGGTTTGTGCTGGGACTGACTGCAGAGCTCCCCTCTCCTGAGGTCTGTGTTGGGTAGGGATCTGAATTTTACTCCTGAATAGGGAAGTTGTGGCCAGAGAGCACAAGGGTCCTTGGTACGTGTCCTTGTGTATGTTGGAGAGCCCAGTGTCCCTCTCTGTATGCTGATGCTGAGCTCTTTTCAGACCTGGGACACGGAGCTGGAGGCCTTTGCTCAAGCCTATGCAGAGAAGTGCATCTGGGACCACAACAAGGATAGGGGACGGCGGGGGGAAAACCTCTTCGCTATGGCCCCGACCCTGGACCTGGAATTCGCCGTGGAAGACTGGAACGGGGAGGAGAAATACTACAACCTGACAACTTCCACGTGTGTCCCTGGGCAGATGTGTGGCCACTACACCCAGGTACCGAGCTGGTGGGGCAGAGGGATGGGGTTGTCAGGAAAGGAGCGGTACCAGAGCCCCAGCTCCTCCCAGAGTCTTTACAAAGGGATGGGGAACGAGGCAGGAATCACAGTAGTGCAGGGGCACCTGGGCATGGTGCCAGCCATGACCATCCTTTTTAAAGATCTCTGTTAAACAAGCTTTGCAGCCCCTTTTGGCTACTCAACAGAGCGGGGTGCCAGCTTGTCTTAGGCAGAGATATGAGGTCTTGGAGTTTCTTCACAGCTTGGGTGGGAGCAAGGAGCAGAGATGGTGGTGGTAAATATGAGGATGGATGTATGGAGGGTTCCAGGAACAAAGCAGAGATGGTGATGCTCTACCTGGGTAGGCTATGTGGTAGGACAGCTGTGGCACTTGGATATGCAGACCACAGCCCTAGGCTGGGAAGGGGGTCCAACAGGGGCAAGAGGCAGGATCCTGAATGCTAAAGCAACGTGGGGATGTGGGATCTGGGGCACACACTAGGTTGAGGGGGCCATTGGTGTGGTGACAGAACAGCCTTCAAGGACAGGGGACAGGTTGCCAACAGTGTGTCCGCCCTCCCCCAGTCACCTCACCTTCACCCCTGGTCTTTGCCTTAGGTGGTCTGGGCAGGCACGCATCAGATCGGCTGTGGGGCAAAGTTTTGTGAGAAGATCAGCGGAATCGAAACAGAGGACATGTACCTGCTTGTTTGCAACTACTATCCTCCGTAAGTCCCGTGCCTCACGTGGCTTGGTGCATCTTGAGAGGATTTCTGTGCTGGAAATGTCCTTCCTTCAGTCCCTATAGCAGAGCAGGATTTGGCCTTGTTCAGAAATAAAAACAAAGTGATTCCGAGAAAGGCCTTTGTTATCTTGGGTTGGTCACAAAGGAAGGAAGAGTTGTCTGGTGATCCTTGCCAGTGATTGCAGCTGTTGACGTCTGGTTCAGCCCCTGGCACAGACGTGGGGAGGGAGCTCCCCTCCGAGAGCTGCCCAAGCTGATGCTGCCGTGGCTGAGGGTGCAACCAGCAGCTCCCTGCTCTGTGCCTTGTTCTTCCCTGCCAGCAGCAGCAGTTGCCTGGGGTGGAGAGGCCCATTTACACCAGCAGGAAGGGTTGGACGTGGGAGGAGAGGTGGGTGGCTGCTTGCGAAGCCCTGGAGCTAGCCTTGGGGACCACTAGCTTGGAGCTGATGAGACCAACAAGAGCAGCTGGTTGCTGCCAACCTTCTTAGGGGTCTTGACCACAAGGGAGAAAAAAAATCACATGTATAAATGCCCTTCGACTGCTCTGTTCTAAGGGGTGGTGAAGGATCTGGTCCATGGAGCTGTCTCCCCTGGTTTTAGCAGCCTTGGGGTCAGGCTGTTGAGTAAATGTCATGGATATTCTGTGGCATGAGACCTGTTTTTCACATTAATCCTGAATTTTGCCTTGGCTGGGATATTCCAGTTGAATCAGACCCCCTCTTTGGGATGAGTGTTTCCCCCTCTCCTCACGCCTTCTTTTTCTTGGCATCTTCTGCTTCCAGGGGTAATATGAAAGGCCGAAAGCCGTACAAGGAAGGACCTTCATGCTCACAATGTCCCGAGGGCAGAGTCTGTGTCAACTCCTTGTGTGGTAAGTGAAGCGAAGTGGCACGAGTACCTTGACAGGCTATTGGGTCTCAGACCCCTGGGTTGGGGTCCAAGCTCTGAACCGTCCTCGAGCTATCAGAAAGCCCTGGACCAGCAGTTCCAGGGCTGGAGCGTGAGACATCAGGTGTGATGGCAGCCCCTAGGACAGACCAGCTGCCTCAAGATGAGGATGATCAGATAAGGACCTCGTATCCCCTTAGCCAGCCATTGCTGCCCCATGTGGATCCCTGATCTCGAGTGGCAGGAGGTTGTGTGAGGGAGTTGAGATGTCTCCAGGTTGGGAACCCTAGAGTAGGGGATGGCCCAGAGTGACCTGAGAGGGGTCGGCTGCTGCTTCACCCCCCAGCTGCTTTCTGCTGGCCCTGCTCTGTGCAGGGGATTTGTTGAGGTCACCTGACCCCAGCCCTAATCGATGGCACTTTTCGTCTCTTACCAGAACCCACTGTAGAAGAGACCACTCCAGCCCCTGTGACAACAAAGGCAAGCCCATCTGCCCCAACCACAGCCATGCCAAAACCCACAACCACAGCCAAACCAGAACCCGCAACACCAGTGCCCACCACAGCCAAGCCAAGACCCACAACCACACTTCAAACCACAACCACAGCCAAGCCACCACCCAAAACCACGCTCCCAACCACAGCCAAGCCACCACTCAAAACCACACTTCCAATCACAACCACAGCCAAGCCACCACCCAAAACCACTCTCCCAACCACAACCACAGCCAAGCCACCACCCACAACCATGCTCCCAGACGCAGCCAAACCAGTCACAACCGTGCTCCCAGCCACTACAGCCAAGGCGCCACCCACAGCCACACTCCCAACCACAGCCAAGCCAAAACCCTCAACACCAGCAACCATCACAATGGCAGCCAAGCCAAAACATGCCACCACACTCCCAACACCAACCCCAGCCAAGCCAAAACCTGTAATACCAGCAGCCACCACAGCCATGGCCAAGCTAAAACCCACCATGCCAGCACCCACCACAGCCACTGCCAAGCTAAAGCCCACCACAACAACCGCTACCGCTAAGCCAACACCCACCACACCAAAACCCACCACAACGGCCAAGCCAACACCCAGCACACCAAAACCCACCACACCAAAAACCACCACAACAGCCAAGCCAACACCCACTACACCAAAACCTTCCACAATCACTACTACAGCCAAGCCAACACCCAGCACACCAAAACCCACCACAACGGCCAAGCCAACACCCACCACACCAAAAACCACCACAATGGCCAAGCCAACACCCACCACACCAAAACCCACCACAATGGCCAAGCCAACACCCACCACACCAAAACCCACCACAATGGCCAAGCCAACACCCACCACACCAAAACCCACCACAACGGCCAAGCCAACACCCACCACACCAAAACCCACCACAATCACTACTACAGCCAAGCCAACAGCCAAGCCAACACCCACCACACCCAAACCTTCCACAACCACCACCACAGCCAAGCCAACACCCACCACACCAAAACCCACCACAATCACTACTACAGCCAAGCCAACAGCCAAGCCAACACCCAGCACACCCAAACCTTCCACAACCACCACCACAGCCAAGCCAACACCCACCACACCAAAAACCACCACAATCACTACTACAGCCAAGCCAACACCCACCACACCAAAACCCACCACAACGGCCGAGCCAACACCCACCACACCAAAACCCACCACAACAGCCAAGCCAACACCCACCACACCAAAACCCACCACAACGGCCAAGCCAACACCCAGCACACCAAAACCCACCACAACGGCCAAGCCAACACCCAGCACACCAAAATCCACCACAACAGCCAAGCCAACACCCAGCACACCAAAACCCACCACAATCACTACTACAGCCAAGCCAACACCTGCCACACCCAAACCTTCCACAACCACCACCACAGCCAAGCCAACAGCCAAGCCAACACCCACCACACCAAAACCCACCACAGCCAAGCCGACAGCCACCACACCAAAACCCACCACAGCGAAGCCAACACCCACCACACCAACACCTACCACCACTACAGCCAAGACAAAACCTGCCACTACAACATCAGCAAAGCCAAAACTCACTACTGCAACACCAGCACGTACCACAACAGCAAAGACACAAACAAAAGCTGCCCCAACCACACACCCAAAACCCACTGAAATGGAAAGATCCAATCCTACTGAGGCGGCTGGGCTAACGCTTTCGTTTGAGCCCACATTAGACCTGGATTATAAAGTATCTCCAGAAGTAGGTGTAGGCACTGGAGAGCCCATTAGCCCCTTAACTACGGAGGATCCGGCCTTATTAGAAAGCACACCCTTCGGCCCTAAATCAGTCCCAGAAACAAATAAAGGTATCAAAGAGGAAGGGAAAGAGAAATCAGCCTTTTCCAGTCCACATCCATCCCTCACCCAAATCGTTCCAGAGATCAAGTTAGGTTTCAATAAAGCTGAGCTCATAACCCCCTCAAAGTCAGTGGTCTTCAGCCCTGAAGAGCCCACCTTCTTGCGCTTAACATCATCTTCCAATGAAAAAAAAGGGCAGAGCCCTCCTTTCCAGACCTCCCTCTCAGGTAAGGTAATTGTGGAGTCTGTCCTGGCATGGACACTCAGACAGTCAGTGATCCCCAAGCAGCATGGAGAGCGCTTGGGAGGAACCAGCATCGGACTGGTCCTATGGATCCGTGTCTCATTTGTGGCCCCAACCCTTGTCCTCAGTCTTTCTTCTAACACTGACAGGGGCTGGTTGGATGTCTCGTTTGTGAAGCATGGTTTTGTTCACAGTCTGCTCCCCACTAACCCACCAGCTGTGTCACGCCTTCGCTGGATTGGTTCACTGCTGCCTCGTACCTCACGGTGTCTTGGTGCACGTTACTGATGGTCCTGCATGAGCGGGAGTTACTCTTTTGTCCAGCTCTTCCCCTCTAACTCCAGGTTTTCTTCTGCCAGCAGGTGCCCTGGACACTGAAGAATCAGAGACAAACTCCGACCAGACAAGCATGGATCAGCCCATGGCTGGAGCCCCCAGCACCTGCCTGGGGCTTTCACTCTTCCTCCTACCCAGTGTCATCCTGGTGGGCCTTCTGCTTTGAATGGTCTTTCTCAGCTGTCCCTGCACCAGTCACCAAGGCTTTCTTCAGCATTGGTTGTTCCACAACCCTGGTAGGCTTGGGAGACACCACGGACACTTCAGGCTGACACGCTCTCTTCTTACGCGGCCTTATCTGCGCCAGCCCTGACGAGCCAAGGGCAGCTGGCAGTCCCATGGGAACTTGGTCCCCTTCCTGAGGAGACCCAAGGGCAGGAGGGTGTCTGCCATAATGCTGGTGACCTTGGACGCTTCTCCTTTCTTCCCAGCCAGCCTGGGCATCTGGTCCATTTTCAAGCTGGAAACGATGAGCTATCCCACCCACCTGTGTGGCTGGCAGGCCCCACCACACCCTGTCCCCAGGGAAAGCAGGACGACTTGGAAACCCGAGTGGCGATGAGACGTGCTCATTGGTTTTGGTGTTTGTACATGAGACATAGTGATTGGGTTTGGCGTTTGTTGGACGACTTTCCAACAGAAATGCTCTTTTCCCCTCCTGATGTGTCTGTTTATCTCAATTTTGGAGAAATTTCACCTTTTCCCTTCTTGTCCAAGAAGAGTGCCTTTTTTCCCCCCCCAGGAGAGGATTTCTATTTCCTTCCTGGTTCTAGTGCACCTATGGCCAGTATCACCCAGCTGTACTCCTTTCTCTTCCCCACACATCTGGAACACTTGCGTCCTTCCTCTCTTCTCTCTACCACATGTACCCGTTCCACAGTTAGTCCATTGCCATGGCTTTATTTTACGCGTGTGCCTGCACCTGTGTGCGTGCACAGAAGAAATATCTTCAGTGCTACCGGCTCCTTCATAGAGCTTTCTTCTGCATGGCTTCCTTCTTTGCGTAACTTAAGTGTATTCGAATTTAGATACAGATCCCAAGTGACATATATTTTCCATGTGGTGGAACCTGGTCCAGGAGAAACAAGTCATCACATGTGTTGGTACAATTTGAGCTCAAGAGAGCCAAGTGAATGATGTTAGAGGTTACCAGTGGTTCCAGGACTTGCTGGAGGACCACTTCCATTGTCTGGGACACGGAGTGTTTTATTCTCCCATGTCTTTGCTCCCTTCACCTGAGGATTCCCAGTAAGGTGTGTTAAATATGTGACAAGCTTTGCAGACCGGTGGAAGGGACTAGGAGATACGGTCCCTTCTCTAGTTGTTGCATCCTTTGATTTCTTAAACACATGAGGTGGAGAATGACCTGAAGGCCAATATTTGTGTCCTCCTCCATGATGCTGTGTCCTGTGCATCTCGAGAGCATGCACCGAATAAATCCTGGTGTGAAAGTCTGTTGTGGGGTGTGCAGTGTCTCGCTGGGGGATCTGGAGGCCGGGAGCTTCCTTATTATATTTGTAAAATACTCTTGATTGTGTGCTTAGGTAGAATTGCTAAATGACCATGTGGTTCCTGGGGGTGCTGAAGGTCTTTTTTTGGCTTTCCAAAAGCATCCGGGTGCCAGTTTTTGCAAGGTTGCAACTTAATGTTTTTAAGCCTGTGTAAAAGCTGCAGAAGGAGGAAATTGAGGATGACGCAGGGAATATTCCCTAAGAGCCCAGCTGAATGCAAAGCAAAAATGTATCCCCAGGAGGAATTTTTGGGCAAGGAAAGCAAGAAGAAGAGAGCTCAGAGCAAAAAAAGAGATCAGAACTGGGGCTGGAGCGCTTCTGGTTCCCTCTTTGGAGAGGCCCAGCAGCCAGCCCCTTCCTGCCCCCAAACACACACTCTTTCATCTTTGCAGCAAAGAAGTTAAATGCAAGCGTGTGTTCCCAGATCCCATGTCTCTGCAGCATTTTTGCGGCAGAACGTCACCCAGGTGTGAGCAGCACGCGGGGAGAGGGCCTTGCGAGGCATAAATTCGCAGCGCAGGAGCGATGCTGGGATCAGACCTTTGCTGTTTGCTTTCCCCATCCTTCCGCCCCTGCTTTGCCTGGCGAGGCTGCCCTGTGGCTCTGCATTTCCCTTCTCCCTGAAATCCTGCTGCAAGAGCCCAGCAACACCAGCTCTCTTACAGGAAACCAGCTGCCTGCGGGGTTTTTTTAGGTCACGGTCACCACTAGCCCTGCTAAACGGTGACCGGCAGATGGCAGTGGGAGAGATACCGCAGAGAACTGGGCAGCTCTGAACTCGCTCCGCAGAACCCTACGGAGAGTTTAGTGCTTTGTTTAATCACAAGCATCAGATGTAGTTAAGAATCAGATTAAAAATAACCTCCTGCCCAGGTGCTGTGGCTGCTGTACGCTCTCGTTGCAGGCCCAGCTCCTGCTGCCGAGCTGCTTTCAGGGAAAAAAAATCCAGCCTTGGGTTAGGGACAGATGATAGAAACACAGCCAGAGCGGCTGCTGGTCGCCTGTTGTAAGGGACGAGGGTTCGGGCAGGGATGGAGCTGGGAGAGCATTTCAGGACCGTGACTGTTCTTCCGTCTGGGTTAAGGAGAGGGTAGCATTCATTCTCTATAAATGGTAAAAAGTGCAGAAAAGCATTTCTTCTCCCAGCAAAATCAGGGCATTTGGTCAACACCTGATTTTTTGCCATGTTGGATCCCCCACCCTGCTGAGAGCCATCATGGATCTGGGAGGAACGGTGCTGCTGATTAACAGCATTAGAAGAAGCCCATCAAAGTAATTCTAGGATTTAAATATTTTATCATGATTCCGGGGCTAGTGATCCCTGAAAACAAAATGTTGAGGTTTGTCTTCTTTAAGGTTTTGAGTTCTGGAGACAGGCAGTTGTGCAAGGACCTATTTATAGAGTTCCTTGTAACAGAAAATTCAAACCCAGAAGGCAAATCCCCTTTCCTCTTCCGCCTGCACCCCAGGGCTGAGCCCTGCCAGCCTGGGCATTCGGGATGGCTAGGTTTAGTCCTGAATTAGGGGTGTTTAGGGAAGGAGGGAAGGTGACCACATGGAGAGGGCAGGGTATGGTGTGGTACATAAGGGAGGACACAAAACATTCAAGTGCAAAAAACTTTTGCAGCATTTGCACTCCATTTCTGGGGTCGGACTGATGCGGTGGGCAGCTCCTGGTGGGGAGAAGGAGGGAAGACCCTGGCAAAGGTGCTGCTGGATCCTGGCAACCCCGTGACCACATGTGGTGGGAGGAGCAGGAAGCATTTAACCATCAGCTGTGGTCAGTTGGGTTAAAATAATGGGATTTGTGGTGTTTATAAGGCTTGGCTACGGCATTAACCCTACTTGCTTGGTTCTCTGCCCCCAGCCCTGGGTCCTGTTTCCCAGCAGGGAGCGGGACTGTGCCTGCGGCAGGCTGAGAGAGAGGGTACTTAGCTTCATGCTCCTGAAGCTCCTCTGAACACGGTGAGTTGGAAGGGTTGGGACAAGCGTGTACGCCATCCTGGGGGATTAGCTAGCTGCCCGATGTTCCCTCTACGTATTTAGGCTGAAAGCACTCTCATCCCGCAGTGTCCCCTGGGGTCTGGCAGGGACCCACCGTTCTCCCTCTTGCTTCCTGGCTGCTTTCTGCTAAAAGAGGGTGCCTGCTCCTCCTCGCTGTTGTGGTTAGCGATGGCATTGCTGCCACAGTGCGGCTTCCCCACTGAGATGTGCCTGGGCATCCCAAATATCCATAGTTGTAAGCTCAGCCAGCCTGCCACCCCTTCTCATGGGAAGAGGCTGTTCTTCCCATGTATCAGGAAGCATTAGATGGAGTAAATATTGCCTTGGCTGGTTTCTGAGCCCTAGCTGTGATTTATCGGAGACAAGATGATGGGTTAGTGGAGCCTGGAAGTCCCTGTGTTCTCCTGTTGCTGGTATCAGTTATAAACATACTTATAGAGATGACTATCCAAGGCAGAGAGAAGCCCAACCTGCAGCCCTCGAGCTGACTGAGGGTGAGGAAGCAGGTTAGGCCTTCACGATAGGATTCAGGTGGGCCCAGGAAAGCATCTACTGACAGCCAAAAGGGATGGTCTCAGCTGCTTGGCCAACCTAATCTGCCCCACAGCCAACCCGTGTCCTGTGGCTGTGGCTTCCCTTTTGTTCTCTGGATTTTGGTCAAACAGAGAATTTGATCAGTGATGCACAGGAACACTGGCCACCCCTTCAAAGGTCCCATTTCACCAGCCAAGCTCACTTCAAGGCAGTAGAAAGACACTTTTTTTTAAAAAGTCAAACCAAGTTTATTTTCACAAGAGAATATCTCTGGTAATATTTTATTCATGGCTTTCTGCTCACACAGTTTTACTGCTTGAGATTCTCTGCATTAACATCAGTGCAGTGGAGGGGGACTGAACTGAATTCATCTGGGATACACAGGATTAGTTCTTTTCTAGGGGATACCTCTTAAATATGAAGTGGATATGCTGCTCAGTTCCCATGCTTGTGGTGCTATTTTGGTACCTTCCAAGCAATTTGCGGGTAGGAGCCCTGCCCCTCAGCAAACAGCTAGAGGATAATAATGCATCTAAGAGGACCAAGCTGTAGTTTCACACAGCAAGTCGCCAGGACTGCTGAAGAGCCAGATTTATGGAGAGAGGACTGCATTCCTTCGCTGCTAGACACTGCGGCATCCCCACCCACCAGCTGTTGCCCAGCCTGAGGAAGTCACATCCCAGCCTCACTGCAGCTACGCCCCATCCCAAGAAGCAGCAGAGCCTTAAACAAGCTGCTTCAGTTTGGGGATTCCCGTGGCCCAAGCAGTCAGGCCTGGGTCTCCCTGTGCATTTGCTCAGGCTGAAATTTGAGGGCTCTGGTTTCTTTTTGCAGCTCTCTTCCTCCTGCTTCACCTGAGAAGGTGTCCTCTGCTTGCCCTCGCTCCCTGGTGTCTCAGATCTCACACGTTTCCCTGACAGTGAGATGGCAGTGATAATGGCCTGAGATGTCCTTCAGTCTTGAAGAACTGATGCAGCCCTGGTCATATTACAGCTCCACTCACAGCCTTGATCCTACTTGCTTTGGAACATGGCAGAGGGACAGTCCCATCTGCTCCAAAGAACTAGAAGAAATAATGATTCCCTGTCCCTTGTCAAGTGCCTGGGCTCTGAAGCATGCTGTCTTCTCATAAGTCTGTTGTCAGATGACAGTGCTACTTGTCTGGAAGAACCCAGAAGGATTAGGACTTGCTCCCTTTGGCTCACACATCTTCCTTACCTGTCGCCTCTCTAGGACAGCGTGTTAGTCTGAATCATTGGCTTATTCTATGTAAATACACAAGACCCCTAATCTCCTCACCAGGGTTTGGAGTTTGGTTGATAGGGATTATTGAATGAGAAACAACCAGCCTCTTACTCTATACTATGGGAGAGCTGGGAACTTGTCCAAAACAGAATGCGCTTCCTGAACAGGGGCCAACCAGCCAAATCTGATCAGCTCCCAGGCCTTTGAGTCCACAGGCTAAGCTTGCTTTTGGATCTACTTCTTAACCCAAACTTCAGAATTGGGTGCAACGAACTTAAGTTACAAGCTCAGATCTATCTTCTTCGTACCAAAGCACCCTCTCCCTTCCAGACTTGAGGACAGACCAGAAAAGAACAGCACACTTAAACTCTTTACAACTTGACCCCATCTCCTGCAAAAATAATAATAGAACTGAACACCAGGAGCTGATGCACCAACTTATTTCATTGTTTCTCTCGCACCCATTATAGAGATAGATTTTCTATAAGTAGGCACTCCATGCTCATATGACTGAGGCATGGAGCAGTCCCTGGAATAATGCAATCCTGGATGCTGTAAGAGAAGACCCACTGAGTTGTTCAGCAATACCATGCTGTGTTTTGGGAAAGAAGTGATGCCTCAGGAGCTCTGTGGCTGAGCCAGTCCTCCAGTGGTTTTGCTGCTCTTTAAGGAAGGCAATAGACTGTATAGTTATCACCTGAAATGGGATAAAATCCCTCCCACCAAACTATACAACCTACTACCTCACCTCCACAGAGCAGTACAGAGGTCTTGCCTGATTCACGGCCGTATCACTGGCTTTGCGTTACTTGCATCACCTGCTGCCATGTTTGGAGTAGAAGTAGATGATGAGAACTGAAGACCTGACTGTCTCCTTAGGAAAGACAGTAGATTGTATAGTTAGCTCAAAGGGAGGATAGGACTCCACAACTATTCAATCTACTACCTCAGCCTCAAGGACAGCTTGGGATCATGGTAGTCTAAGGCAATGAGATGGTCCTTATCCAGGCATCAGCTGCTCTGCGGCTCCTGTGGAGAGAAATGCATGAAAGTTCATCAGACTTAATGATGTTAGGGAAAAGGAGTCTCATGTACAACCTTGTCTTGGAGCTCCCTTTCCTTATTTAAGCCTCCTTCAGTCCTCTTGGGCTATACTTTATCCTTGGAAATCTCACTGGCTGCCAACTTTATGCACCCAAGGGCTTACAGAAGCAGCAGCAGCCCTCTCGTTTGAACCCAGGGCCATACATGCAGATAGCATGTCCCTTCTGAAGCTGCAATAATGCCAAGAAACATACAGCCAGGCTGACCTCACCTCTTGAACACACAGCATATCTAGAACAAACCTGCCAGACCAGATAAGAGAATCCATCAATTTAGCTGCTATGCACTCCAGGGAATTGAGCAGATTAGAAATAACTGAGTACAAGGAAGCTTTTAGGCTGCAAATGTAATGGTATCGAGTACATCAAGGCAGATCTCATTTCCTAAACAAATGAGTGCAACATGCAAGCTTGGTGTCCCTTTAATGCTATAGCACAGCCAGGCAATATTAGCATGGATCTGAGACAGACTGGCTTCCCCCCAAGCCCTTGGCTCACCTTCTGAGACATTTTCATTCTCTGTACACCCAAATACAGATGCAAGGTATTAAGTTGGTAGTTTAAAAGAAATGTGTGAGTTTCTTGTGCAATGAGAAAGAATTCCCCTTGAAGATTAAAGCAAGCCGTAACAAAAAGGGAGCCACCAGTAGCACATTAGGCAGGCTGCATGTGCAGCACAGCAGAGACCCAAAGGAGGGCTTCCCACGAGAGCTCAGCAGGAGGTGTCCCCAGCCTCCCCAAACATCTGCTGAGTGTTGTGGTGAGAGAGGCAGGGGCTAAGGCAGAAGTCCCCAAAGGGACAAAGGCTGCCTAATGCTTTGTGCTTCCACAGCTAACAGGCAACAGCCTAAATGAGCTTCCTGAAGGTCTGCTGAAGTATTGTAGTTGGGAGCCTTAAGGCGAGAGTTCAGGATGGCCTGGGGTACAAGGATATCTTTGCAGCGAGGTTTGGAAAGTGCCCCTGTTCCTTTGCAGAGCTGTCCAGAAGTCCTCCTCACTGGCATTCAACACAGTCCAGGTAATTCTTTTAATTTCCTTTGACAAACTCAGCCTTCACAACGGATGACCTACTGTGTGAGGCCATCTGGCCCAGGCCTCTCCTAGTGTGACAGGGCATAAACAGCATCAACAAATCAGCGTTGCAAGACTGATTCCTACAGCATTTAAGTATCCAGCGCATCCACAGTGCCAAGTACATTGTGTCCCAAACAGCATTCTGATGGGAAATATTATTCTTCCTGTTTTATTGGCATAGAAAGTGATGCAGAGGTTGCACATCCCATGCAACACCAGCCAGAGCTTCACCAAGGCTACAATCAGACTCAGAGGTCCATCCAGTCTGTCACAGGTCACTCTGCCTCCTCAGGGACAAACATTAATTTAGACTAAAGTGGTTCAGCTTTCCAGAAATTTAGCTAGTGCCACTGGCGTCAACCAGAAGGGATCACGGTGGCAAGACAGCCAGCGGTTGCTGCAACGGTAGAGGACGGGGAAGGTGGGTGGCCCAGATGACTGCATCAGGTAATGCCTATAGCAGAGGACACCCATCTTCTCCGAAGAGACTCCTGCCAACTGACCTGAAAGAACAATTTTTTCCTGATTCCCCATCTGGTGTCTTATATTATTTTAAGCATATAAGTGAGATATAAAGGCCAGGCATTTAAAAGGTCACTCTTGATACCATTGCAGAGAACAGGCGTTTGGGCCAATCTCAAACTGTGGGTGGGAAATTACATTAAATAACTCCTAGTTCACAGAGACCTAATTATGCATGGAGAGAAAAAAAAAAATCCCTTCTGCCTTCTATAAGGAATCCTGAAAACAGGAGATTTAATTATAATAATTGTCTTAATGAGTATAGGTTTCAGGAATACCCAGCTGCTGACTCTGCAATCCTGATCTTGCCAGGATCTGCAAAGAAAGGATTCAAACAGGAGGATTTAGCAATACTACGCCCGATAAGGATTACTATGACCATCCTGCCCTTAGTATCACTGTCACACTTGTTTGTGCTAGGTGCTATACAAATTGCAACAACAGCAATGGCTTGTGGTCTAAACCACGAAGACAAAAGATGGGGAAAGAAGAAGTAGGGAGGTGACCAAATTTGCCAAAGATCACACAGCATGTCCATGGTAAAGCTGACACTGGAGCCAGCCTTGGGAAGTCCTGCTCCAGTCTCTGGTCACACTGCCAGGGCAATGGTTTGCCTGGCCAGCCTAACGAGGTTAGGGCAGGTCAATATCCACCTCTCCCAGCTGTCTTTAACAGAGAGGGAAAAAGTGATATTCCATTTTAGTACCTGCAGGAGAATCATAGATCCTGGGAGAGAGAAGATCACACATATACTGGATAACAGCTCAGTAGTAAAACCCCGCTGGGGCTTCACAAAGAGGCATTATGAATCAGTCATATATCCATGCAGCCATAAGATTTGTGAAAACTCCATATCTACCAAGATTCTTAGCAAAAATCCCACAGCAGTCGCCAAAGTGAGCTGTGTTCCAGCTCTGCCCTGCTTTCCAGACACAAAGCCTTCCCTTCTAGCATATCACTGCTGAAGCATTGGATTTACAAGTGACCAAATGTGCAAAATTCTGGATAAAATAGCCAACAGGGTCTGTAGGGGTCAAGCCTATACCCCAAAACCTCTCACTGCCTTCGAAGTTATTTAAGCCCAGATTTTGAAAATTTTTGGATGCTTGACTGCTAAGAAGTGGGCCTATTTGAAAAACACCATTTTCTGTGCAGACCTTAAGGTAGTGCCACTGCACTTTTCCCTTCCCAGATTCATATCAGTCTTTCAAAACTAGCCAAATTTTATTTTTGTGAAAAAGCTTGGTCAGTCTCCATGAGAGACTGCAGGAAGATCCCTGTGCTCAGCGTGTGCCACAGCACAGTCCTGCTATCTAGAGGTGCTTAGAGGGGTGAGAGAAATTGCAGGTAAAGGATTAATATGTTTCTTCACAGTAAGATCCTCCAGGCTGGCAAAAAAAATGGCATTTCCAGTCCCGTTTTCAGACTCAATTTGGGATGGAGAGGTGACCTACAACTGTTCTTCAGTTAGAAGGGCTCGGGGTGGTTCGTGATGACCAGCCAGCCGATCAGACCCCCAGCAGACAACCCAAGCTGATGCCCCCCAGATTTCAAAGCATCTGCAGACCAAAGATGCCAAAGCACGGCCAAGTCTCTGCCTTTAAAACAGGGAGGCACGGAGCCCGCCTCAGAGGGTAGAGCTGGAAAGGCTCCGAAGCTTTGAGGAGCTGATCTGGTTTATTAAGGAGCACTGAATGAAATGGAGGAGGGGGGAGGAGGGAGGAGGAAACCATAAAACAACAAAGTCGCTCCTTTAAAAGGAGACACTGCTTTCAGCCTTTGTATAGCCGCAGTCCCGCGCATCGGTGCCAAACGTGCCGGGGACAGGCAGGGTTTCTCAGCGGGAAATCAGGGCCCTGCGTTTCTGAGAGGATTTTCAGCCTCTGGAGCACCGGCTGGACCGGGGCAGAACCAGCCCCGACCAAGGCGAAGCCTGCATGCAGCCAGCCAGCTCTGTTGGCACAAAATGGCTGACCGTCGGCCATTTTGTTTCCTTAGCTTTGCCTGTAGGGAAGCCGGTAGTGACTTCATGTCCTCGCCTCGCCACGTTGCTGGAGTGGAAAAAGAAAAAGGACAAAAAACCCCCAAAATAAGCAAAGACAAAAAGAAGCGGGGAACGTTTTCATTAGCTCCCCAATGTTGCCGGGCTGTGCAGCCACATACAGCACCATTTGGAGCCGCGCAGCTACCGGCCGGCAGTGAGGAACCCGCTCACAGAAAAAGCAGCAGACGGCCCAAAAAAACATCTTGAATGCACCCTGTGCCACTGGAAAGCAAAAAAACAACGTTTGCCAAACTAGCCACGAGGACAATTTGCTTTTAACTTCTCACAGGCCAGGCAAACCTCTCAGAAAAGCAAGGCCAACCATCTTCCCAGACACCCAGTCCTGGAGTCGATACTAAAATATCACGCTTCAAAAGAGTTAATCAAAGGTGCTGTGAATAGGGAAAGGGAAATGGAAGTAAAAATATTTCAGGTTCATTCCTACAACAGCCCCCGTGTCTCAGCAATGCTTTTCCTCCATGACCTTTTAATGGTGTAGGTAGTATTTCATATCGATGTTGTTATAGCATTTGTTTATTATTAAACAATTAGCAGGTAACTTAATAAATAGCTACTCATCTATTAGGGGTTGTTTCAAGTCCTATCAGACTTTATAAACATCTGGATCATCATTAGTGAATCTGCTATTGTTACCTATAATAATATATCTGTAACCTGCTTGTTACATGACTTATCCTTTATTAGCCCTTCATAAATCTGTTATTAAAGGTGACTACAAAGGTAATGTTTTTTCTAACCATTCATGTTTTTTCCTTGTAAACTAGCATACAATTTACACTCTCCTGAAGGAAAAAAAAATCCCAGAATTTTTGTCATAAAACAGGCGCTATTGACATTTCATAGAGTAATTTCTCCATAATACTAAAAATCAAGAGATACAATAGAAAAAATATCTTTTGGGTTTATTTTTATCTGCTCCATACTGAATTCTATAGGTTAACTCAAAAACCTAAGGAAAGATGATCCTTTCCTGTAACACTCCATAAAGCTCTTCCATTAATATGTTTTCCTTCTCGATGTTCAGTTCAAAAGCTGCTCACGAAAGGTGCGCAGGTAACGTCCACCCCTAACGTAGATTTGGACCAAAACATTTAATTTGCAATGCAAACCGCCTGCCCAGCGCCCACACATGCAGCCCCGGCTCCGGGACCACCATCGCCCGTGCAATTCCCTACATTGTCCGTTTGTAAGCAAGCCAAGCAGATATGGAGGCAAATACCTTTCTGTGCAAGAAAAGCGATTTCCCCTCTTTCTGATCTCCTTCCCAGCTCCTCTCTGAAAGTGTCTCCTTCTCTCCAGATGTCCAGGCAGCCCCTCAAGGAAAGACAGGATGATCACCCCAACACTGATGGCTTATCAGAGCCCAATCCCCCCCATGCCACTAGACAGAGATCTGTTCCTCCGAGCGTCCATGAACGAAGAGACGTGACTACTAACTCCAAGACATCCAGGCTACTGAAGGAAATGCAGAATCACTTTTAAAAAAAAAAAAAAAAAAAAAAAAAAAAAGAAGCTTTTATTTGGCGCATGTTCTGGTATTTTTGCCATGCTTCTGCACAAAATTGTATGGTAACGCCACCAAGTTCCCTTAAACTTTCAAGGCGTGTTACTGTTGATGGCGTCTCTGTTGTGTATCACACCTTAACGTGTGCAGGATACACATGCTGGTGCAGTAAACAGCTTGTTATCACAGTACAGCTCCATCCTCGTAAGAAAAGCAAGGGCTTAAAAAGCCAAGAACAGCTATTTCTTTTAATATTTAAATTAAGATTTTGTATTCCTGAGATTAAAACTTTCAAGACAAGAAGGCATAAACAAAACAAAAATCCCTGAAAAAAAAATCCTCTGGATCACACCAGCTAAATACCGGCGCTGCCAGATCAGTGGATCAGTGGAAAGGTCAGATCTCATATTCACCAAAAACAAGAGGACACACAACAGGTTAAAATGCTACTGTCCGGCAATGACCGGCTCTAATCATACCAAGCCGATGTGTAAAACCATCCGCCCGTCCAAAAACAAATTAGACAACAGTGCTCTCTGGTACTTTATAAATACAGAAGAAAGGAGGGCTGTTTTATTGAATATAGCGAACAAACCTTTCCGTCCGGCTATACCGTGCAGCCCCGCGACTCTGCATGCACCGAGTAGCCTTACGCTGCTAATACAAAAGCTCAATTTGGCAATTCCAGGCATTTTCAGTGCTCAACATACGCCAAAACTACCCACTCTCTGCCTCTGACTTTGGTCTCGTTCCAAAAGGTCCTTTTTTTTCTCTCTCTTTTTTTTTTCTCTCTCTCTCGCTACAGCCGGTGCCACGTAGAGACGGGAGAGTTGGGCTTGAACATGGCCGCAGCCTCCAAAAAAGAGCCAAGTCCCAGCGTCCTGGCTTCCCCCTTCCAGACGGAAAACAAAATGGCCATGCAGCAGCCATTTTGTTTGCTGCGGGATGGGAGGGAGAAGGGAAGGGAGGGGAGACGCAGGCCAGGCGGGAGCACACGGGAAGGATGGGGGGGGAGAGGGAGGGAGAGGGGAGGGCGTCGATTCGGCAGGAACCCAAAAGCTCTGCAGCGATGCCCGGGCGCGTCCTCCCTTCCTCCCGCCGGGGCTGAGTGGCCCCGTCCAGCCCTGCAGCAGGACCGATGCATAGGGACGGACATGGGGGTCGGCTTTTCTAGCCCTCCTAGGCTGGTTGAGCTTGAGTTGTCCAGCCTGACAGGAGTTATGCTTCCTTCCCTGGGCCTGGCTGGCACCTCCATCCTGCCTGCTGGCATGGGCAGGCTCCTGCTTGGCCACTGCTGGCACTGCAGGGCTCAGGCTCTGCGAGAGCTCCCGATGGGAGCCAGGCAGGAGAGCGGAAACCAACCCGGTAACGTCAAACTCCTGAACTTCCCTGGGCAGGAAACGATGTAAATAACACCCGCGGGGAGGGGGAGAGGAACCCAGAGCAGGCGATGAGGCCTTGGGGATGGTGGCTGGGCAGCAGCATGGCCCCTACAGCCCGGATCTTCACGGCACCTGTGGTGAGGAGGCCGAGGGAGGAGCAATCCGAGGTTTCCTTGCTTGCTCCTGTCCGCCTCAAAAACAGAGCTGCATGGCTAAGGCCCATGCAGGGTTCCAGGCTGGCCTGCGAGGACACCTCCCCGCTCTCAAGCACGCCAGGGGACCGTGCAGGCAGCTGCCTGGTACCTGCCCATAACGCAGGGTGCAGGGCTGTCCCTGCCCCTCCGAGCACGCCGGGAGGAGCGAAAGGCTGTGCGAGCAGTGGAGGACGGGGCTGAGCCGCACTGCAGGCAGCGGGGCTTACAGGCAGCCCTGCCTGCCCAGTGACCAGCTGGCTCTCCCCAGCAGCGCCTTGCGTCTGCAAAGCACCTCGCAAGCTCCATGGCTTTTACCTGTCTTTCTGCCCTTTCACAGACCAACACCACAACTGCTCATTCAGCGAGCACGCCTACGGCTTGAGGGACCAGAGAAGCATGGAGTGAAACCTCCATGACCCTCTTCTCCCTAAAGGACAGAGGCGAACTCATAGCTGACAGCCTTACTGAAGAGGCCAACAAGCTGCAGAAATGAAGCCCATCCTCCACCAAGGAGGTAAAGTCCCTTCAAGTCCTGACCAAAACCAGACAAGATGTTTTTAGAGTAGGGCAAGCACCTTGTGACCTTGTAAGAGGGTACCCAGCATAGACGACCCTTAGGAGCACACAAATCAAACAACTCCCAGCTTTCTGCTTCTGTAGGCAAGACAAGCAGTGAAAATCAGGACTATTCCCAGGGTTTAGGATTGGTACGAGTTCCCAGTTATAAGCCCTATCCCCTAAGGATGCAGGGTACAGGAAATGCCTAAACCTAGCACAGTTTTGAAGCTGTTACAGATCTTGTAGGAAAATCCTATAAGGAAGGTTGTTAATTGGACAGGAAACTTTGTGACATATTCATGTGGGATAAATTCAAGCACTGGAGGCTGGACCTGCTAAGCTTTATCTAGTCAGCGGGGAGGGCAATTTCTCTGCAGAGTAATTCAGAGCAGAAACATAATGCCAACATCTTGAATTATCCTGTGAAGAAACCTAAAATGGTAAGATTTTTTTTAATAACCACTATTCCTCACCATCTAATCCTCTACCAATTTTCTGCAAAGTAACCTAAGATCTCCAGGTGAAAATTATTATGAATATATTGCTTTGTGATTTGCTGTGATTGATTAGTCTTATTAACATGTCCCTGAAAATAAGCATCACCTGTAACAAACTCTATCAAGCGCCTGCCCATCCTAACTTCTCATATGGGCTTGGGGGGGAGCCACGTGGCCTCAGAGGTAGGTTTGCGCACTTTATATTAACCTTGTAGTTTGGGAATTTGGAAGGTATTTGAGAGATCCAAGTCTGGTTTATTTTAATAAGATTTGGGAAGGCAAGACTCACTGGAGAACCCTAGCTTTTGCACTGAAAGAATATTGCATTTCTTGTGCAATACTTTTCCAGGAAAAACATCAAGGCAGCTTGCAGAATAAAGACGAAAGGGCTTTAGATGCCTATAGCCATAGATCAACAAACGTCCCCATGCAGCATGTTGGTTTGAAGCTAGAAATGAGAAACAGTTTCACCTGCTCTTGACACCAACACTCTTTTCTAGAAGAACTCTGGCAAACTGAGGAACTTTATGTTTATCCTTATCCTAAGTGAAAATTTATTATGATCAGGGCAGGACAAGATACATTTACAAGACAGGGTGTTTTGCCTTTTGCAGTAACAGGGCCCCTAGATGAGCTAGGCAGCACCTTGCTGGTGAATCCCAAGATGGAGTAATAAGGGGTTAGGGGCACGCATGGGGCTCGGACTGCTGGAGACATTAATAGTCCACACAAAGTTGCATATAGCCCCTCAGCACTAGTTGCTTATTCAATATATCTTAGTCAAATGGCGGGGGGTATGCACAGGGTGAAAGATGGGAATAATAACTTAAGAGTAAACAAGAGGGTGTGTGCCCTTGGGAGGCTTATTAGCATGGAGGGGAAGGTATCTGACTGTGTAAGCAAGGGAAAGAGATCACGAATGCACAGGTTTTGTGGACCCAGATTACTGAAAGAGCTGAGGTGGTTTGTGTTAGGAGAGGGAGGTGTGAATATGATTAAAATGCTGGAGCTTTACAAAGGGCAAAGGAGGACTTGCTGAGCAGGAGGATATTTTTGTAGCCTCCAATCTGGGCTGCTCTGGGCTCAGTAAACTGGTGGTAGATTAAGACATGATCATGAACGGAGTCCCTTCTACAGGACAGGCCGCTTGCTTTTGGTGCTTTCTGCTTTCATACACTGCTGCTGTGGCCTCATCAGAGCTCTCATTCCAGGCACCCCCTTGACATTGCTCTTCAAGCTCCCAATGTTGTGAAGAGCTTACTGCCTGTGCAAAAGCCATACTTAAGCCCCAGGAGTCTCTCTTCCTCAGGGACGAACCACTGAATGCAGGAGCTGGTTCTCATTCTTCTAACACACATATACTTGCTGCCAAGGATTGTTGTTTGATAGTAGGTAGAGCAAAGCCTGCTGTATGACTTCAGATCAGAGCTGGGTGGGGACAAGAAGGCTCTCGTTTCTGTTTGTGATCAGGACTCGTGAGAAAGGGTCTGTGATGCTGTCATGGGTCTTGCGAGCCAAAGAACTCAATCCTTGTGCTTTAGTTCTGTTTTTTCCTTTTTACCACATTGTAAAGCTGTGGAAATCAGCTGCTCATCATCATGTGTTTGAGTCTGTGGACTTCCTCAGCATCAAAGCTTCCCCTCTGGCTGTTTGCTGGAGTCTCTTCAGGTCTTATCCTTCTGGTCTATTCACATCCCCGTGAGCCCATACAAACACAGTCCCACCGTCATCTCTCACATGCTCCCTCCTCCCCGCACTGGCCATTTCGCTTCTGGTTCATTAAATTTAGAGTGGATGAAAATACGAGTATGAAGCAAAGGGATTTTATTCATTTGCTGATGAGAAAAGCTTTCCTTGTGAATGGGGTGAAATGGCGTTAACTTTTTCCTTATTTGGTGCGAGCATGTGGGTGAACCAGATCACCTTCTCCAGGGATATTTGGATGGATTCTTTTCTTCTCTAGGTTTCTCCAGCAGCACCTTTCCCCACTGGGCCTGAGCACACTCTGGGAGTCTTTAGGACTCCTCCATTTCTGTCTCAGGGGAACTATATACATAAGGTTGCAGCAGCAACAACAAAATCATTTGGGAAGGAAAAAACCAGACTTAGTTGCGTTGCTGAGCTCCTGCATCCAGTCTTAGTGAGTCACTTTCCCTCTCTTTCCTCCTTTGGGAGACAGATACTCCCTACCTGGGATGCAGAGAAGGTTAATTAGTTAATGTACTAATTAACTGAATGTGCTTTAAACAATGGAATTGCTTGAGGCAGTAGATCTCATGAAGGTCTAAGTCTAATACTGACTTTAACAAGGGTGGGGTCCCAGTTGTTATCAGCTGGGACACCTTGCCCTCAGCCACAGAGAAAAGAATTGAATTTATCTGCATTATTCATACTGTTGCCGCAGCACATCTGAAGCACAAATGGCCAGAGCCCATTCAAGCTCTTCCCTGCCTGCTTCTCCCACCAAGACTGAAGATGGAGCCGACTTTCTTCTTCTCACAAACACAGCTCTGGGGCTGCAGACAAAGGACGCAGAGAAATCCAAGCTAGGGTATTTTACAACATTGCTAGTCTTTTTGGCACATGCACAGCAGTCTGTTTGTGACCCATATCGCACCTTGCTCTGGAGGACTGCACGCACCCAAGGCAGTTTCTCCTCTGTCTTCCAAAAGATGGCTGGTGGTAGAGAGCACTCTTCTTGCTAAAGTGAGAGGTGGCTTCACTTTCCACATCCCTGGGACCTATCCCAAACCAGATTTGGAGCTGCAGTTGACATTAATCCTGCAAGCCAAATGGTTTTAGGTTTTGGCTAGTCCTGACCTCATCCAAAGGCCATTTCATGCAGCTTCAAGCACATTATGTGTCTATAGAGGCCACTGAACAGTGAAGTCAAACCCCACAGAGGAGGCTGTAACCTAGTTCTGAAGTGTTCCAACAAAGAAGTAACCACCAGAGGTGATGGAGGTTATTTGCCTTACTCAGGCATTAATACAGCCAGCCATCTAGACCCTGGACTTCATCAGGGTGCCAAAAGATACCCTTTAAAGTGAGACCATCTCTAGGCCATCCTGTGTGGCCTGGAAGGAAGAGAAATTGTGACAGTTTGGATTGCTCAGGGAACTGAGGTCGAGTTTGATTTCCAAATGTGAGACTAAATTCTCCTTCCACTACAGTTCTGCAAGCTGTGAAACTCTGCAGGTTTAGCTGGGTTCCTCCCCAGCTGGAAAAGAAAATGCAAGGCAATGTCACAGCTATTTCTTCTGTGTCACATTTATACAATGCAAAGGCCTAATCTTAAGAAGTTGAAAATCATAATTAGGCAGGCAAGAACCCACAGTCTGAAAAACGCATCCCTACAGTCTAGTCTAGTCTGAGGCGTGTATTGTATTAGGCTCCTAAGGGCTGAGTTTTCAGAGCTGCATTTTCAGAAACGCACTGCTGCTGAAAGCAGGCCCCCTAAAATAAGCAAGATTAGCAAATGTTCCCACCTCCAGCAGTTCTGAGGATGATACCAACAGACAGATTTTCATCACCCTTTCGGCTGAGCCCTTCTGGAGCTGTGGACGTATTTTCTACAGGCAGAGTTCTTTACAAAACTCCCCTTTTCCAACACAGAAACTATACAGATTCCTAACTGCAGCCAAGTTTGACCACAGATACCATAACACAGATCCATCTCTCTTCCCTCTTTGTTGATGCAAAATGCCTTGGAGAAATAATATCAATATGTCTTTACTAATTGATGGTGTTGTGTTGGCTTTGACCCATCAGTTGATTGGCCATCCTCAACTGTCATTTCCTAAAACCAATATTTTTCTGCTTGTTTATCTTCCCTGGCCTTGTTTGCACACAGCCACCACCCAAAAACCTCTCTCTGTCCAGGGAGTAGGATTTATCGCCTCTGTTTCAGTAGCAGCAGAACACAGAACAATGTAGGGCCTATGCAAACAAGTACTGCTGTTTTCTTTTGCTTTTCATTCATTCCTTAGTGGTAAATCAATGTAATCCAAAACAAACAAAAATCAGAAGATTTAGGACCCAAAGAGCTGTCCAGAGCAATATAATAGGGGCTGAAGACAGGTTGCATTTAGAAGTTAAGCAACAAGTACCCCTTGAAAGCAAACGAAATGTTTAATCTGTGATGCATACCTCAAATTGTTTCTGGCCGGGAATGACATTTTGGCGCTCTGCAAATGGCAGAAGCTCAGGTGCCTGGATCACTTCACGCTACACATGGGAGAGGGCCGGACTGATCGGATAAACTGCTCCGGGTAGGGAGCCCTCAAGATACTCCAATGACCAAATGCAGCACAAGAGCTAATATAAGTCCAGGTTGGCACAGTTTGAGTATACAAACCTGATATACATTTAAATCAGGTATAATTCCCCGGGACTGGGAATTATAACCCTCAGATTTTGTCACCAAGCTTGACCTTTCAGAAGACCCTAAAGGACCATGCAAGCTTGAGCCACTGCATTAAGAAAAAACACCACCACGCACCACCATGATCCACGCACCAGCTTCCCCTTTGACTTCATGTCAGCCCAATCCGCACGTTGGCCCGGCATTTGCAAGCCAGTGCAGGGCTGCCACATGGGTTTTTTGTGTAGTTGGACAAGATTGCCAAGGAAAAGAAGGTGGAATGAATCCTCAGGATCCTGTATCAGCAACTATCAACTTTAACCAGTGTTCCTGCAGAGTGGGGCTGAAAGCCCAGTCCCTTCCATGACCACGTGGGGACTGTATAGCCTGTACTCAGTCACCCACGTGATGAACAAGACTTGACAAGCCTGGCAGCCGAACATAATCCACCTTTACCTGCTTGTGCCAAAGCTGAGCTCAGATGAGCAGGCAGCGTCTGAAAAGCTGGGCTTATCAGCATGTTACAAAGATTACTTTGAACTTTTGTTCAAAGCCCTTTGGAGAAGACGCCTGCCCTCCCTCCAAAGGAGAGGCTTTTCCTGAGCTTGCTCCTGCTGTTTGCAGCAATTGTAGCTGGTTTGCTGGCTGCAGCTCTCCTGGGGCTCCCTCTGGCCTGACCTATGCTGCCGAGCCCGGTAGGGAGAGGGAGCAGACGCCGTCACCACATCCACGGCTCAGGGCGAGCCTTGTTCTCAGCCTGCCTGGAGTGGCCATGGCAGTCACGGATCAAAACAGTGCCTGGGAGGCATCTGCCTGCAATGGGGTGTGCGCTGTTGATGCGCAAGGATGAACAGATGGGTTGATTACACAGGGAGAAATGGACACTAATCGTATCCAGATTCACCAGCTGCAGGATTTCCTCCTGAGCCCTAAAGGACAGGAAGCCCTTACCTGCTTCGTTATCCTGTCTCTGTTCATTAGCCCCTTCCCCCGCCCTGGGAACCACATCTCGGCTAATCCCCTGGGCAGGGGAGGGCCCAGACTGCAAAGCTGAGATCCAGATGGGAACTCCCACAGTGCTCAGGCATGGCTGGATCCAGCCGCACGCCAGGGGCCTATCCTGGCTGTCAGCTCCAGCACAGCCAGGCTCCACAGGCTCACGTTTCCCTACTTTGGGAGCTTGTTGCCGGACTCTTCTTTGGCCGCTGCCTCTCTGAACAGCCAGCAAGATTTCAGGACTAAGAAGAGCAAGTTGTGTAACGAAGACTGCGTTGGGGATCGACACATCATGTGTCACCACGTCTCTGCTGAAGATGCAGCCGCCTCTGGGGTGGAGTCCAGTGTGTGTTGAACAGCACACGGCTGATGGAGCCAGGGAGTGAAGGAGCTTTTGCAGAGTTAAAACAGCATAGGCGATCCCCCAGCAGGCTGTAGGATGACTGGCCAGACTGAACTGGGAGGTGATGGTGGAGACCTTATCTGTATTCTTATTCCTGGGAGAATGAAACATGCTGAGTGGTTGGGTTTCATCACCTGCTTAGCTTTTTTGCAGTGCCAACTTAGACACTGTAGCAAAACCCTCCTAGATCCCTTTATCCATGTCCCTCTGCATCCATCCCAGCTCTCTTCAGCCGCAGTGACATGCTCCCAAGGCAAGGCAGCTGGAGGGACGACCCCAGGCGTCCCTGCTGTGGGCCTGCTCAGCTCCCAGGACCTTAGCTCAATCCTTCTCCCACAAACAGGAGCCCTGGGAGCAGGTGCGCAGAAATTCAAGCTTTTGGTGCAGGCTCCACATGAGGAGTGCAGCCTGCATGAAAAATGTTATAACCCAAGCCATTGCTCTGAGTCGGGCTTTTTAGGACCCTCTCTCCTTGCGTGCCCAGGGTGCCTCAATTCCTAGCCCTCAGGCTTCTGTTGTGAAACTTGGTGCAAAAAAATTAGCCTGCTCCCATCCTGCTGCCTGCTCCCAAGCTGTCCTGGCTCCCTGTGCTGGGACACCCCTGAGACCTCCATTCCCCTCGGCAGAGCCGGTGCCCAGCACTGAGCAAGCCCACACTGAAGGAGAGGAGAACCACTCCCTGAATTCTTGGTGTCACTCCCAGAACGTCCCTGCCCAGCTGAAGCTGCTTCAGGTCCCAGCACCTGGCACTAAAACATCAGTACGGGTCACCCACAAGGTCAAAGCAGACCATGAAGATCCTGACTGAACAGTTGACCAAGTCAAAGGCAGTCGTGGCTGACCCTCAGAGCCCTCCAGCTGGGAGAAGGAGGAAGAAGCACACCACTCGTCATGGTCTTGCAGGTGAGGAGAAACCTCCTGGCCAGTCCTGCGTGGGCCGGGGCTGCCCTGGGACACACGGCCGTCTCCCTTGGGCTGGCCCTCAGTCCCCAGGCCCAGCAGGACCGTGGTGCTGATGTCGGCAGCAGCCACAGGACAGAACAGCGCTGGTGGGAACGAGCGGGAGAGGTGCTTGCAAAGCCACCACCCCACAGCCTGGCTACGGTCCTCCCAAAACCACAAGGTGTTACATACGGGTGATATTTGGTCGTCATCATCACAACAACATAATACCTACCTCTCAGACTCCACAGACCTCACTTTATGCAGCATGTTGGTTGTGCCCTTTGCTGGGCTACTTCTTCTCCTACATTTTCTGTGGCCAGGACTACCTCGTGAGCGACCCTAGCATGCCAAAGCCAGCGTGCAGTAGCCCTGCATATCTCATGGGCTTTCCAACTGCAAAGCCAGACAGCACAGCTCAGTGCCCATGAGCAACCCTGCAATAACAAACCGGCCGCCTCGCTTTGTCCTCCCAGACCTCACCTTTCGCAGCAGCCAAGTAACATCAAAGATAAACAGTGGCCGTGAGCAACCCCACAATAACAAACCAGTACCACAGAAAAAAGTGGAGGGAAATTAGGGAATGAAAGAGGTGGCAGCGAGAGAAAAAAAAAACTGCAGGAAGGAAAATAAACAATATTGATTCTTCAGAGGACCAGCTGTGGGGTGGCACGGTGGATGAATTAGATCTGGGTACCTCTGGATACTGTGTGTTCTCCATGGTGCGTGAAGCTGCCAGCATCAGCTCTCCCTCAGACAGGTTTCTACAAGGATCCTGTTAAACTTGTGCCCCCAAATCCATTGGAACAATTAGTGGAAAGGCTGAGGACGGAGCCCACAAAGGCCAAATTCAGTATCCCTGCCTTTTACCCCCCTCTTTCCCCATCAGAAGCTGTCACTGGAGTGGTGAAGCTGAATATGTGGATGGCCCAGCATGGGGGAAGCTGGTCCCCTCAGGCCTGGCCTGTGGAGACACAGAGCACAGCATTTTCTGCAACTGTAAATCAGGCAATTTTCACCAATGCAAGTTTTGCTCCAGGTTTTGGTTTTGTGGTGTGTTTTTTTTTAATATTAAAAAAAAAAGGAAAAACAAAAAAGGAAATCACAATCCAAACTCTGCCTTGGCCAAACCTGGCCCTTTTAAGGAAAGGAAATTTCCCAGAGCCACCCTCGACAAACCAGGAGGACTGATCCTGCTCTCAGGAATGTCAGTGCAAATCCAGAGTGGCTCTGCTGACTGCTGGGGGGGTACAGCAGCCAGACTAGGTTCCAGCCTTGGAGGAAAGCTCCTGGTCTCCTGCCTGGAGATGGAGCAGAGCTCGCACCAGAGCAGCCTGAGAGCAAACTCCTGATTCAAAGGCAATAAACGGCAGAAAGATCCAACTCCCAATTTCAAGAATTCATCCTTTTTGCTGAGCCATGTTCTGGAAGCATAAGCCCTATTTTGCTGCGAGCTGTGTGGAATAAAACAGCTGCGTCCCTTGGCTGGATGGCTCTTCCAGGGGTGCCAGATGTTTTGCTCAGGACACGTCAGAAGTGTCTTGCCTGAGTTCAGACTTTCTCTCCTCTCGAGCTGACCACTGGAGAGTCCACTGGAGCCATCGGCTTCAGCGGGTGTTTTTTATATCCACTCTCCCCCCCTAGCTTTTCCCAGGGAAGCAGTAGGGATTGGGGACAAATTGGGAAAAGTCTGGTTCCACCCCAGTCCCTATCTGTGTATTCTGTAAGGGGAAAGCTGGACTGACAAGCAAAACACTAGTTCTGCCTTCTCATTGGCATTAAGGGTCAGGATGTAAATCTGCGTGTAAACGCACTCTGCTGAAGAGGGCATCAGTTTGGGGTCAGACCCCACGAATGACCAACTGCCCCCAGCTCCCACAACACAGGAGTTTCAGCTTCCAAATCAACCGGACCCCGGCACTCTGGCTGCCAAACCTGGGTGCATGAGGCCACGCAGTTCGCCGTGGGGCTGGGAAGATGCGCAACACCGGGACAGCATCTCTGGGAGGCAAAAAGGCGGGCGAGACAGCCCTGGGGATGTTCCCAGAGCGTGCTCGACACACCAGCGCAGGCTGGCGGGTTACAGAAGCAAAGCGGGGCCCAGGCATTCGGGTGCTTTGTGGCCAGTTCGAAGGCTTTACTGTAGGGCCATGTGTCACTCACGGAAAGAGGGGTGTTTTTTTTTCAGAGAAGGGAAGAGGAGGGGGGAAGCCGGGCGGAGGGGAAGTAGGAGAAAAAATTTGGTGAAGGAGGAGGGGCGGCTTTCATGGCTCCCTAGCGCCTGCGAAGTACACGGCGGCCGGGAAGGAGGACCCTGCCCTGCAAACAAGCTCCTTTTGTTGCGTCCCAAAAGGGCCTAAATTAAGTTTGACAGAAAGAGGGCAGATTCACATGCATTGGGGCCAAACCCCCAGGCTTCGTTACGGCCGGGCAGACCGGGAGAGCTTCAGCACGGCGGTGCCAAATCCCGCCCGGGTGCGAGGGGAGAGGCGCGAACCTCCACGAGGCAGGAGGTGCTGGGCGACCGCAAGCGGCCCCGTTAATCGTCCTGATCCTCCCCAAAGCAGCTTCCTGCCAGGACCGCCCGGCTCGGTCCAGCTCCAAAGCCTAAAGGCCGCCATCGCTCTGGGAAAAGCTGCCTCCGGAGCACTCCCTCGGCCAGCTTCGCCTGCCAGGGCCGGCAGAGCCTCCCGCCCCGCTCCCGGCATCTCCCCGGCCCAGCCACCCGCCCTGGCACGCCGTGCCAGTGTGAAAAAGAAGCCAGCTTCTAAACAGTTAACGCTGTCAAAACCAGACCGCTTGAATTCCCTCCTTCCCGAATCGCTCCTGGTGTAATTCACCCCCCCAAAAAAGAAATAAAATTATCCTCCTCCTCTGACCTTGCCCGGGTGTCCTCTCTCCCTCCCTCCCGTCCTCCCTCTCCCGCCTTCCACCCTTCCCATGCCCCCACCCTGCGCTGGCACGGCCGGCCAGGAGCACGCGTGCCCGCCGGACTGCTCGGCACTACGAGCTCCCACCACGTTAGCTGCGGCTGCCATGTTGAATTGCAAATCCGACATGATTCAACATATTTTTTTTCTCCCCTCGGCGGTGCCCGGTGGGGAACTAAAAAGGCACCCGCACGGCACGCACCCAGCCCCGGGTGGCTCTCGGGGACGTCCCGGGCGGTGGGGCGAGGGCAGGGAGAGAAATCACCCTCCAGTCCTGCTCCAAACACTGCACGTAGGGACCTGCCTATCTCCTATACATCCCTCTCTATAGGAGTCCGATTTTAAAGTCGGATGTTTTAGCACCAAGGGCCAGAGGACTCGACGGGAAGGGGTTTCGGGGAGAAGGAAGGTTACAGCAACAACAAAGCGACTGAGCAAGTGGAGGAACAAAACGTTATTTCAAATCAAAGGCAAAAAAACCCAACCGCACGAATAAAAAAAAAAAAGAAGAAAAAAAAAAAAAGCCCAAAATTAAGAGTGAGGTTCGATTTCGTACCAAGGCAGCAAGAGAGACGCACCGTGGAAGAGAGTGGTTTTGTTGTTGAGTGGTGGCTGGATTTAGCTCCGCTTATCCGGACAATCATCGGGGAAGGATCCTTTTCCGAGAAAGGCCAGTTTGAGTGAGACAGCTTTTTTTTTTCCTTCTCTCGCTCGCTCTCTCCCCTTTCCTTCTCCTCGCAGCTCAACGCCAAGAAATGGGCGGTGCCTAGATGCCAGGCTCCATCCGAACGAGACACCCAAGGCCAACGGAGGCTGGCACAAAGGCGAGCTGGCAGGAATTCCTGCACTCGGAGCCGCGCGCCCGCGGGACGAGCCCGCCACCTCCCAAAAAATCAACCTCCGACACCGCCCGCTCCGGAAGGTTGCCCTGTTGGGCTCGAAAACGCCCCACCAGGCTCAAGCACAGGAGGGAAAAAAAGGACAAGGGGAGGAAAAAAAAAAAAGCCAAGACCTTCCTTTGCATCGATGCAGGTTAAACAAAAGGCCTGGGGAGGTGGATTATTTTTTTTTCTGCCCCCCCAGGCTGGTTTTTCCCGCCTGCCCGTCCCCCTCCTCCTTCCTCGCGCCCTCCATCACCGGCTCCCTCGCCCGCCGCCCCAGCGTCCAGGCAGAAATGAGCCCTGGGCTCCCTCCTTCCTGGTTTTAGCACGACAGGAGGTGGCGGGTGCTTGAATAGGAACGCACATACCCAACGCGAGAGGGATCTGATGGGGGGGGAGCGAAAAAAAAAGACCAAAAAAAAAAATATACACAAACAACAACCCACCCGCCATGGAGGAAGGTTGGGAGCAGTCGCCGACGAGGGGGGCGGATTGGGGGTGGTTTGGGTGCCAGGGGGTATTTTTGGCCTTTTTATTTTTTGCTGCCCTAGCACCTGGGTTGTGCCGACTGTAAAAGGGGAGTCGCGGCGGGTTGGGGAAAGGACCGGAGAGAAGGGGGGGGCGGCCGGGGTTGGTAGCGCTGCTGGGGAGATGCCAAAAAAACAAAGCAAAACACGTTTTCATTTTGTCTGCACCAGCCTGGGCGCAGGCGAGCGCGGGAGAGAGGGAGGGAGAGGGAAGCGCACGCTGCCAGAAAGCCGCCACGCTCAGACGCGGGCCTGCGGCCACGTCCCTCCGCAGCCGCCCCGGCAGCCGCTCCCGCTCCCTCGTCCCCCTCTCCCTGCCCACCCGGCTTCGCCTGCCAAGTCCGAGTTGGCACAGCTCCCCCGGCTGCGCCGAACAAAGCCGTCACCCATCCCCGAGCCGGCGCTGACAGTAAGCAAAGTGACAGGCGCATCTTCCGCATGTTAATCCAAACGGCGAGAAGGCGAACGAGCGACGGAGGGGGCCCCCCCCTTGCCATGCACACACACACCACCACCCCCCCCACCGCCGAACCGCGCACCCCACCCTTGGCACCCGCCGGCCTCGTGCGGGGATGGCGAGGCCCCCGCCGGCGGGAGCACCGAAGCCTCCCTGTCGGCGAGGTTTAAATCAAGCCAAAGCACCGCTCGGCGGGCAAACGAGGCCACTCGGCATCTGCTGTACCTGTTCCCGCTGCCTTCATCTCGCCTTGGAACCGTGACAAGAGCGCACTCGCCTCTGGTGGGCTCTCAAAGCCGCGGGTCTGTAACCCTTTGCAGGAAGTTGGCACCGATCCCAGGTAGGACTTTACTCCCTGGCTCTCGCTCTCTCCCCCCACCTCCGCCTCCCGCTCCCTCCCCTCCGCTCCCCCACCCATCCTGTCCCTTGGGCCCCTCTCGCGTCCCCCCAAAACACCTCCCTGCCCCCCGCTCCGCCGCCGCCGCTCGCCCGCCTCGTCGGCCGGGGGGCAACGCGGGGGGCGGCCGACCGCTGCTGGGCGCCCACCGAGCCCCTCGCGCCCGCCGCTCTTGCACACATACCCTTTAAGGATGACCTGGGCAACACAGAGAACAACAACTTCCTGCTCCGGCTCCCTAAAACGCCTGTTTCCACGCAGGGGTTAGGCGGCGCGGCGAGACGGGGGGAGCTGGGAGGAGGTTTGGGGGTTTGTCGTCATTGAACCGTGCCTTTTTTTTTTTTTGCCTTTTTCCTTTTTTTTTTAATGCTTTCTTTTTTTTTTTTTTGGAACATATATTTTTGCCCGGCAGCCCGAACCCAACGCAAAGGGAAAAGGGGGGGGGGGAAGAGAAATCAAATGGGAAGAGAATAGCTCCAAGTCGGCAGGACAATGCACGGGAAACGGGGAGATTAGCGTAGCTCTCGAAATCCATCGCGCCCTCCCCGTTTCTGAACCGTTCGCCCCCGCGCCTCGTCTTTTTTAATACTCCCAGCTCCTGAATTATTCCAGTCCACGAGCGGGAGGGGAGCGCACAGTCCGGAGTCCCTCGGAGCTGCCAAGAGCATTGCAACAGGAAAGAAAGAAAGCGAGAGAGGGAGAGCCAGGCAGAGCCCTCACAATCGAGCAGCGAGAAGAGCAAGGAGAAATTAACATCCAATTAGTGCCATGTTTAACGAGGGAGACAGAGGCGGCTGTTGTTTTATTGCCCTGTTCTTTTCAGGCGCATCTGACAGGCAGCAGGGAAGGCACCCCTGCTCCAAGTGACGTCATCATATTTTATTTTTTAATTATTTTTTTCCCCCCCTTTTTTCCCCCCCCCCCCCCGTCTTTCCTCCTCCAAGTTTCGCGGAGACCGTTTCGGCAACTCGGCCAGGGAAATTTGGGACTTTCTCACATTCAAGCCGCCGGCTCCCCCCTCCGCCTCTGGCCTCCTTCCCCCCTCCCCATCCCCGACACCAACCCCGGAAAAACAAACGCGCCAACCCACCCCAAAGTCTTTGTTCTTCCAAAAAAAAGGAGAGAAAAAAAAATAATAATAATAATAAACGTTGGGATCAGAGCCGGAGGGAGCCCGGAGGAGGTTTCTCTGCGTGCGCGTCCGAGTGCGTGCGTGCGTCTGTCCCCTCTCCCGTCCCTCTCCCCAGACGGCTCGTTCGCCTTGTAAAACTTTGCGGCATGTGACGCTGCTCCGGCCTCCTCTGGCAGCCTGACAAGAGCCGCGCCGCCCGGCCACAGAGCGCAGGCGGCTTTTAAGGGAGAAACTCCATTCCTAAAGATTAGAGAATTAACACGTTCGCAGCAAGGGACGGCGCCTCGGACAACGGCCGCCACGGCGGAGGCAACGCTACCCTCGCCATGCCGGGTCGCGGTGGGGGGAGAGGAGCTGAATCAAAAGCCGGGAGACTTCTCCCCCCTTCCCCGGCTCGCCGGGCCTGGTGCTTCTCCCCTAGGACGGAGGGGCCTGGCGCCATGCGAGCACCGAGGCAGGCGTGTGGGGACCAGGGCGGCCGCGGGGAAAGGCATCTCGGCCGGCCTGTGCCGTCACCTCTTTCCCCCAAGGCCTGGGGTCTCCTCAGGGTGGGATAAAATGCCACCGCTCCCCCCCGAGAGCACCACCATCCCAGGAGGGGACAGGGTGCCTCAGCTTGGGGGGATTTGAGGGAGTTTCCCCAAAAAAAGGGCCCGCAGCAGGCTGGGGGAGCATGGAAAGCAGTTTCCCCCCTCCTCTTACAAGCCACCAGCGACGGGCAGAGCCGCCGCCGCCAGCGTGGCAGGTCAGGCCACCACGGCGAGCTTTCCCGCCATGCCCTTTGTGGCATGTGGTGCCCTCGTTGCCCGCCGGGATTGCCCTTGTCCAGGGCGGAGGCAGCCAGCAGGACCCGGCTCCTCCGTAACCTCCCGCTTCAGGTGCAGGCCGTCCCAGGGGACGGGGCCGCCGCGCTCCCACCGCGGACGGGGCTGTGTGACGACAGGGACGGGTCCAGGGCCACCGCGCCGCCGGCGCCTGGGTCTGGTCCAAGTCCCCACCCTGAGCATTTCCCGGCACCAGCCAGTCCCACCTCCCCGGCGGCAGGATCTCCTCCACGAGGGCTATTATTTTATATGTTTTGTTTTGTTTTTTTTTAAAGAATTCTTTGCCTACGTGGAGCTGCGGGGGAACAGTGCAAACAGCCTTATCGAGGGCAGCTGTGCCGCAGGGGCACTTCCTCACAAGACGGGGCCCCTTCGACGCTGCCGGGGGGGCCTGGCAGCCCCTGGCCTTCCCGCTGACCAGACTCCAGGGTGATGGGCACCGTACAGATAGAGCTTTGCTGGGCTGCTTTCCACCCAACACAGCCGGGAGGGGGTTTGGTGTTAATTTGGTGTCTTTAGCAGGACGGCTCTGCAGGGGGAAAGGGAAGGACGCTGCAACCAGTCTGAGCTCAGCTGTGCTTTCCCCGGGCACAAGGGCTTCACCAGCACCCCATCGCTCCCCAAATCCTGCCAGACCCAAGCATCCCGGCCCTGCGGAGAGTCAGGGCAGTGTTGACCTGAGTTTCCCTCTCCCGGCTGCCGTCACTGTCTCCCTTCTCCCCCCGGGCAGCTGGGAGCAGATGAGGCCAAAGTCCTGGCAACCTCCGTTTTCCACTGAAGCCTGATAAACCGCACGGGCACAGAATGGCAACAATCTCCACCCATCCCAGTTTTGTGCAAGAGAGAGTCAATATTTAAACCCAAGTTTTTTTCCTGAGCTGATATGGGAGTGCTGGGGCTGTAGGTGGGAGAAATCCCTGGCTCCATCCCAGGCGCTGAACCCAAACCTCCTCCTACACCCCTTCAGTTGTTCTCCCAACCACAGGTTTCACCTCGGATCCCCCGTCCCCACCAGCTGTGCCGCACCAGCACCAGCTGCGGGGCCGGGCACCCACTAACAGGGCAGCAATTTAAGGGAGGGGGGTGGCCAGCCAGGGTTTGGGTTGTTCCCCTGCCTGCTCCTGGTACAGCCACTGTCCCCATGGTGGGTACACCTCAAATGGCGCACGGGTCAAGAAGAACCAGGGTTAGAAACAGGAGGTGAGGAAATATTTAATCAGGCTATGAAAGGCAGCCTCTGCTTCAAGGTAAGGCAGCGCACTGAAACCTTTGAAACCTGGTTTTCATTTAAATTGACCAAAACCTACGTTCAAGTGTCTTGTTTCCAGCAAATCTCATAGATCCCTGTGAACTGGGCAGAAATTGCCGGCAGGACGCTTGCTCTGCTGCAGATTTCGGTAAATTCCTTGAAGGAAAGGAAATAGCACTTTTCATTGCAGCGGCTGCAGCCAGGCTCTGCACAGGGTGTAGGAGGTTTTACAGGCATGTGACCAGCAGAAGGTGGCCTTAATTTTGAGGGTAAAGGCATGTGTTCCTGAGCAGGTGTTGTGTGATCTGAAAGATGTAGTGCCCAGTGTTGGGGCAGGCAAGAAACCAGCTACTGCATTAAAAGGCAGGTGGGAAGGAACACCGTGAGCTGTGCAGGGGAGGATGGAGCGGCTGAGCCCACCTGATGGGCTCGGAGCAGGTCTGACAGCAGCAAAAGGTCACTATTATCCCTTCTAGAATTGCTCAGAGTCAGTTTTAACTCCAAATATCTACTTTCATGTATGTTTTTTCAAGCAGCCAAGCCCACTGCTGCCTCCACCCTTGCTCCAGGTGCTCCAAGTCTGCTCAGCCTAAACCTGCCCACCCTCCATGGAGGTCAGGGAGATCAGAGGGAATCTGACTTTGCAACAGCTGGTTTAGCCCTGACTTTGGGGAAGAAATCAAAGGAAATGCCTGTGTTAAACACCCTGAGTGAGGGAGTCCATTATGCAGGGTTGAAAAATGAACACCTTTTTTAGAAAAGAAACACCCAAGAGCTGTTAGTTTTACAGTTGTATTTTTGGAGCACAGTTAAATCCTCTTTGAAATAATCTCTGGTGTTAGGGAACAGGGCCATGCGTTATTTAACTTCTGTTACAGTAACATAACTGTACGGGAGGAAGGGAGGACAGAGACAGGACCAAGTTCACGACGCCAAAGGGAACTGAGTGGGAAAGACTGGTCCCAGCGTGTACCAGCGCTGTCCCACAGGCCCTGGCTGGGAGGTGTGGATCAAACCCATCCAATGGAGGAAAACCCCTGTGTGATGGCAGGTTGGGGTCCCCAGAGGACCAGGACGGGATGCGACCCCAGCTGCTGCTGCAGCAGCACATGGGAACCTGCTCAAGGACCCCAAAACCTCTTCCCAGGGAGTGCAGCAATACGTCCGTGCAAAAGACTGCTTCGTGGGGGAACGAAAACGGGGGAAATCTGCCTGGCTGCCATGACAGCACAGACTGGTGCAAAAAAAACTTGTCTAGGGAGCTGAGGATAAATCCTGCCCTGCTGCCACTGCTGAGCTCTGCTACGCAAGGGCCAGCCATGCTCCCGTGTGCGTGAGGAGCCCCCGATGCCTCACAAGCCTGTGGCCAGCTCAAGGTTTATTCCTTTAGTCCAGACAGCAACAGACCAAGTGCCCGTCCTGCAAGGCAAACCCTTCGGCGTGTAGCTACCGGCAGGACACAGCAGCCCCGCACAGCAGCGCGCGGCTCCGTGTCCGTTAGCGACGCAGCGATGCTCGGGTTTGGCGGGAGCCCGGCGGGGCTCGTGGTCCTGCCGGCTGGGAGACACGCATGCGATACGGCCGCGCGGTACAAAGACACGCTGCACCCAAGCACGGGCTGGTCCAACCCAGGGCTCATCTCCCCTGAGAAATGCGTACAGGCTGCCTGCCCAGGTTATCCCATATACAGCCCGTCCCGCTGCAAAAAGCCTTCCCAAAGCAGTTACCGACTGCAGCGCGCATCCCTCCCCACGCGCTCTCTCCATGTCCAAGTCCCAGCGCTGCCCTGGAGCCGAGCCGTACCTGCCTCTTTGGGACTGCGCTGCTCTTTGTAGTGGGACTCCGTTTCCCTTTTCTGTTTTGATACTATAATTTCCCTTTCAGGCCCACGGGAGGTGGTGTGCTCCCTAGCGTTCAGATACCCTCAGAACCGTAAATATGGGTCACAGTGGTGATCTCGCCCAGGATGAGCTACCTGCCACACAAACGTTTGCTCTCTCCAGAAGAGATGGGACAGGAGGCTGGTCAGCTGGCGTAGCCTTCCCAGCAAGGCGACCTTGGATCTCTTGCCACTTCTCAGCTCAGGCAGAACGAAGCAATCTTTTGTCCCTGCATCTTGGGGCTGGCTCATTTAGTACCTGGGCATTTTCTGGTTTCTCAGACTTCCCCAGTGACTCCAGAGCTACACTCTGGACCAAAGAGACAAGACAACTCGCTTCTGCTCTCTCTGCTACGTGTCCTGGTCAACACAGCCATAAGCATGGGGCTTTGGTCCAGCTGGAGCCTGAAGCCAGATCTCCAGAAGCCAACTTGCTGCTGGCCTTGCTGGAGAGGAGGTGTCTTCTTCTGGCACCGCAGACTTTGGATCAAAAAGAAAACATATAGATATATCGAAACAAGCTTAGGGTTTCTTGAGGAGTTCAAGTTCATCACCTCTCCCTGCTGAGTCAGTCGATGGGGAAGCAGGCGGCTGGCATGGGCGCCCTGCGGAAGAGCAGGCTGGAGCCACGGAACAGCTGCCCCTGGGGGAGGACAGAGAGCACAGGGTCAGGGCAGCTGCGCTGCGGCCTGGCCGGGAATTGCAGCGGGTTTTGCAGAGCCCAGCTGATGCCTGCTGCCAGGCCTGAGCACCCCGGGGTTGCTATGGAGGAGAAAGTGGGGTTTCAGCCCTGTGGGTGCTGGAGTCAGGCATTTCCCCCAGCGATGACTGATGGAGGGGGCAGAGCTGCTTTGCTGCGTGCAATGCGTTGGCTAAAAGTTCGCAGACTGCAAGCTCGGGGCACGTAACGGGCAGACCAATACTGCCACGCCTGGTACCAGTGCCAGAACTGGAGGGATGGAAACAGGTTACAGAGCATGTCAAGGATGCAGCACAGGCGCTTTTTGGGCAGCGCTGGAGACCTTGGGAAGGAGCAGAAGGAGCCCAAAGCCCCGTGTGTGCCCCGCTCCCTCACCTGAGCACTGAGATACCTCCAGCAATGGATCCAGGATGTAAACGCGGGAGCGTAGGGAGGGAGGCCGGCGCGCAACCTGCGTGGCAACAAGAACAGCTGAGACGGTCTGTGCAGCTGTCACATTATGCAGACAGGTAACACAAGAGCAGCAGCAAGTGTAAGCAAGGACACAGAAGCAGTGTCCGCACCAGGCTGAAGGCCAAACGACCAGCTCATTATTTACAATGCAACAGATAATGTAATTTAATTACCCCTGGAGTGTACAACCAAGGAGTGTTACCTGGGTGTGTTGAGAGTCCAGGAGTATATGCTGTATCTACACCTTAAAGAGCCAGCAGATAGTGAGAAAACACTACAGCAGCGGCTTGGATCCAGCCCCTTCCCCATAAGCACGACTGCAGAAGATTTCTTGCAGCAGTGGCATTGGGAAAGTAAGCGTAGTCCCGCTCCTGTCTGCACCCATCGCCACATTAAGAGCTTTGCTTTCCCTTGCTCCCTGGCTCCCTGGAGCCAGCATGGTCCCTTTGATCCCTTCTGCCTCCGGTCTAGTTCAGATCAGCCCACACCACCGTGACTCTCCCTATTTCTCTCCACTTGAGCTATTATGCTGCTCTTGTCTGTGCCCTCTGATCTAAAATTATAAGCAACCTGAGACAGGAAACAAGCCAACTCTGCGAGGTGCCATATAGTTTACGGTTCTGTATGAAAGGTTTACGATCGTTAGCAGAGGATTCAGACAACAAGGGGCTGGAAGAAAGGAAGGGAAAGCCTTAGATCTCAGTGTGACGGACATACCCACAGTTGTTCACTGCCATGAGATCTCCCACGAGAAGGAAAGGGTACGTCAGCATGCTCACAGCGATCTGAAAGCACAGAAAACCGGTAGCCTCTCTAATGTTCATCGCGTCAAAAAACCTAGTTCCAGCTTTTCCGTGTTAAGCAAAGTTATCCCCATCTTTGGATATAAAGTACAGACCAGCCTCTTCCCCCGGACCATGAGCTCTCACCCCACAGATGTCAGGAAGAGGAGGCATGACATGGTCATCGCCTACATACCCCCATCACGAATTTTGTGTAGCTCCGGATCACCGATGCCTGGCTGAACTGGGAAGAGAAACCAAAGGGATTATGGAGGAGGCAGATGACACCAGGCTGTTGCTGTCACTACATGACATCCCTCTGAGCCTGGGATGATGGGTGTGGGGCAGAGGAAGAAGGCAGAAGGCAATGGTAACCACACTGCATCCCAGCTGAGACTCAAGGAAAACATTTTTATCAAACCCGATCCCCTAAACTGCAGCTGAAACACAGCCCTGAGCAGACGCAGCATCTTTAGCACTTTAACAGTGTTTTATCCAAAGCCCAGTGTCTGTATTAAATTAGCCCTTAACCTCCCATTAAGTCCCTCCAACCGCAGGTACTTGGTATGGGCCCCCCCAGACCCTCCACCGGGCACTTCCACTCACGTTATCGTCCACCGCGTAGGTGTTGATGAAGTGAGCCAAGAGGTTGCAGCACCAGAGGAAGATGACATCCCCCAGGATGTGAGGGATTAAACCGCTGCAACAGCAAAGAGGGCCATGAGGTGCAGAAGGGTCCCAGTGCTGCCTTCCGAGGCGCCCAGCCCTCCCTCACTCCCTCCAGCAGCGCAGAGGAACCCCATTCCCCCAAAATGCATCTTTACTTTGGGAGGAACTGAAGGGAAAAGGGGAGACTTCAGGGAAGCGCTCTCCTGGCCTTCAAACATGGTCCTATGTGTGCTGCCAGCTGCTCTAGACAGGGGATGCTGTGGTCTAGGAAGTTTGGGATCTGTCCTTTGGGCATGACTCGGCCGAGTCCCTTTGTTCTACTCCAAATCCCTTCTTGGCCCAGCTCCTGCTCCGAAACCCAGGCAAGACACAGACGAAGCGGGTTTCTGTTAAGCTAATTTTGCAGACGCTTTTCCGGATGCAGAATGAGAAGTTCATCTCTTTGGGGAATCTCCTTCCTTTTAGAAATTAACATGAGGGGGGTTGTTCCTGCAAGGTGGAATTAACTGGAGGCAGCACTCCAGTTCATGATTTTCCCCACCCCTGCCACCACTGGAGGGCACGGGGAGATGGGGTGACGCACTGCTTTGGCTAACAGCTCCCATTGACACACGGACCGGAGCTCCCAGCACCACGAGCACCCCCAGCTTCTGCAGCTAATGGCACTAGAACATTAGCGTTTCAGGTTTCTCCAGTTTGTCAGAGCTCCTGCAGCATCTGTTGCGCTGGCGCAGGCAGCGAGCGCTGGGCCTCCCGCTTTGGCTGTGCGGTTGTTCCACTGCCAAAGGATCCAGGTGTGGTTTAAACCTGCCGGTTTCACCAGCAGATGCGTTCAGAGAGTTGTTCTGAAAATGAGCCTGCTCAGAGCCACGTGAGCGTTTGCTGGGCTGAAAAGAGCCGCCTCCGAGCACACTGGTCAAAGTCATTGATTTCTCCCCAAACACCACGCCGCCCTTCGGAGAAGGGGACCAGTTTTGTTTCCTGCTGCAGTCACTGCAGCAGCAGAATGGCAATGATGGCTGCACGCTCTGATCCAGCCTGCCTGGTGTTAGGGTTTATACTTTTTGGAGACAACCTGTGTATTGTTGAGGCCCTGGCAGCTCTGGAGATGCAGCCGAGGTCTCAGGGGCCAGGCACAGCAGAAGTCTTCAACAGAAGATCTGCTGGCTTAAAAGATGTGATACATGAGAGCAATGGACAGGACAAAGAAATCAAAGCTCTCTGGTCCCAGAGAGATGCTCTGCTTTGCGCTTAGCATTCGGTCTTTGTAAAAAATCCTTTCTCTAACTCAAAGTCAAGTCTGAAGCTGATGCCTGAGCTGCTGCAGATACAACAGGGGCTTAATAAAGCCCAGAAACAGAGGGCTGGGCCCTGTCAGCCATGTAAGTAAACCCTCGCCCATCCGTTGATAGAATCGGATCACTTGTTCCATTTGCAATAAGGATCCTATCCCTCTCTCTCTGTCATCAAAGTAATGACAGATGCTGGGCCTGAGTTTATGGGATAACTGGAGAACAGGGGCCTGAGAGAGCTGCAGAAAGGAACTGGAAAACCAAACTCATTTGTGCTACAACTCTCACACCTGGCGAGATGTCCAAGGAGGTCTGGACTAGGAATATTTTTAGAATATGACAGGTCACTAGAAGCTGAAACAGCAGTGGGCAGATGAGGAAGCCTGCATGATGTACGGTGATGCGACCCAGCAGGAGAAACCCTGGTGCCAGGGAGGTGGGATAAACCACCTTCGAGCTGACCACGAGCAGCAGTTTTGGAGCCCCATGAACATCTTTCTGGCCTGCTGGCAGGCAGAAGACTGCTGCAGATATGAGGGGAAGCGAGGCAAGTCCATCCCCAGAGAAGTCATTATCTCCAGCCAGGCACACATCCAGAGCGAGTGCGTGCCACTGTTAGGGCTGCGTAGAGGTTATAAGGCCGGGAGAAACAAGTGCACTGCAGTGATTTTAAGGGAGCGGATGTGTTTGGATTGCGTTAGGAGGGCTGAGAGCAGAAAAGCAGCACTTTGGTCCTACAGATGCAGTTTGCGTTCCCCTCACAGCAGTGTGATTTTCTAGAGGGGTTGTAGAGCACGTATAACTTCAGAGCCCTCCTGAGACATTTTGGGTTGTGTTAAAGCCTTTCCTGTGAACTATTAAGTTTAATTAGGCTACCAACAGTGTTTATTTTATGTGGAGGAAGGGAGTGCGGTGGCTCCTTTCACATTATTTCCTTGGGAGGTGGAGGAGAGGGAGGGCTGCTGGGCAGCATGCTCCGGCCATGCCCCACGCACAGGGAACATCCCAGAGGAACCTGTATTTAATGGAGGGGATTTGAGGCTGCACAGCTCAGCAGAGAAGCTGTAGGCTGCAAAAGGAAGATGCAGTGACACTCAGTTGATGGGGTCACTGCAGACCTCAGGCCCTTTCCCCTTGGGGAAGGACAGGGTGGGACCCCTTGCAATTGTTTGCCTCTCCCTGATGAATTCATGTTTTATCTGGAGGCCCAAATTTTGTGATTGCAGAGCCAAAGGCATCAGGCCTGAAAACCCCTCCTGAAATTTCAGAGCTGCCTTAACTCACTTTATTATGTCAATACTAGTAATCTCCCCACCAGGAGCAGAGGCAGCAGGTGGTTCTGCTTTCATATAGATACGGGAAAAAGAGGCAAGAAGTGTTAATTAAGGGTTCAAGCAAAAAGGTGTCCGCTAGACTTCGCTTTAGCAACGCCATCGATTTGCTATGCTTCATAAGCAGCTGGAAGCACCTTTCAGCCCCTTCTGGTGCAGGCAGCAACACCGCTGCACCAGGCAGCATCACACCCCCGCCCTGCTGCCAGCACAAACCACCTGCTGATTACAAGCACCCATGGTGTTCTTCAGAGGCATGAGCTTCTTATCCAAGCCCTGGCTTTTATTTCAACAAGGGGTCTCATTGTTGCACTTGATCGTGGTGCCTGTTGCACAAATAGAATGCTTTAAATGCCTCTTCACTGAAACACAAAGAAGTACCAAGGTACAAAGGCAAGAAAAAATACAAGGTTTTCCCTGGGCTCTGAAGGTCTGACTGAAGATAAGATCTGGGGCAAACTTAATGGTCAAACTGGAGCACTGTCAAAGGCACAGATTTAATCTGTGCTCGTGGGGGTGATGTGAGAGTCCTTCGGTCAGACACGGTTTCAGCTGGGGGCAGCTCAGCGCAACTCCTTTAACTGAGGTTGGCAGAGCAGCCAGAAGAGCCATCGGCGCCTTTGGACCATGGGAGAAAGTATTTAAACAACTCACGTACACAAAGAATCCCAGGATCCCTTCTTCTTTAAATATCCTGCCAATGGCGCTGAACACACCGCTGCCAAGAAAGGAAAGGCGCTATTAACGTGCAGGGGTTGCTCTGCCTCTGTCCCATGCAGCTTCACACTCTGCAGCCCCCAGCCATCGTGCCAGCAACGCAGCAGGCAGCTCCGCGCTGCTCCCTCTCAACCCATGGAGGGTCACGTCTGCACTCCGCCAGTCTGTAATAATGTCTGGGACAACACTCAACTTGCTGACAACTGTTTAAATGCTGAAGCTAGAAGAGCTCTGCTTGGCCTTGTGTGAGGGGATACACGTGCCACAACCACAGCACATAATATGCTTTGATTAGGCTGATTCTCAACACAGGAACCCTGTCCTGCCTCTGGGAGCTCACCTGGCAGTCATGGGTTAGCTGCAATCACATCTAACACACTTTCAGGTGGCTGCAAGTGCAGTAGAGGTAGATATTACTGAAAAATGCTTGGGAAAATCTTGCAGGCTGGCAGGGTTGCAGCAATGCTTTGTATTACCTACTCTGCCTCCCTACTGACTTTGCTTTCTATTAACAGCTAAAGCGAAAAGGCAGGAGGCTCACTGTGTGATCGGCAAGGTGCGTTACAGCCACCAAAATTCCCACGGGCATGAGGCAGAACACAGGCAGACCAGGGACAGAGCCCAGCCTTCCCCTGTCCCTTCACCCTGCAGCCACTCACCCTCTAACCACAGCTCAGATTCACTTTTCGGTCTCCCAAACCTCCTGGGTTGCCACGTCCCCCATTGCACGGGAGCTTCTGGCACTGCTGACCCCAGGACTCGTGCTTCTGTGTGCCCAAACCCTTCAGAGCTGCAGCCACTCACCTGTATTTGACTTCCCGGCCTACAAACTGGACCATGCAGCGCATAGAGATCACTACAAGGAAAGAAACACAGGGCTGACAAAGACACAGATCCAGTTTGGACTGCAACGAATGTGAAGGAAAATGCAACCTGACCCTTCTGCCCTCCCTTCCATCAACTTGCATCACCTCCAGCTCCTCTCCGTGGGCCTCATCACTGCCAGACTCATGAGAAACCAGTGCCCTCCCCTAGTCTGTAAGTGATGGGAAGGATTTCTGGCTGTAACCCCAACGGGATCTCTAGGACAAGCTCTTAGATGAATGGGAAGAAAGCACCTCACTGCTCAGCTGGGTTAGTCCCTGAAGGCCACCCGAGCATCAGCCTCCCTGAGCAACCACTCAGACCTGCATCTCTTCTGCGGTTTCATACAAAGCCATTTCTGACAGCGAAGAGCATCAAGTAAACAGAGTTTTGGGGCGATCCTCCGGCCGGAGAGGACTGCCGGGCAGAGCGACAGGACTCACCGTGCAGCGGATGTGAGACAACCCGGGACACACACTGCATCATCATCTCGTGAGATGTCTGGGAAGGGGAGGGAAAAAACAGACCTGTATGAAAAGCTGCGCTGCTCCACCGCACAGATCAGGCCCTTTTCCTCGGCGTAGCAAAACCCATTTTGGGTCCCTCTTTTGAAATCTGTTGTCCATAGTAAACCTCTATTCCAACAAAATATTTCATAGCTGGACACAGAGTGGCTGCTAAATACCATGGCCTTTTCCCCTGGAGTTGCTCTCCAAGTAATTTCACCTGCAGCTCAGTTTAAGCTTCCTTTGCTCTCCAGGCACATCCCCAATGTGATCTCCCCAACCACTCGTTAAATGTGCAGTATCCACTTCTCACCTCTTTCACCACTTTCCTAAGGGAGGTCTTCACATCATCCTTGTTAGAAACATGCTCCATGTCTTCCAGTGGAAAGGCCTGAGCAGCGAGAGAAGAAACATATGGTCAGAACTGATGGAGACACTGACCCACAAACCCCAGATGTCTGAGGACAGGAGGAAACCACAAGCAGTTGCGCTCTAGATGGAAGGAGAAGAAAAATAGGCAAGAAGGAACATAGGATAAGGAAGGATAGAAAGTAAAACACGGGAAGAGGGGGGTCACGAAACTGCTTACAAAAGATAAAAGGCAAGTGGTTGTTCAAATTAAATTAAAATTGTTTAAAAATAAGTTTAGGGATATGGGCACTGTTCTCCTCCTGTTCTGGAGGACTAATCAAAGCCCTTAGGAGATGGAGAGGGCGGGCGCTTTATTCCTCTACGTGCAGTCGTGGCTGGGCGCAGGCACACGCAGGATCCCTGGCTCCGCTGCAGTAGCACCAGCCGACCCAGAAGGCTGATTTATGGGGAGACAAGCTGACCTTTACCTTCTTCACGCTCCCCCTGGTGATGGTTGATAAAGTGCTTGAGATGAGGCGAGGAGTAAGACCGCGGAAGAGGCCTCTTTTCCCATCCACTTCCACAATGTGTCTGGCTGGGTAAGAAAACACCAGGCTGCCGTCAGCTGGGAACCGGCTGACTCCCGGAGAGCATCCCAAACACCTCCGGCGTTCAGCCGAAACTGCAGCGGAGCTCAGAGCGGCACGGCAGCCGCTCTGCAGTCCCACCGCAAGCGATTTATTGTAACAGTCCTAAATAAATTTCATATAGGATGCAAAGAATCCTTGAGTATTCCCTGTCATATCTGTCCAATCTGGAAGGGTAGCTCCGGTATTTTGGGCTACTTCTCGTCTTTTGATTGTTTTGCTCACCTGAAAGGGCTACAAGGCAGTTTGGACTGAACCAGCGTAGGGAGGGATCATCTCACAGAATCACAGAATCGTTAAGGTTGGAAAAGACCCTTAAGATCATCGAGTCCAACCGCTAACCTATCACTGCCAAGCCCACCACTAAACCATATCCTCAAGCACCACGTCTACCCTTCTTCTAAATACCTCCAGGGATGGAGGCTCAACCACCTCCCTGGGCAGCCTGTTCCTATGCCTGACAACCCTGTCGGTGAAGAAGTTTTTCCTAATATCAAACCTAAACTTTGCCTGGTGCAGCTTGAGGCCATTTCCTCTCGTCATGTGTTGTCTGGTGTCACCTCCTCCCTCTCCCCCGGGGGGACAGATTCAGGGTTAACAAGGATCCCAAACCTAGGTTCAGTTCCTGCCCCACCACCTTCTTGCCCGCAAACTTCCTCAGGTCTCCAGCCAAAAAAAGAAAAGCCAACGGATCCAATTTCTCCCTGCTATAAAAAGGTGGAATACAACCCGCTATGTGCTTGTGGGCACCTACTGCCCCTGCCCTCCATCCTCTGCTGTTCCGAGGGAAGCCAGGAAGGCTCTGCACATCTCCATCACCCAATGCTGTAAATCTGTTTGGCAAATGCATCTTCCAAAGGGCAGCACCGGAGCATTTCCAGCCCTGGGTGTTCCAGGATGGGTGTGCAGTGCTTTCATACCGCTCCTGCGCTGGGTCCCCCTGCCCTGTGGGTGCTTGCTGTCTGATTTTGGGATCAGCCCAGCTTGACTGTCAGGACTGTGTGCTCCCCTTCCCCACAGCAAACCCGCTGTGAAAGCAACCCCCGAGGTCACAGAGCGTTCACCAGCCTCTCCTGTGCTGCTCCACCCATAAAAAGAGAAAAAGAGTACTTTTTTTTTTCCTTCTAAACATATTACATCCTCTTTTCTTGGTATTTCTGTCCCTTTAGGACTCCATTTACAACACAGGTGAGAAGGGCAGGGGGGCAAGTTATTGCAGGGCGGGTTTGTAGCAAAGAAAGGCACTTTGCTGTCTCTTAACACACACAAAACCCTCCACCAATAAACCTACACCACCTAAACCCCCACCGCCCCCTCCACTACAGTGCAAACCCAGAGCAATGTGCCACGGGAAGGGGATGCGGCACCAGGGCCACCACCTCCTTGTCACCAACAACAGGTAGGTAGATATAACAGCTTTGCAACTGGTTGAAGCATTTTATATCTCATTGCAGCCTCGGGATGATCCCAAGGATGCTGCCAGCGATGTGGGAGTGCTGCTAGAGGTCAGCTTGGTCTACCTGGCAGCTCCCAGCCCTGTTTTTGGGCAGGACCTCGTGCTGGAAGGGAGGGATGTTCGCTCACCATAGGTGAAGAAGCCGGGCAGGTACAGGACTTTCCTTCCCAGCACATTTCTTCCAACAGTTGGAGGTAGTGGCTCATGCCCGACCTGCAAGAGAAACCCCATGAGCAGGTCCCTGCCCCTGTCCCGGCGTTCCGAAAGCCCCTGAGCCACACGGCCTCGGTCCCAGCATCCACAAGCTGCCGAAGGGCCACGTCCCCCCCGCCACCCTCAGATACACGGGGTGCCATGACATGGGCAGCTGTTTTCCCATTATATGGGGTCCCTAGGGTTCACGGGGTCCTCATCCCTCCCATTTTATGGGGGTCCCTATTACAGAGGGGTTCTCAGGACAATGCAGGTCCTCATCCCCCCCATTATGTAGGAGTTTCCTATCCCTCACTCTATAGGAGTCCCCACTGCAGAGGGTATCCTCATCCCTCCCATTTGATAGGGGTCCCCACTCTACAGGGTGTCCCCATCCCCTGTCATATGAGGGGGCCCCGATGCCCCTGCTGTAAAGGGGTCCCCACTGTATAGGGGTCCTCATCCCTCCATTATATACGGTTTCCTATACCGTGTTACATAGGAGGTCCCCAGTGCAGAAGGTATCCTCATCCTCCTGTTATATAGACTTCCTTGTCTTATAGCTGCCTTCATCCTCCTGGTTATATAGGGACCCTCATTATACAGGGTGCCCTCACCCCCTCTAACATAGGGGGGTCCCGTTGCATGGGGTCCTCGTTGCCTCCTTTTATAGGGGCGTCCCCCCGTTATACAGGCGCCCCCCTTATGTCCCCAGTTATAAAGGGGCGGGGCTGTATACACAGCGGGCCCCGGTGCACAGAGGTCTCTATAGGGGCACTGTATAGGCGTCCCCGCTCCCTTTATGATATTGGGGTCCCGATCCGCCCCCCCGTGGCCCTCCTTCCGCCCCTCGCCGCCCCCCTCCCGGCGGCCCCGGACCTGGATGAGCAGCTTGACGTAGAGTAGCGGGTGGCTGGCGGCGGCGAGCCCAGCTCCCAGCACCACGAACAGCCCCTCGGCGCCCTCGGCCCGGGCCCCCGCCGAGGCCGGCCCCTCCGGCCCCGCCGCCGCCGCCCGCCCCGCGGCACCGCCAGGGGGCGCCGTCGCCACCGGGGGCAGCGGCGCCGCCGCCGCCATGGCCGCCCCCCCCCCGCGCGCGCCGCTACTGCGCCTGCGCCGCACCGCTCTCCCCCATGCGTCACTGCGGCCGGCGGGGTGGGCGGAACCATTGAGTGACGGGCGGAGGGGGGGCGGGCGGAACCATTGCGGGAGGGAGGCAGGGTGTGAGGGAGGGGTCGGGGCGGCCATGACAGGCCTGGCGTGGGGCGGCGGGGCGAGGGCCGTGACGGGCAATCGTAGAATCATGGAATCAAGAAGGTTGGAAAGGACCTCTGGGATCATCAAGTCCCACCACCAACCCAACACCCCCAGGCCTCCTAAACCATGGCCCCAAGGGCCACGTCTGCACGTTGTTTGAACCCCCCAGGGATGGTGACTCCCCCACCTCTCTGGGCAGCCTGTGCCAGGGCCTGACCCCTCTGGCACTAAAGACATTTTCCCTCATCTCCAACCTAAACCTCCCCTGACGCAGCCTGAAGCCGTTCCCTCTCGTCCTGTCACTGGTGACTTGGGAGCAGAGACCAGCCCCCCCTTCACTCCAGCCCCTCTCAGGCAGCTGCAGAGAGCGAGAAGGGCTCCCCTCAGCCCCCTCTTCTCCAGGCTAAACCCCCCCAGCCCCCTCAGCCGCCCCCCAGCACACTTGTGCTCCAGACCCTGCCCCAGCCCCGCTGCCCTTCTCTGGACACGCTCCAGCCCCTCAAGGCCCTTCTTGTCCCGAGGGGCCCAAACCTGAGCCCAGCATTCAAGGTGGGGCCTCCCCAGGGCCGAGCACAGGGGCCCCATCCCTGCCCGGCTCCTGCTGGCCACCCCAGTGCTGACACAAGCCCGGGGGCTGGTGGCCTCCTTGGCCACCTGGGCACTGCTGGCTCATGCCCAGCCGGCTGTCAGCCAGCACCCCCAGGGCCTTCTCCGCCGGGCACTTCCCAGCCCCTCTGCCCCAGGCCTGGGGCGCTGCCTGGGGTTGGTGTGACCCAAGGGCAGGACCCCACAGTTGGCCTTGTTAAACCTCACACAGCATGAGCCATCGATGCAGCCAGTCCAGGTCCCTCTGCAGACTCTTACTGCCCTCGACCAGATCAACGGCCCTGCCCAACTTGGTGTCATCTGCAAACTTACTGAGGCCACACTCGATTGCCTCATCCAGATAAAGACGTTAAAGAAGACTGGCCCAAACACTGAGCCCTGGGGAACCCCACTTGTGACCAGCTACCAACTGGGTTTAGCTCCATTCACGACAACTCTCTGGGCTTGGCCATCCAGCCAGTTTTTTACGCAGTGAAGAGTCTACCTGTCTAAGCCATGAGCCGCCAGCTTCTCTAGGAGGATGCTGTGGGAGACAGTGTCAAGGGCTTTGCTGAAGTCCAGGCAGACACATCCACAGCCTTTCCCTCACCCACCAGGCGGGTCACCTGGTCACAGAAGGAGATCAGACTGGTCAGGCAGGACCTGCCTTTCATGAAGCCATGCTGGCTGGGCCAGATCCCCTGGTTGTCCTGCATCCTTCTGGTGAGTACACTCGAGATGAACGGCTCCATGATGATCAAAGGACTGGGAAGCTGCCATATGAGGATAGGCTGGGAGAACTGGGTTTGTTCAGCCTTGAGAAAAGGAGGCTTAGAGGGGATCTCGTCACCATGTACCAGTACTTAAGGGGTAGCTCCCTTTTTACAGGGAGATGGAGACTCCCTTTTTACATGCAGTCCCATGGAGAGGACAAGGGGGATGGACACAAGTTGCTCTTGGGGAGATTCCGATTGGACACCAGAGGGACATTTTTCACAGTGAGGACAGTCACCATTGGAATAATCTCCCCAGGGAAGGGGGTGACTCGGCCACATTGGACACCTCTAAGAGTCATCTGGACAGGGTGCTGGGCCTTCTTGTCTAGACTGTGCTCATCCTGGAGAGGTTGGACTAGGTGATCCCTGAGGTCCCTTCCAACCTGGGATTCTGTCTTCCCCAGTACTGGGAAAGGAGGGAGGCAAGGAGCAAGGCTGTGTGGCACTGGGGAAGATGTGGTATGGTGGGGCTTTGCCTTCTGCTCTGCTTTCCCAAAGGCTCTCCTCAGAAGGTCAGCTCCAGCAGGACGCACATGAAGGGGTTGTCCATGGGGCCTGCAGTGCAAGCAAGCCTCTCGCCTTTTCTCTCCCGCCTTCACAGCAGGTCCCTTCCACGGCCACTCCTTCACTCCTTCCAGAGCCACAGCCCCTCTGAGCAGCAGGACTGTTCAGACTCGCACACAGCCCACGACCCCAGGCTCCACCGCATGGTGGGACACAGCCCACCCCATCGCTGGGGCCTCCCAGCAGACAGGCACGTGCAGCAGGTCAGGCCGCCTGCCCACCTTGTGCCCTTGCACCATCCCCACTGCTGCTGCGGGCTCAGTTATGCTGCTGATTTGGGGCACGCAGCAAGGTTCCCCCCAGGCTGAACAAATTCCCATTGTTTTCTCAGTGTTTCTCCTACTTGCAACCTGCCACGCTTCCTCTTTCTTTCTGAGGCCAACCCAGAGACAAGCTCTCCTGCCACAGTAAGAAAGTCTTTGCCTTGTGCAAATCCTCCTCACCAGACAACATCGTGGGTCCCAGAAACATCAAAGCAGAGAGGGGAAGAGAAGAAGGAAGCTGCAGCCATCAGCACCCGCCCCTGCAGCTTCTTTATACCCGGCACCCATTCCCAGCCAGTGCCATGGAGGGAGAGGCCAATAATCAACGGAGCATGTTGAGCCTGATGGCTGTGTTTGAAGAGCACGGGTAAGGAGGGAGTGTCCTGGGTGCTGTGGGTGCGTTAGGGCTCCACAGGATGCAGGTTTTGGAAGGAAGAAACCTGCTGTGGAGGTGTTTTGGAGGCTGTGGAGAAGTCGACTAGGCAATTTGCTGTTCTTTAGCACTGGGATCTGTCCCGGTACCTTCCTTCTGCTGTGGGGTCATGGACAGAACTCAAAACCTCAGTGGGACATGGCTGACTTTGCTGGAGGTTTCTGTGCCTGGCTCAGGGTTAGGTTGTGGCATGCTTGTTTCCTCTGTGCTCGGTCCCTTTGCAATCAGCCTGGCTGGTGAATGCATTTTCCCCTGCTGTGGGGGAAAAGGAGTTTGGTTTGCTAATATGTAGGCAGGGGTCTTCACTGGGAATTAGCTGCTTGAGTGTCTGGGAGGATCCAAGCCTCAGACTATGCAGTTCTTTGCAGCGATGTGGCTCCTAGCAAGGGGAAGAGAAAGAATCATGTTAAGGGGGAGAGCAAGTTCCCTTTGGGCTGCATGGCAGCCCCGTAAAGCAGCACTTTCACACGGAGCGTGAGCTTGGACCTGCAGGCAGCATGCGCCAGGGTCAGAACAAGGGGATTTGCCTTGCCCCTGGTGTAGAAGTCACTCTGAGGTTTGAGGTGAGTCATTGTTGTGGTCTGTGCCTCAGTTTTCTCATCTGTTGAACTGGGATACCAAATCTTGGCTTTCCTTGTATCAGTGAGCCTTAATGAGGCTGGCTGGTTGGGTAGATGAGTTTTGCAGCATGTCCTAAAGATGGTCAGGCCCAAGATTTCCTTCTGTTCCAGGAACTTCACCTGCATCTTCACTGCGCACATTGCTCTGGGCTTCGTGCTCTGGATGGCTGCAGAGCATCATGGCTGTCCCCGTTGTCCCACAGTTGAAATTTGGTCTGTGATGCTGCATTTGAACCATTTGTGGCATTTGATCTCCCTCCATTTCGTTGCTGCAGTGTGTCTGTTGCTTATCGTGAAGCATGAGTTTGTTTTAGAGGAAATAAAAGCAACTTATGACTTTCAAAGGAAGCTGGGGAACCTGGAAACAAACTTTCTGGAACAGAAAATACTTTAGCCCAAGTCAGCACAAATAGAAAGAGAGAAGTTCCCTGTTGGATCTCAGCAGTGTGTTTAGGCTGGCACAGGTCTGGGAGGCACAGATAAAGCCTCTCTGTCACATGAAGGGTTATGCCAGTCCCCATGGATCACCATGGCTGTGGATGCACTCCCAAGCTCACAGACATGCTCTTCAGCATGGGGATGGGCCCATAATCCTCTTCAGATGAGCATCTGCCACTCAAGTCATCTCCTATCCTCAGCTTTGTGGTTTTATGTGCAGTTTCATCCCAGTTTTCCCCTCTTCCTCATCCTAGTCCTGTCTGCAGGCCACCAGTGGATGTCTTTCCAGTTTCTGCCCAGAGCAATTTACCACAGGGACCAGCTCCCAGATGACAGCCAACTCCCTGTCATCTTCACAGCCTGTGCCCTGGGTGCCTGCTCTGGACCTGTTTTCCTTGTCTTTGCCAGAAACGGGAAGAGAGAAAACCAACAAAAAACTACCCCTCTGCAAAACCACCTACACAAGCCCTCCTCTTGGCTGACACCTCTTGGCTATTTGGCTTTTAAAGCCTCGTGCCCAAGGTTGCTGGCTCCCTGCTTTGGTTCTGCGGTGGCGGCAGGCAGAAAGCCAGAGCTGTGCCAGCACTGCAAAGGGCAGGGCTACGCTTCACAAAATAAATGGCAGTGGGTAGGATAAATGGCAGAGCCCTGCTTTTTTAGAGCAGGACAGGGACTGGCCACATGAGCAGGAGGCACTGACAGAGTTGGGGCTGGATCCTTACCCCCTCTTGCAGGATGTATGGGCTTTCAGACCCTGGTTTGTATCAGCAGGGTTGTAGCAGAGCAAAGCTGCATCAGTGCTGGGGTGCTGCTGCCTCTTATCGCCTGTGCTCGAGGATGGTGGCTTTAACCTGGGCCTGGGAGCTGGGTGGGCTGTGCTGGGGGAACGGGTGAGCTGATCACACTGAATCCTCAGTGGCAGGGCCAGCAAATCTGCCTGGAGGGACAAGCAGGCTCCACATGGCCAGACTACTACAACCAGACAGCCCCAGCAGCTTCCAGCATCCCCTGCCAGCCAGAGCCTCTCCCAGACGGCTGCCAGGCACCAAGTGAAGAAAGAAAAAGAGGAGCAGCCTGGTCAGCGGGGGCTCAGCCTCAAATGCCTCCGTTCCTTCCGGCACAAGATCAGTCAGGACGACTGGAGGAGGCAGCAGGACCCAGGCCTCGAGCCTGGCAGCAAGGTAAGCTCTGGAGGTGGCTCAGGAGAGGGTGGCGGGTGCCCACAGTCAGGCAGGGAGTCGTGTGGGCTGGATCTGAGCTGAGGTTTCTGCTGGACCTGAGCAAGTCCCTGACCTGCAAGGGCTGGTGTGTGAGGTGACAGAAGTGGCACCTTCCCTGATGCTTTGGGTGCCAATTCCCCATAGTCAGATAGATCCAAGCAGATCTTGTCTCTTCCAGCTCTGATATAGCTATGCCCTGGGGGTCAGATGCACAGGTGGGCCCAGCCAGGTCCTTCCTGGGCCATCCCTGGGTCTGCGTTGCCCTTTGCCAACTGCAGACGTGTTTCTGCAGGACTAATTTCAGAGGTCTTGCTACAATTGCAGACCACACGGTTAACCCACCCCACCATGCCCCACTTCTCGGGATTGCTAGTCCTGTATTGCTCTGGGAAAAACAGGCACAGAGAAAGGGTTGACCTAGGAGGATGTGAGCCAGACTTCCTGACAGCCCCAAAAATGCTTTGTTTTCACCCTCATTTTTACCACATGCTTTGCTGAGGTCCTTCCTTTGCTCTCACCTGGAGCAAGGTCCAGTTTGATGTGGGCTGTGAACACTGGGGAACAGAGCTGCATCCCATCAGGCTGGTGGGGAAAGCTTGTGTCACAGCCCACGAGATTGAACCCTTCTCCCCACGCAGGAACCAGAGGAAAAGAAAATTGCTTTGGAGCTGCTGGAGACAGAGCAGGCTTATGTCAACCGCCTCCACCTTCTTGACCAGGTGAGCTGGGGAGCAGACAGACAGGCCCACGCAAGTCTGGGAAGCAATAGTTCTGCTGCCATCTACCCCCACCAGCACAGCTTGGCCACCCCATGCTGGTAAACCAGGCAGGACCACGGTGCAGCTCCATGCTCACCAATTTTCACGTGCTCCTCGGCAGGGCTTGGACCCTGTGGCAGAGCCCGGGCTCGGTTCGGGGTACACGCAAGCCAGGGACAGTTTACTGGAGATTTTGGAGAGAATGAAGCTGTACAGATGAGAGCTATGCTGGGCTGCTGGTCTTCACGGCCAGGTAACAGGTCTGGCCTTTGCCTTTCCTACACCCCACACCTCCAGGGAGCACCTATGTCCCAGCAAAGGCTCCCACCCTCCCTGCTTCTCTTGGGGCCTGGGACTTCCCTCCTGCACAGTCAGGCCTTTTCACGGGGCAGTGTGTCAGTCTCAGAGAAGGAATGGGATGGATCCTCAAGCCTCTTCCTGTCCCTTTTTATTCACCCCTTCTTTCTTCCAGGTATTCTATACGGAGCTGATGAAAGAAGCCAAAAATGGGAAGACAGTCCCAGAGGAGGTAGTGAAAATGATCTTCTCCAACATCTCCTCCATCTACCAGTTCCATGCCAAGTTCTTCCTGCCAGAGCTGCAGAAGCGCATGGAGGACTGGTGAGCTGCAGGAGGGGAGGGCAGCACGCCTGGATTGCTTTGCCAGAATGGGAGAGCAGTGGTGAATTTGGTCTCCCAACAGGACCAGGGAGCTCAGCTTGTTTTGCTCCAAATGTCTTTGTGTGGGAAAGCATTTCCTTAAAATGCTCCAGCCCACATCAGGGTATTTCTGAAAAGGCAGGGGTGACATCTCAGGTGCTTTAGGGTTGTGCCCAGGGTGGCTGCAAGCTGGGGACATTCTCGTTCTGGAGAGCAGGAAGTTGTATGGGGACATAGCAGGTTGGGGTGGTAAAAACCTCCATCCTCCACCATGCACAAGCCGCCACTTCACTTTATCCCTCGCTGTCTGTCTGCCCTGCTGGGCTGACGAAGCTGCCAGTCTGCGGTTCCCTCCCACAGGAGCTGCAACCCGCGGATCGGGGATGTGATCCAGAAGCTTGCGCCGTTCCTCAAGATGTACGGCGAATACGTAAAGAACTTCGACAAGGCTGTGGAGCTCATCACCATCTGGTCAGAGAAATCCCCGCCCTTCCAGGAGCTCATTGCTGACATCCAGGTAATGGGCCACGGCAGGGTGGGGGACCACAGCAGTGCTCCCCAAACTCTCCCCACAGGGAAGAAGCAGCAGAGGGTGGGAGCTGCCTTGGTCACTGTTTCTCTTTCTGTGCGCCATGTCTCTCCCCAGAAGAAGAAGATCTGTGCTAACCTAACGCTGCAGCACCACATGCTGGAACCTGTGCAGAGGATCCCACGCTACGAACTCCTCCTGAAAGATTATGTCCGAAAACTACCGCCTGAGTCCCCAGACCGGGACGATGCAGAGAGTAAGGGCTCCGTCTGACTCTCCCCGCTGTCGGGAGTGGCAGGGTGGGTTTGTAGGGGAAAAAACAACCCCTGATGTTGTACATGGGCATCAGGATACCTGGGTTCTCTCACCAGCTGCCCTATGCGCTTGTATAAATCTCTCAGTCTGACCGTTTTCTAGCAGGAAGAGGGATTAATCTGCCCGTTCAGGGTCTATGGAGTCAGTGGGAAAGGTGGGGTGGTGTTTCAGGATAAGGATGATCCCTCCAGAGCATCCCCCAGGGAGACCTGCAGCGACTGGGGGAGCTAACACACCCCTATGGATCACAGCAGCTCCCAGTCCTGCTGGGATGGAGTGATAAACGAGCCCCTGTGAGTCCCCCCGGGAGCCAGCCACGCCGCACCGCACGGTCTGGCCGGAGCCAAGCGGTTGCACAGCGTTCAGGACCATTCAGGCTGTGTCCAGGGGAGGGCAGCAGCCACCACACTCATGGCTCCCCCGTGGCTTTCCTCCACGGCTCTCTAGCAAGTGTTTAGCCCTCCTCCCTTTCTCATTGCAGAAGCCCTGGAGATGATTTTTATGGTGGCCAAGTACTCAAACGCCGCTATCGCCGAGATGGTGAGTGCCTGCCCCGTTGGCAGTGCTTTGCGGCTCACAGCACGGTGATTTGCCAGTTTTCCTCACGGCCTCGTTGCTGTGCGACTCGGTGGAGCACAGCCCTGCCCTGAATGGGACAGGGCACTGTGGGTTCAGCAGAGGAGGTTAAACCCTGCTCTTGACGCCTGTTCCCATCGCCCCGAGGCTGGGGAAGTCATGTCTACAACATCAGCCGTGATGTGACTGGCTTTCTCAAGGCTGGGAGCTTCTCTTGAAGATCAGTCTGGGGTGAGAGAGCTGTGCCGCTTCTCCTGGCACTCAGCAGCTGGTGTGGGAGGTGGGGATGGAGGGGACCCAGGGGTGACAAGGTTATGGCTGCTCAGCTCCCTACAGAAACAAGTCTCTGTGCTTCCCCCAGGAACGGCTGCAGAATCTCTGGGCGGTCTATCAGCGGCTGGGGCTTGAGGACGACATTGTGGATCCCTCCAATGAGCTGATCAAGGAGGGGCCGATCCAAAAAATCTCCATCCGCAACAACAGCACATCGGAGAAGTACCTGTTCCTGGTGGGACCTGGCATGGCCAGGGGAAGGGGGAGGGAGCAGAGAGGGTAGGAATGGGGAGAGGGGCAGAACAGCCTGGGCAGGGTGTTGCTGGGTCATCTCTGCATGGAAGGGATGAATTCAGAGCTGGAGGGTTTGAGCCCCCCAGTGCAGGGCACCCTGTATAGGATGTAGTTGGGAACCTGCTCATCCCCTGGCACCCTGGGGGATGTCGTGCTCCCAGAGCACTTTGCCTTTGCAGGGCGGGAGAGGGCTGGGGCAGAAGCAGTCGCTTTCTAGGCTGGATTCTTCCCAAGACCCAGCTCAGCCCAGGAGAATGAAGGCCCCCAGATCCCAGGGAAGCCCCCAGCTCTGAGCAGACAGGTGCAAGGCTCCAGTTAACCCTCTCCTCCTCCCCACTGCCCAGTTCAACAACATGCTGCTCTACTGCGTGCCCAAGGTCATCCAGGTGGGCGCTGAGTTCCAGGTCCACCTCCGCATCGACGTGGACGGCATGAAGGTCAGACAGGCACCTTGCCTTTGTGCTTCCCCCAGACCCTGGCTTCTCCAAAATGCATCCCGCTCTGGGGTGTAATGTGGCTGCTGGCCTGCACCTCCTCAGAAAAGAGGAAGGACCTGGAGCCAGGGGTGGCTTCATGGGTGAGGAGGTCTGTCTAATATGCTCTGATCCTGTGAAACTGTAGTGAAAACTTGTGTATGTAGGATTTGAGGGGCTGAAGAGCTTGTGTCCAAGGGAAGTCCCTGGCCCCCACATCACTGAGGAAGATCCCTGCGTGCTGGATGTGAGGTCAGCTGCTCCACATCCTTTCTTTGGTCTCTCTCAGGTGCGGGAGCTGAATGACACACAGTTCCCTCACACCTTCCTGGTCTCGGGAAAGCGGCGGACGCTGGAGCTGCAGGCCAGGTAAGGGGAAGGGTGATGGTCCTGCAGACCCTCGGGGAGGAGGGACAACGGCTTATCCATCTCCCTTTTCATACCCAGGTCTGGGGAGGAGATGAACGCCTGGATCAAGGTACTGCTGAGGGCTGGGAGAGGTAGCACATCTCACTCATCTCAGCTGGATGCCCTGTGTCAGGGGCAGCCCCCTCGACTGCCCTCCAGCCCTGCCTTCCCCTCTAGGCCTTCCAAGATGCCATTGACAGGAAGGAGAAGAGGAGTGAGACCTTTAAGACAGCGGTGCATGGTCTGGAGATGGACACCCCTGCATTGAAGGTAACCCTCCCGCCCTCCCTATGTCTTGGCTGCCTCCAGCACGCCCCTGTATGGAAGCTCAGGGAGAGCCCACCTTGCCATGCCTCAGTTTCCCTAGCTAAACAGAGCTGGCAGGGAGGCTGCAGAGGGAGAGAAGGGCTGAGGAGGGGAAGGGGTGAGAGCAGAGAGGCCGGGACCACCTGGACCATGGCTAGCCAGCCCCAGCAATACCATCTCCACCCCCAGACAGAGGAGCTGGGCCACCGAGCTCCACAGTGGGTGCGAGACAACCTGGTGACCATGTGCATGCGCTGCAAGGAGCCCTTCAATGCCATCACGCGCCGCAGACACCATTGCCGAGCTTGTGGATATGTGAGTCGCTCTGCCCCGCCCGTTCCCTCCCTCCTGGCCTGCTCACTGAGGTGGCCACTGGGGCAGAAGCACGTCTCCTACACCTTGTTCCCCTTTCCCTGGGCTCGGGGCTGCTCCTGCCCCTCAGCTCCTCATGGAGTTGTCCCTGGGATTCCCAGCCCTGCCCCAGTCTCACCAGTATCCCTGTCTGGTGGTTGTAGGTGGTGTGCGCTCGCTGCTCTGACTACAAAGCTGAGCTACAGTATGATGGGAACCGCCTGAACCGCGTGTGCCAGGAGTGTTATGTCTTCCTGACAGGCCGCGTGGTCCTTGAGGACCGGGAGAAGCACAAAGGCATCTTGGAGGTGAGCTCTGTCCCTCCCTGCCCATCCTCCCTGTGCCCTGCTCCTCTCCCTCTTGCTTGGAGCTCTGCTCCCGACCCTGGTCCCCAGCCTCCCTGTCACAGCCCAGCCATGTGCCTGCAGCAGGAGGGGTGGGAGTCACTCCCACAGCAGTCAGAGGGAGCCTGCTGATTGCAAGGCTGCCAGATGTAAGCCCCCTCCCTTCTGCTCTGAGCCTTGGGATGGGGCACCCAGGGCTCTCTCCGCCAGGGATCTCAGCAGGACCCTCACAGCCAGGACCGCCCCTCACGTGCCCCTGGTTTTGGGGAGGTTTTGTGGAGCAGGCAGGGAACTCCCCGGGAAATTACCTTTGCTCAGTGCCCTTTCTGCCTCTCACACAGGGTATTTAGGGACTTGTTTGCTGGGGTTTTTTTGGCAGAAAGAAGCCGCAGAGGTATCAGGCAGGAGTTTGCTGTGCAGTTCCCTGCAGCTGCTGGACAAGAACGGCAAGGGGGGCACGCGGGGCTGGTTTGTGATCCCGCAGGATGATCCTCTCGTGCTGTACATCTACGCAGCCCCCCAGGTAAGGCCGGGCTCAGCTCCACCTGCAAGGGACAGCCCAGTGTGCCTGTCCCCTGCCTCCCACCGCTGTCTCCGCTCTTGGCAGGATGTCCGAGCACACACCTCCATCCCACTGCTGGGCTACGAGGTGAAGGACCTGCCCCAGGACGATTCCCGCCACCTCTTCCAGCTGGTTCAGTCCCGGCAGGTCTACACCTTCGCGGCCGACACTGAGGAGCTGAAGCGGCGCTGGATGAGGGCCATGGCGCGTTCCGCCAGGGGGTTCACACACCCAGAGGAGGAAGAGGATGCAGAGTCCTGCGATGAAGCAGAATGAGGCCATGCCCACCTCCTGGGCTGCCTGGTGGGTCAGACCCCCACCCGTCCCGCTTACAGCCAGCCTCAGGCAGCTCCTCCACCCCTCTGCGCTTTGGTTTTTCATCACAAAAAAGGGTGAGGCACGTTTGCCACCGCACGGACAAGCCGGCTCTTCCTCTCCCTCCTTGCTCTCCGCACCGGACAGAGGCGATGGAGGTACCTAAGCTGTGAGGTGGAGGGAGAGCCAGGGGGGTTTGGGGAGCCTGCACCCCTGCAGCCAGCCTGGCCCTGGCCCGCCGTGCCGTGCCGCCGGCTGCCGCCCGAGGGCAGCAATGCCTCAGCCTTCCGCGAGCCTGGCCCCGGCGATGGATGGTGCAGGGGGATGCCGAGTTTTCTGAAAGCATTTGTGGCGTTGGGACTGCTGCGATAAATTCTACCTGCAACCCCCGTGTGCAGTCCAAGGAGCCTTTTTGGGGAGGGGGATGTATTTTCCAGAGCGCCCAGGGCACCACATCGCCTGGTCTGGCACCCTGCAAGAGACACCGCTTGTAGCTCACCCTCAGGGACCCTAGTGCTGGATTTTGGACATCCTTTTCCTGGCTTGCCACCACTCCTGGCCTCACACTGCTGCAACCCCTTAACCACAGACACCCCCAGCCTGCATCCCCATGCCAGCCTGCACTCCTGCCCATCCCAGACTTCCCCTGTGCCCCACAAGCACCTTCCACCCTCGTACCTCTCTCCGTCACTTGTTTCCTTGTGGGGAGACGCTCTGGGACGAGGCTGGGCCAGTACAGATGGTGGTGCCACACTGGTGCAGGGCAGTGGTGCTGCGGAGACACGGGGGAACTCCCCCCTCCAGCGTCAGTGTAACGAGCACCCCCGGTCATTTCGCCCAGCGCTGCAGGCTACAGCCCCACGTTTCTCTCTCTGCATCCTCTTTAGCTCCCCAAAAACATTGCGCAGGCAGAAGCTGACGTTTCTGAGCCGTGGGATGCGGGAGCCCCATGCAGGGAGCTGGGGGAGCCCACTGTCCCCAGCAGGCAGGGAAGGCTGTCCCTGGCAGGCAGGGATTTCTGCCTGCACCCAGACCGTGTAGCAGCTCCAGCCCAGCAGCCAGAAGCACAGCAGCCTCAGCAGGGCCCAGGGGTGTCATGGGCTAAATGGATCCATGGAGAGGGGAAAGGGAAGCAAGTTGGAGGCAGATACTGCAACTGGGGACAACGCTTGGGGAAAAGATGGGAACCAAAGCCATCACCACTCTGGGGGGCTTTGGGGAGTCAGAAAAAAGCTGTGAGAATCATCCTCCTCCCTCAATCTACCCAGCTCAGCTCATTCCAGGAAAGGGCGAACCGTGGTGGCTTTATCTCCTCCAGCTTAAAGCGATACCATTGAGGAAGGGGGAGAGAAGCTGGATGTCAGGGGGAGAGCTCTGCCAGAGCAATGGCCCCTTGGGGTGCCACCCAGCATGTGGCTGAGCCCAGAAGCAAATAGCACCAGGATTTCCAGAGACACCCCAAAACCACCCTCACCTCACACCACTGCCTCACGTGAAAGAGAAATGCCAGCACCCCTGGAAAAGCCAGAGAGCGCATCGTGCTGCTGGGGGTGGGGGAAAGAGCGAGCAAGGGGAAGCCCGTGGGGCTGGAAGGTTCTGCGTGGTGGCCTTCCGCCTCAGCGTCATCCCTGTGTCAGCGAGGAACAAAACGAGCCCGGAGCAGGGAGCTGCCGTCAGCCAGCGACTCATGAATGGGCCTAAGAATAGATTTCCTGTTTACTGAACAAGAAATCTCTTCTGGGGCAGAGGGCACCTGGGTGCTATTTTTACCAGCTCCTACCCACCCTGCTCCTGGCCCCCAGCCACCCTCAGGGACCACTGCACTGCTGCAGCATCCACCTGTGCCGGGGGAAAGGGTCTGCTGGGGAAGAGAGGCTACCAAGGGATGGAGGGGGTGACAGGGCACCAGGGCGAGTTACTGCTGCGGCCTCAGCGTCACGCTGGACAACTGGCTGGGAGACAGCATCGCTCGGCTGCCCCGGGCATCCCTGACACAGGCTGGTGGGAGACCTAACTCATGGGGTTTTGTGATTCCCCTGCTCTGCTTTCCCAGGAAAAAAAAATATATTTCTGCACCCAAGACGTGCAGCAAATGCACTGATGAATTTTTCTCTTCCCGTGCTTTCTTGGTCCCCTGGCTGTGTTGCAGCAATGGTCAAGCGGAGCAGTTTGGCCTCTCGCCTCCCCGCGCAGAAAGCGAAACCCCATGGAGAAGTCGCACAGTTTCCTATTCTCAAGAATAAGGAAGGCTCAGAGGCCATTTACTGGAAACCCCCCCCCGCCGCAGCCCTCCCCATGGCCTCTTCTTGTAAGCACTGACCAAAATACATTGTGAAACCCACGCGCTGTGGCTACGCTGGGGGCCGGGCCACCCCTCATTGAGAAAACCAAGCCCACAGCAAAGGGGAACGAGTGCTGGTACGGCCACCGCTTTGCAGAGGCTTCGTTGTCCCGTGCTCATCCCAAACCCCGGGGTACCGCACCCCCACCTGCCCCGTGCTGCGGGAAAGGGGGTGCAGAGAGGTTCAAGGGCACGGAGCAAGCCGAGAGGTGGCCAGCGGGAACATGGAGAAGTGGGGAGGGGGTGTTGCTGTCGCCCCTGCACGCAGCTGCAGGGCTCTGTGCGGTGCGATCCCCCCCTACTCCCCGGGAAGGGGCTCAGCGGGTCACAGGGATGGTTTCCCCACATGTCCCCCCAGGTGTGGGGTAGGATTGGGACCGTATGGGCCCTATAAAACCCCACGCCCCTGGCCTGCAGGGCTGCTCCCTGCTTGCTCTGTGTTCTCGGGCTCTGGTCTATAGGGTCAGGCTCTATAGGGGGGTTTTCTGCAGGGTAGGCATTCCCCCTCTATAGGGACTGCTCTATTGGGCATATTCTCTTGCTTGCTAATTGCAGGTCCCTATAGGGCCTGCACTCTGCTATGTGAGATGGAGTTTACTGCTCTATAGGGGCTGGTCTCCCGGGCTGCATCACTGGGGCGATAGCTCCTGCTGTACAGCGCCTGGGGTCACGTTGTATAGGAGTCGGGCTCCATAGGGGCCAGCCCTCTGCAGTGGGGGCTCTTGCTCTATAGGTGTTGGGCTCTATAGGTGCCAAACTCCACAGGTGCATTCCCCTGCGCCAGCCCCTATAGGGCTCGTGACCCGGAGGGGCTCTGCTGGATGACGCCGAGCGTGCAGCCCCCCGGGGGGCCGTTCGGCAGCATCGCCCTCGCCGCAGCGCCGCGGCGCTGGGGCTGCGCAGGCCGGAGCTGCGGCAGCATGGCCTCTCCCCGCTGCGCAGCCTCCGCAGCCCACGGGGGTTCCCACCGCTCCCGCCGAGAGCTTTAAATAATAGATACGCCAAGGCCAAAGGCAGCCGCAGCGGGGCCCTGCCCCAGTGCATCCCCCCCCACCATGCCCGGGGCTGTGGGGACACGTGGGACCCCCTGCTCCCCTGAGGCTGGAGGCACCCCCCTGGCTGGGGGGATTTAAGGATGGGAGATGATGCTAAATGGTGCAAAATATCTGTGATGCTCTCCCCTCCAAAAAAAAAAAACCAAACACAGCCAGGATTGTGCAACCTTAGGGCTGGGGCACCCCCCCATCCCTCTCTGTACCTCCCACACCCCCCAGGGAGAAACACAAAGCAGGCGGGGGACCACAGGATCCAGCCAGCTGCATCCCCCCTTCTCATTGCACTGGCAGGACCTCACTGCCAGGCTTGGGGGAGCTTTGGGGGGGGGGGGGGGGCAGCTTCCACCTCCTTTTTGGGGGCCCCCACAGGCTGCTGGCAAAGGGTGTTTCATGCAATTGAGAACCAGGTCGTGCATCTCGGCGTCTGGCGAGGCGGGAGGTGTTTCCCGGTGGCGCAGGAATTTGCTGTTTGCGCCTGTGTTGCAGGAGGCTGGGGGAAGGAAGGGGAGGGGGGGGGCTGACGTTGTTATTATTTAATTTTATTTTCTTGCCTCCATCCAGGAATCTCTGCAATGTGCCGGCTGCTCCCCGGGAGGCTGGGGCGGCCGTGAGTCACTGCTGCCGCTGGAACGTGACTCAGTCTTGCTGCTCTCCCCGGCAGGACATGACCAGACTGCCAAAGCCAGGGAGAAGCCCCAGCGCCGCCGCCTGCCCATGCCGGCGGGCGAGGACGCGTGAAACCCACCCCGGAGAGCTCAGCCCCTGCTTCCCGCGGGGATATCGGCCCATCGCCGTGGGGCAGAGCTCAGGCTGGGGGGCAGAATGGGCTCTGTTATTTATTTGTATTTATTTTTTTTCTCTCTTCTGTTTTTTTCACAACCAAAAAAACCCTCCCCACCCACTCTGGCTCACCCACCTGTGGGTACCTCCCCAGGGGTTTCTGCCCCATCTTCCAGGCCAGTCCCTAGTGGGGAGCAGGGAGAGCCCCGGATTGCCCCACTCCTGGCACTGATCCTGCCCCAGTTCCTGTGCCTCAGCTTCCCCATCCGGCGGAGAGCAGAGATTTCCCCATCGGGGAGCGGGACGGGGGTTACTTCAGGTTGTGCTTTGAGATCAGTGAATAGCAGCTGCAGGGGTTTGTTATTAATATTAATAGCCAGGCTCGGTCATGGCTCTGGTGGGGGGGAGGGACGAGAAGCAGCCCTGAGTCACAGGGCAGGAGCAGAGGGTGGCCCAGCCCTGCGCTGAGCACCGACACGCTCACTGCACCCTAGGTCCACGACAGCCAGGGGCTGACACCGCCCCGCTCGCCTCACCCAGGGCTGGATGATGCCGGGTACGAGCCCTCCTCATCCTCACACTGCTGCTGTGTGGGGAAATGGGCTCCTGGGGTGTGAGAGCAGCAGAGGCGGCCACAGGGGCAGAGATGAGCACGGAGATGCTCATCACACCTCAGGCCATGCGGTACCTCTGTGGCCGCAGCTGCCTCTGTCAGCCGTGATTGAAAGCCAAGCCGGGCTGGCAGGCCTTCTCTGTGATCTTGTTAATTAAGAAATACATTTAATTAGCAGCACCCCAGCTGTGACTCAGCTAATCATCATGATCGAAACACGAGCTGGACCCCAGCGCGGGGCACGGCAGCGCCAAACCCCTCCGGCAGCGGCCAGCCTCCAGCTCTGCCGTGGGACCCCATCACCCACCCGGCACAGCCTGATGCCCCCCCAGGGATTTTGGGGTGGGTTTTCCCCTGGACTGGAGGCAGGTTGGGGCTGAGACCGTCCCCGTGCACCACCTCACACACACAGGGTGTCATCTGCACCCGGGGCAATTACCCATTGCCACGCTGCGAATAATCATATTAATAACCCATTTATCGTGCTATAAATAGCCTCAATAATAACACCCTGGGCTTTCCAGGAATAGATCGTCAAAAATGTGAGGAAAGCCATTCCCACCCAGATGGGGAAACTGAGGCACAGCCGGCGTTTCGGGCACGGCTCTCACCCGCTGCATCAAGCCGTCTGCCAGGCAGCTGTGGAATTTGCTCCCGAATAAACCGTCATGTAAATGAGCTCTTATGTATATTTATAGGCTCTGTCCTGCCAGCTGGAATCTAATAGGGGAGAAAATAAACTGGGAAACTGCCTGGAACAGGAGGGCGGCGCTTCACACCTCGGCCCCACGCCCGCACCGGCCCTGCCCGGGATGGGTGTCTGTCCCTGCCACCCTGGGGTGCCCAGCCCGGGTCCTGGGTGCCCAGATCCCCGGGCGCCTGGGGTGCCTGGGAAGTCGACCCCAGGTGCTCTGCAGCTGCTGTAGGCTGCAGTGGGCTTTGGGGTCTGGAAAATTTGGGGACGTTGCCAGCACTGGGTGTAAGGGGGGAGGAGTCACAGCGGGTGAAGCTGCAGTGCTTTTGGCATCCCTGTGCATGGGGGGTGCTGTCACAAGGGGTCCCGCCCCACTCAGCAGGGCCTGGGTGGCACCTCTGTCCCCAGCGCTCATGATGGGTGCTCCTTCCTTGCTGTGCCAGTGATGCACACGTGTGTGCGCGCGCGTGCACGGGGGCGTGTGCGTGTGGCAGTGCCACGCGGGCGCTGCAGGGTGCAGAGCACCCACCCAGAGGGCAGCTGGGGCAGGGGTGGCCGCAGCAGTGGGGCCGGCGGCAGCGCCCATGGCGGGGGAGCAGAGCTACACGCCCGGGGGTGCCCTCGCCCGGATTTCCCGCAGCCTCCGCCGCGGCGCTGGGCGGGGGAGCAGGAGGCAGCCGGCGGGAGCGAGGCCGATTAGAGATGCAGACAGCGCCGCTCGCCTAATGTCTTCCTGTCTCGAGAAGACAGCAGCAGCCCCCGCGGCCCCTCCGCCGCCAGCCTCCCCTCGGCACCCCACATCTCGGTGGGTGCCCCATGCCGGGGTGCAGCCCTGTGCCCGCGTCCAGCTTTTTGGGGCGGGTGGCACGGGGACGCGGTCCCTCAGGTCCCAGCAGGCCATTAAGGGATGCAATGGCGCCAAGGCCAGGCATGACCCTGCAGCCAACCCAGCGTGGGGGGGGGGTCTCCTCCCTGAAAAGGGTGGGCGGCGAGGCTGGGGGTTTTCGGAGCAGAGATGCTGGCAGGGTTTCGTGCTGCAGCACCTCTCCCTCCCTCCTGCTGCTCCCGAGCGCTCGCCACCGTGATTCCCTGCAGCGGGCTAAAAATATCCCCGGGCGCTGCCGCCGCACACCGGCACTTGGAGGTGGTTATAAATAACACGGGGGGGGTGGCTCATGCTGGCCCCGCGTCGCTCCGGCCCTTCCCAGCTGCTGCGGGCAGAGGTCGGAGCCCCCGTCCTCACCGTGCCGCTGGAGGGGTAGATGGACAGATGGAGGTGTGCAGGGAAATGGGGACGGAGGAGCCTCTGCCCCTTGGCTGCGCGGGGAAACTGAGGCACAGGTGGGCACAGGTGGGGCTCTGCTGGCGGGGTGAGGGGAGGTGACGGGCCCATTTGCCCACAGTGCTCAGGGAGAGGGGTTCAGCCCCATGCTGATGGCAGGGTGGGGGTGGGGGGGACACAAACCCCTGCGCTCATGTCACTCTGAGTCACATCCGTCTGCCTCAGCTACAGCCCTCTGCATCAGACCCGTCCCTTTGCAGCAGCTCCATCCCCCTGCAGCAGAACCAGCCTTCCGCATCCGACCCACCCCTCTGCGCTGGATCTGTCCCTTCACACCAGCTCCATCCTTCGGCTTCGGCTCGTTCCCTTTGCACCAGATCCATCCTCCTGCCTTGGATCCATCCTGCTGCCTTGGATCTGTCCCCCTCCACTGGATCCAGCCCCAGACCAGGACTGCCTCTCTCTTCCCACACTACCCTCCTCGGGGCGGGGGATGAGCTCTACGGACCAGCTCAGGGGATCTGCTCCCTTCCCTCCCACCTCTCCATCCCACGGGGCCCCACTCCCGCCTCTGATCCGTGCACCGAGCTGGGCAGTTCTCATGACCGTGCACCTCGGGCAGCTCCACATCGTGGCTAGTTTCCCCCAAGACTGTGGGGAACAGACTGCAGGACAGGGGGTCCCACGCAGGAGGGGGTCCTAGTTTGGTCCCATCGCCCTGTTGGGGCCGAGCATCCCGGGGGAGCCCCCTCCCGCTGTCCCTCTCTCCTCGCTCCCGTTCTCGCCACATTCCAGCCCACCCCGGCAGAGCTGCCAAAGCTCAGGGCAAATGGGGACAAGCCGGGAGAGAGAGTGATTTTTGCAAGCATTTATTTTCCTCCATCAAAATCCACCAGCCAGAGAAAGCAGCGGCGGTGGAGGAGGATGGGGAAACCCATTGGGTTTCACAGGGGATGCTGCCGCCCCCCGCGCCAGCACTGTATTTATTTCCCCCTCTCCCTGCACCACATTTCATGTCGTCCCCGTAACGAAGCTGGGTAATAAATATCAGCGTGCTGGTAAGCGGTGAATCACCGCCCGCTCCCGGCGCTGCCACGCCGCTGCCACCGCCACGCACCCGGTGCTTCTGTCCCCAGCCCTGGCCTCCGCCAGCCCGCGGGTCCCTGGGCAGCGAAGCCCCCGCCGCCCCCGGCTCAGCGCCGCAGCCAGGCCGCCGGGCAGTTTCGGCCAGGGCATGAAAAAACATGTTTGTCCGCGTTCCCCCGGCTCCTGCCCCTGGACGGTGCCAGAAATCAGCTCCAAAAAACATGTTTTGTGGGAAGGCACCCGCTAGGCAGTAACATTTCGCCAGCCAACAGGAGGCTGCGGGACACCCAGGGATGCTCCTGCCCCCCAGAGACTGGGGGTGGCTCCATGCCGGACCCCACAGCCACCCCATCTCTGCATTGTCCCCAGGGTGCCTAACTGGTCCCAGTGGGTTCATCCAACCCTGAGGCAGATGTCTGCTTTCCCAGCTCCACATCGCTCCCACCCAAATGCTCCTGACACCCACCAGCCCCAGGTCATGCCTCCTCCCTGCTGCCTGCACCCATCCTGCACCCTTCGGCCTCAGCCGGCCAGCCCCTGTGGGACAGAGGGGGACCCTGACCCTGCTTGCTGCAGTTTCCCTCCCCGCTGGGTCGGCGCGTCCCCAGTTGAAGGGCCAAAATGACACATCTGTAAAGTGCAACCACTGGCAGGCTGCCCTGGGCTCGGGGAGCACCTCTTGCCGGCCCCCCAGCACCAAACCCCCTCCAAAGCAGCTCTCCAGGGATCCCAAACCCACCCCAGACCCTAAACCCAGCCTGGGTCCCGCTGCTGCAATGGGGCTGGCACATGTGGGGCTGTGCACCCCCCAGCTCGGCGTCCCTCTCGGTGGTGAGTGACACGGCCCATCCCGAGTGCCTCCGAAGTCTCGCAGTCCCGGGGAGCTGGAGTTCAAAGTCCCCTGAGTGGCTGATCCCCTCCACAAGTTACAGAAGGTCCTTGGACCTCGTGAGCAGCTGGTGTGAAGCTGTAATTACCTTAATTAGCTCTGGGATTGCATTCCCTCCCCTTACTAATTTCGTTTCTACAGTAACCAGCCCGAGAGGTGTGCGTGCGCTCGGAGCGAGACAGAGGCAGGAGCCCCAGCAGCCAAACCAGGCACCCCGAAACCGCCCTGAAACCAGGGGCCACCCCCAAATCCCTGCACCCCAGGGGCTCAGTCAGCCCCACTCTCCCCGTGCCGAGGTTCAAGAGGGTCCTCGGTGTTCCCACCATCCCAAGGGGGTCATTTGCTGCCAGCAGCATCTGTCCAGCTCCAAGGGAAGGGACGGGGTTGGGGGGGAGCTGGACTGGAGGCTGATGGTGCCCAAATGCACCAGTGGATTTAGGAGCGGGCAGAGCCTGGGCTCGTTCCTCACTGCTGGTATTTGCTGTAACCCAATATCCCCCTGATGTAAGAGCCATTTGGGAGGAAACCATAAAAGCTTCAGGAAATGGGTATTAATTCACATCGTGGCAATAAAGGGAAGAAGGGCTCCCGGGCAGCGTGGCCGCCTCGGGGGAGCGAAGGTGAGCGGGGCTGGGGAGCACAGCCTCCGCCAGGCAGCGGCCGGGCACTCCTGGAGCGGACCCCACACCGTAACTGGGAATTAAACCCTCCCTGAGTCTTTTTGGTTGGAAAGGGGGGGTCTGCAAGGTTGGACTGCTGAGGTCTCACCTGGCTGGGAGTGAAGAAGCATCACCAGCCCCTCGAGCTGGGCGTTTGTTTGGAGCTGGAGCACGGCTTGGGGTGACTTTCTCACCCTGGAAATTTGGAGTGGGTCCAGCTCTCCCCCTGCAAATGCCAAACCCTCCTCTGACCGCATCCCTCCGCGATGCCAGCGGTCTTGGCGTGGAGAGGGCAACCCGCCCTGTGCGGGCAGATGCCGGGGGTGCTCCTCACCCAGAGACCAAGCAGGGGGGAGCAAGGATGGGGGACCCATGGGCTCCCACCCTGCACTGGGGCAAGGACCATGCAATCCCACTGCCATGCTGGTCTGGTGCCGGCACCATGGCCATTACCACGGTGGGCATCATCCTGCAATAAAAAAGGCCCCTGAGCCAGGCAGGACCCGTCCTGCTGCTTGTGGAGGGAGTGGGGTGATGCTTCAGTTAGCCCCAGGGGGGATGCATGCAGGATACCCTCCCCGCCGCAGCACCGGGACCCCTGGGCTCTCCACATGTGTGGGGCTGCAAATAGAGCTGGAAAGCAGGTTGTGATGCTCTCATCACTCCACGGAGGATTCGGCAGCCTGAAAATCCAGCAGAGCCCAGGAAGGGGGCTGGAAGGGTGCAGGGCAGGGACCACGCTCCTGCCCCCTGTTTCAGGCATCCAAAAGCCATGTTTCCCGGGACAGACTTCTCCCCAGCGGCGGGCAGCAGCAGCAGGACGGGCGGCGGAGGCGAATTTCGCTGAGTGGTTGCTTTTTAAAAATAACTCTGCCTTTGTCAGCAGGTCAGGGTTGCTCCATATTGAATAATTGCAGCCGCCCAGCCCTCCCCTGCTCCCGGGCGCTCGCTGGGAGCCCCAGCCCGGGATGCACTGGGCGGATGCTGGACCACGGCCCCTTCTCCAGCATCACCGTCCCCAGGGGTTGAACGTCTCCCGGGGGACGTGATGCTCCGCACCTTTAACCCTGCTTCCCCCAAAATCTAGCCCATAAGCCACAGCGGGTTGTGATGCCCCAAGCGCGCATCCCCAGGGCTGGGGGGGGGGTTACGGGGGGAGCTGCGGGAGGAATCGGGGCACGCGGGGACGGAGCTGTCGGGCGTTTGCCGAAAGGGCTGACTCACACGGTAATTATGCTTTAAATGTGAGCACGTTTGTGCAGGGATGAAAGATGCTCACATGAGAGGGGGCAGGGAGCTCACCCGCTCTCCCCCCGCTGAAGGCTCTGCCCCAGCCGCTGCCGCATCAGGGAAGGAACAGATCCAGTCACCTTTCATCGGGAGCAGGGAAATGCCCCAGCTTTGGGGAAGCAGCTGAAGGACGGGCAGGAGGGAGCGTGGGGAGCGATGGAGGAACCTGGGGGAGAACAGACAAGCGGTAGGAGAAGGAAGGTGAAACCCTGCAGAGCAAACTGGGACAGCAAAGAGCGGTGCCTTCAGCTGAATTGTGGTGAAGCCAGCGATGCTTGGACCAGGCACGGCATGGCACGGCACGGGGACACCTGAGCGGCACGGTTTGAGGGCTGGGCTGGCTTCCAGGTGGGCGACGTTTGGAAAGAGATGAAGCAATTTGGCAGCACTGGCCTCACTAGGCACCTACAGCATAGGGAAGGGGAATAAAGGACACGGGAAGGAAAAGCTCAAGTGCAAACGGCATTAAGCTCGGACTGGGGCCGGCTCCAGGTGGTCGAAGTCGATCCTTGCAATTGGAGAAATACTGCCTGATGTGGGGGAAATGGAAACGCACTCTCTCTCAGTGGCCAAAGGAGAGGTTTAAGGCAGGAAAGCAGCTCCCTGGGCTTGTCCTCACTGCCACGGGGACCGGAGATGCTGTGCTACCTGGGACTACCTACACCAAAAGGATACTAAGGAAACCAGGGAGGAATGGAAACTCCCAGGCAGGACAGGGACAAGGGGACAGGTCACCTGCAGAAGCCAGACTGCCTCTGGCCACCCAAGGGCTCCCCAGAGCCCCTGTCCCCATCCCAGTCTCCCTTTGGGGCAGGCTTGGGAGCAAACACTGGTGTTGCACAGATAAACCCTGCTCTGGGAAGGGAGCAGGTGTGGTACAGAAACCCCAGGTGCCTTATTGCTCCCTACAAAGACCTGCAGGGCCATGGCGGGTGGGGAGATGCCTGCTTGGCTGGGACTCCATCAGCGGGACACGGAAGAGTGCAAAACAGAGGAGATGCTAAAAAGGGATTCAGAACTCCAGGAGCTGCTGTTCAGGCTCCCCCAGGCCATTCTCCCCCGAAGGCAGAGCGGTAGCACACGAAGCATCCTCACGCAGATGTCCTCACGCACCCTTGGCCAAGCCGGCAGGGACGTGAGGTCTCCCCGTCGCGACACTGTCACTGGAGCAAACGCTGATGGCAAGGCCAGATCTTGGAGAGAAATCCTCCGTCTTGTTCAGCTCTGATTTACACCCTGGAGACGCTGCCGCACTCGGTAAAGCCGCCGCTGATTGATAGCAGCGCGACAGCATCCCACCCCGCGCCATCTGCATCCTTCCCCGGCACCCAGGGACAGCCCTGCGCCCCCCGCCCTCCCGCAGCCCCATCTGCCTGCGATGGCGTCACCCCACGAAGCCGTCCACACCCCGCCACCACCACCGGGATGCGGGGGCGGTGCTCCCCAGCACCCTGCAGCACCCTTGGCCACCTCCAGCTCCATCCATGGGACCGTGCATCCCCATCGTGCCGGGGTGAAGCTTCACCAGGGTCCACCAGCCCCCTCGCCACGGTGCCCAGTGGGTCCTGGCTCTGCCAGAGGCTGATCCAGCGATGAAGCAATGGGGACCTTTCCACATCCCTGTCGCACATCTGCAGTCGTTCCCGCCCTCAATGCAAAATGCCTCTCCGAGCCCTTCCCATTAAAAATCAAGCCCTTCAGCACGTTTGGTTTTGGGGTGAACACAGGCGATGGGGTGGATTTGGCCTCCTGTCCCTCCTCCTCACCCCCCCGTGACATTTCAGAGGTGAAAAAGGAAATCGCAGCCTTGGTTTATCTCCCTTTTTTTTATTTTTTTTTAAATAATAAAGGCAATTTGGGATTGTGCTGCTCGTGGAGGGGCTGGCGGCGTGCCGGCGCTCTCCGGGCTAGCGGGGGAAAACGAGGAGGGGGGATATAAAAGGTTTCATGCGGTGAGCCGGGCACTCAAGGAAGAGGCTGAAAGGGGGTGGTGAGTGCTTTGTATTTCATGCTTGAAGGCACCGAGGCTTTTACCAGCCTTCCCGCAATGATTTAAGACCACTCTGCAGTTCAGGAGGGGATCAGAGCCGCGGCTGGCAGCTCGGCGGGACCCCCCAGGTTTGCCCAGGGTGAAGCCTGGTCCTGGCTCGGAAATGCCCCATATGGGCAGGTACCAGCCGTGGGTGTTCGTGGGGCAGCTACAGATGCAATGGGGGCATCTCTGGGGCACGAGCCTGGTTTAGACATTCCCCCCATGGATGTGCCTTATGGGAGCGGTATGGGGGGCGAGCTTCGGCCCCCGCTGTCCCCCCGTCCCGCTCCTGCTCAGCACCTGGTCTGCAGCAAGAGGGGTCTCATCCATCTCTGCCTGCAGAGCTCATTCCTCTCAGGGGGTTATTTACTGTCAGCGAGTGCATTAACCCTATCGAGGAGGGTGGACATGGGTTGTGGGGTCCTCTCACACCCCTGGGTCCTGAGCTGAGAGCTCAGAGGCAGAGCCCCTCCAAAAGCAGGTTATTGCCTCCCTGGGGGGCTGTGCAAAAGGGCATGGGGGTTTGCAGGGGGCTGCTCCCCCGCACAGGGAGCTGGGGGGGACCAGCTGCATCCCCCAGACCCATTAGCTCTGGAGCACAGGGTGCAGCCCACGTTTGGGGGGCGCACAGGGCTCAATCTCATGCTTTAGCCACAGCAGCGATGTGTTTGGGACTGAGGTTTTCACCACTCCCGCCAGCAGCATGGGCTCTGTCAGGTTGGTCCGTGCCCTGGACCTGGCCCCTTGGGCCCCCCAGGCGCACCCCAGGGTGAGAATGTCTCCCTCGGGCCCCCTATTCCCCCCTCTACATCCCAGCCACCTCTATCCCAGCTGCAAGTCTCACAGCCCAGCCCTGCCCCATCCCACCTCCCCAGCTGGCCTGGATCCAGCCCAGTCCCCCTCACCCCACCACCCTGGGCTATATAAACCCTGAGCAGCCCCAGCTGATTTTTCCTGTCTGGTCTTTGTTTTTGTTTTCTTTTTTATTCTGCCTTAAACCAAGCCTGTGGCTGCTCATCTCCTGTGCCAGGGCTCTTCTGCTTCACTGTGGGCAAGACGTGGCTGGGAAAAGGGCTGGAAGGATCAGGGATGCTGCGGGGTAGGGTCAGGTGGTGGCAAGCAAATGGCATGAGCGGCAGCGGAGGGTCTTGCTCTGGCGAGGCGTGTGGCTGTAAGGGGGATGAGAGCAGAAAAGCTCGTGAAGAGGCTGCAGGTTTGTCTGCAGTGCAGGGGGGAACTGGAAAGGAGAAGTGAGGGTGTGAGCAACGGTCGTGCAGGACCTGAGGTCTCTGAGGGAAAGGGAGGGGGGAAAGAGTGAGTCCTGAACCCAGGTTTTGGGGGGAGAGTGGCCAAGGATGGGGCTGCAGCAGGGATGTTAGCCTGAGCGTGCAGGGGAAGCATCAAGGGAGCACCTCAATTTGGGATGCACCAGGATGGGGAGTAGTAAGAGCTCAGCATCATCGGGAAAACAGTCCCCTGGGACACCCCCAGCACTGCTGCTTCCTCCCGCAGGCTCAAAAAGGGCGCGGGGGCTTCAGCCTGCCCCGGCTTTGGGGCAGGCACGCAGCCCTGCCTGGGGTGACGCTGGCCGAGGAAGGAGCCCCGTTTCCCACAGCCGTGCCAAAGGCTTTATTGCAGAAACCCCAGGGGAATTGCGTGTCAGGATGCTCCTGGGCAGCAGCACAGTGGGTGCTGGGTCAGAGCCCCGGGGGCTCCCCTCCACCCCAGACCTCCTGGGTGACTCGGCAGGGTGGGGACACAGGGACCCCTTGCCAGGAGGGAATGGGGCATTTGCCAGGGGACGGGCAGGGCTGATAAACCCCCCCGGGCTGCCCTTCCCGAGCAGAGGGAGCTGCAGATAAAAGCGCCACGGGCAGAGCAGGGCTCAGCTCCAGGCCTGGCTTGGGCTGATACCAGCCCTAAAGGGCAACCTCTCCCTTGGGCTCGGCTCAGCCCAGCACACCAGCTGCCTCCCCCACTTCACCCCATATTTCCCCCCCTGCCCGGATAAGCAGCTTGCATTGCTCTGATTGACCCAGGTGATACCCCAGGCATGTCCTTCCCCTGCTCTTACTCAGGTTTGACCACACTTTGTGGGGAAAAATATCTTGCTTATTATAAAACTGAGACCTGCTGCGATGCCCAGATCTGTTTGCAAACCCCTGCGAAAGCCTCCAGCATCACAGGTTGAGTCGGTGAGGCCGGGAGGAGCTGGAGGGGGGGAAGCAGCTGCTTTGGGGATTATTAATGAGCAGCGAGTGATGGGAAAGGCGAGGATCAATTGAAACAAAGGAGTTCAATGGTAAAAAGAAACGTTTGCGGAGTAATGGGAGTCCATTTCTCCAGCCGACTGTCGGAAACGCATCCTGTTAAACATCCATCAATTATCCCAGCTTGCAAATGCATTAAGGTAATGAGGAATTATCCATCAAATACACTTAAAGCCAGTGCCCCCCTCTGCCAGCCGCCCTGCAAAGAACCACTTCAGGAAGGGAAAATGGCCTGAAGGTGGATGGAAATGCAGGGGGGGAGCAGCAAGAAGGCCCTGGGACTGTGTCCCTCCGAGCCTGGTCCAGTCTGGAGGATGCTTTCTCAGCTCCTGAGCTTGGCTGCCTCCTTCAGCACCCGTGTTTCCTTCAGAGAGCTGCAGCAACACTGGCTGGTGTCCCCCGTGGGCAGCCCATGTACCTGCTCCGTGCCTCAGTTTCCCCATCCCTCGTGCAGCGCTGCCTGGGGCCACCCATGGGTGTTGCTCACGTCTGCACCATGTCCCGTCACCTCTTTTCCCAGGAACAGAAGTAGCGGCGAGCATGGTGTGTGGTCTGGTAGCTAAATTAACCGAAACCCATCCTCCGCCCCTGCATCACCCACACCCCTCGCGCCCAGGGTGGCCCCAGGTTGGCAGAAACTGGGCAGAGTGGAAAGGGCCCCGCAGCCCCTTCGGATGCTGATCCCTGGGCTGGATGCTCCAAGTAAAAACAATAAAAGCCCTTGGCTGGTAGGATCCTGCTCTGCCGTCAGTGGGAAGGGGGTCTTGGAGCCTCCGTCGCCCCGATGGGGTCTGGGGGGCTGCGGGCCTGGTCCCTGCCTGTGTCGGGATGAGCCCATCCCCATGGGCGGGTTTGGGAAGTGGCCAGAGCGCTGCCACAGGCTGTGGGATGTCAGCAAACAGGAAAATGAAGGATGTGTCCTGGCACAGGAGGCTGGAGGGTCCGGGGTCGGTGATCCTGGGCTAATTAAAAGGGTTTGACCCCCTCGGTGCTGGATTTGGGGCCAGTCCGGGAGTTTTCCAACCTGGATGATGCAACTCTGCGGTGAGACCTCAGCTGAGGTTTTGGTGCCGTGATGTGAGGGGACACGTCCTCCTCCGCAGGGACCGGGCTGGATTTATCAGGGCGTTTCCCCAGCAGTAGGATTTGGGGAGCCGGGGCTGCTCCGTGGTGCTTTGGTGTGGATTCTCTGATGTCTGATGCTGTGGTTGTGGGCAGGCTCCTGCCTCTCCCTTTATGTGGGGAAAGGATTGAAGAGCAAAAGTCAGAGTTTATCCTGTCTGTACACCTGCCTAGTTCTTCTCAGCTCTGCAGGCACCACTCGGTTTGAGGTTGGAGATGGCCAGCAGGTTCAGAAGTCCCTGAGAGGAGGCAGGCGGACAACCAGCACATTCACAGCCTGCGTTTCTGTAAGGCATGGGGAGAAAAAAGAGTTTCTGGGCTTGTCTTTCCCAGGGCTGGTATCTCCATCTCCCAGACCCCTCTGGCAGCCCGTCGGGGCTCAGCAGTACCAGCCGAGGCTGCATACCAGAGCATCCCTCGGTCTGTGGCTCCGTGGCAAGCTGAGCCTTCCCAGAAGAGCTCAGTCTCCTCAGTCTGATTACAGTAACTGCCATTAGGTGTCACAAGAGTATCAGGTCTTTGCTCTTCCTGGGAAGAAGAGCAGTGGTGTGGGACAGGAGGGGTGGGATGATGAAGAGGCCCTTGGGGTGGCACCTCAGAACCGGAGATGCCGCAGGCAGAGGAGATGAGCTACGGCTCTGGGAGGGGACTGCGTGTCCCTCGTGATGCCACTGCCATCGCTGGAGGTCACCATCCTTCTGCATCCAGTCCCTGCCCAGCTGTCCCCTTCCCTGTCACCTCCTGGGTCTCCTGCCCTGGGGCTGGGGACAGGCAGGAGGTGGCAACAGCTTCCTGCTGTCCCTCGCTTGGTGCTTCAATAACCCAGTGCATTTTATTGCACGAAAGCAAAAGCAGCGGCTGCTCTCGAGGAAGCGGCCGGCACTGGTGCCTCGCTCAGCAACGCGGCTCCTCCCTGCAGCCGTTCCCACCTGCAGCCAGTGTCCTCCCAGTAGCCTCCCGGTGCCCTGGAGAAGCCCAGGGCTGAGATATCTGCAAAAACATAGCACGTTCCTCCCCGTTCAGGACATATCCATCTGTGGAGGCTGTGAGGGCGCAGCTGGGCAGGCTCTGGGTGCTCACCTATAGAGTGATGCTCCATAGGTGCATCATAGATGCACACAGATGTCTCAGGTCTGTCCCCTCCTGAGATTCCCACTCCATGCTCGCTCCCAGCAGGGTGCTGGCCCCAAGCCACCTTCCACCACCCTGTGCCAGGGGCAGCTGCCACGCTCAGATAATCTTGCAGGAATTTGCAATTCTTTCCCTAAATGCCATTTCCCTCTTTAATTTTGCAACACAACCTGAAACAATGCAGTGTCCGGGGCTCAGCACCTCGATAAGGCACCGCTGGGAAAAACCTTTCTCTCCTCTCCAACGCTGGGCATGAAGCTGTGGTGAGCTGATAAAGCCAAAACCACCGGCTTCCCCAGGGAAGGACCGGAGCGGGAGCCGCCTTGGGGAGCATCTCTCCCCTTTCCCTCCCACTGGCTGGAGGGGACGGGGGTGGCTGAGTGGGAGAGCCCCAAGTGCTGGGCTGGGATGGCTTCCCGGCCCCGGGTGACCTCCCAGCATCACGTCATCTCTCCACTCCGAGAGGCTGAGTTCATGTCTGGCCTCCCTGGAGCTGGGGACTGTGCCTGGCCTGCCCGTCCCATCCCGTGCCCAGGCACCGGGATGATGGCCACCTCTGCAGTACCAGCATCTCAGCTGGATGTGGGCCCTGGGTGGACTCTGTGTCTCCCTTGGGCACCTCTGTGGGATGTAATGGAGGTGTCCCGAGGAGCTGCACACCCCCAGCTCACCCCAAAACCCAGGGTGCAGGGCTTGCAGCCTGGAGTCGCCGGCCCCTGGCACGCTGTGCCACTGGCAGCGTGGGGATGATTTTGCCGTGACTCACAGCATTCCTCGCAGGTCAGCAGCGGCTGGAGGACACCCAGACAGCCCTCGCTTCCCCTGCCCTCCTGAACTCTGCTGGCAAAGCAAACCTACCCCTGTGCTGGATGCTGAGGGTCCCCAGCCCCACGGCTGCACTGGGCAGGGGAAGGCAGCGGGGTCCCCCCTGGGGTGGCCCTGGGCAGGGATGGGGACGGGTGATGGAGAGCCCACGTGGGTATTCAGGCCAGCAAACAGCCTCTCTGAGACCCGCAGGTTTCCTCCGCTTCCGCTGCTCGTTCTGCAGAACCCCAAAGAGGAAGGGTCTCCCTGATGTGGCCCCGGCCCCGGGTCCTCCCCAAGCCCTGCCTGGCTCTGTGCCTCGGTTTTCCTGTGCCGGGATGCCAACTCCTCTGACGCCATGCATGGAGGCGAGAGGGTTCATGTAGCTTCTCCCCCCAAACTAGGTGTTTCTGGAGACAGCCCGTCCCATTTGCTGCTCAGATTTCCTCCCACCTGAAATATCTCCCTTTGTTTTTCCAATCTGAGCCCTTTGAATCCACTCCTGGGGACCCTCTGGGTGCTCCCCTGGCATCTCACTGCATCCCACCACCCCCAGCTCATTGCTATCCAGGTTACATGTCACAAGTGGGTCAGTTCTCTGTAGCACCCCTTCTCGACTGGGACCAAGGCAGGATGAGCAGAGCCAGTGGCAGCGAAGCGGCCCCGCAGCACGTGAGCACCCACCATGGCCGTGGCCCGCCAGCTGCCCCAGTGCTCAGCACGCAGGAATGCCGTGAGTTTGCAAAGTGGTTTCAGCGAGACGTTATCTAATGGAGGAGGAGGAGGAGGGCGGATTAAGCCAAACCCACAGCACCGGCTTTCAATTAAACCAAGCGAATTTACGGCTTCTCCTTCTGACACAGTAAACACACACTCCAAGCAGCCAACGGGGTCCTGACCCAGCATTTCCCCTCCGTGCCCTGGCAGGCGAAGGGAGCAGCATCCCACGAGTGCTCACCCCATGGCAGCGAGAAATACTCTGGGCTTTGCATTATTTACCACCTCGCAAAGTGCAGGGAATTGTGGGCGATGCCACACTGGGCACGGTGCCCTGCAGCCATCCCGCCCCAGGGACCCGGGCTGTGGGAACAGGGAAGGGATGGGGGGAGAGGTGGAGATCTGGGAGAAGAAACACCCCAGCAACATCCACCGGATGGGAGAGATGCATAGAGCCCCAGAGCTTCAAGTAACGCAGCAGCACCCAGGGATGGAGGGTGCTGTGGTCCAAGGGATGGGTGATGCTCGGTGCAGGCAGCCCCGGTGCCAGGCTCAGCCCTCCCTGGCTGCCCAATGGCCTCTCCCTGCAGCAGCTCCCCTCCGCGTCCCTGCTTCGGTCTTGCACGTCCCAGTGCCTCAGTTTCTCCCTTGGAGCAGGGAAAGGTGCGGGCTTTCTGGGGGTGGTGGGAGAAGGGTGAGCCGGGCAAGACGGATGAGCCAAGAGAGGATCTCACAATCACGGCTGGGAACATCAGGCTGGTGCTGTGGCCTGTGGCTGGGTGCAAGGTGCACCCGCGTGTGTGCCAGGGCACACCTGGCATCCGCTGCCAGCAGCTCGGCCCTGCCCGGCCACCTCCTCTGCCCAAGATGGGAGTCAGCAGCAGCCCCTCTCCTCTTGCCCTGCAGCAAAGCGGTCCAGCAGGGCCAGGATGGTGCGTCCTGCAACCCTAGCCCCAGCACTGCCAGGCACCCAAGGCTCCCTGAGCACTTTTAGCCACGGTGGAGGAGACCTGGGCATCATGCTGATACCTGGCTATGGGAGATGAGGCCGCGGTACCCAGGTTGGTGGCATGGATGGCAGCGCGGCCTCCCAGCCCCACTGTGCTGCAGCAGCATCCGCACCCCGGATGCAGGCACCTGGCCAGGGAGATGATGGAGGAGCCCAGCAAGGCTGCTGGGGTGACGTCCCAGCGCCGCTGCTGACGTCCGATGGAGGGAAAAGCCCTCCCTAGAGCAAATAAGCATCTGGGCTTTGCAAACCTAGCTTGGCGGGTGTCTCCTGGCAGGTATCTGGGTCCCATCTGGCTGCTATTTACCTGCCCGCTGGAATCCACCCTGCAAACTTCCTCCTCGCACAGCGCAGATAAGGCGAAGGAGCCATGCTTGGCCCCGCGCCGGCCTCGCAGGCAGGAGCCCAGCAGCCTGGCCTCACCGCTGCCCCCGAGCCGGGTGGGTCAGGGGGGTGCTGGTCCACTGGGCGTTGCCCTGGTCCCTGCACAGGGCAGTGTTGTGGGCAACTGAGTGGATCCCAACAGGGTTCTGGGGGATGCGAGCACACAGCACCCAGCCCCTGCTGGGTTTCTGAGCCCAGGGCCAAACCCTTTTAATGCCAGCCCAGCACTGAGCACCCCAGGAGCTGAAATCCAGTGTCCAGGGAGCAGGGACGGCTGCTGGGTCCCCTTCCAGGAGGTTTGGGGCAGGTCACAGCATCCCCACCGCTGCCTCAGTTTCCCCCTTGGCCAGGTTTCCCTGCCCTGCACGTCCCTCCCTGACCCGCGGCGCCGGCTTCTGCGGCATGCAGGGACCTGCCGCCACGCAGGGAAGGGACGGCGCCAGGTACGCGCCTGGCCATTATGCTGCCTGGCTCGGGCAGGACCCTGCCTGCCATTTCCACTGTCGGCGGCTTCAAAGACAGCCAGGACTGCTCAGCCCCTCAGCGCAAACGGGAGCCACCGGCTGCACTGCTCTGGACATTGCAGAGGACTGAAAAGTCCCCCAACCGGCTCCCATCCCATCCTGCAACTTGCACCAAGGTCCTACACCCGCCTGTGGGCCAAGGGGACCAGCAGGTGCCTGGCCACAAGCACAGACCCGTGGTTCAGCCCCGGGACGCACCAGCCCTTTCTTGGGTGCTGCCAAGAAGATGAAGGAACGTGCCCTCCTCCTCATCCCCCCACCTCCAACTTTTGCAAAGGGAACCTTCCAGCATGCCTTTACTACTCAGGTGGCTGGATGAAGGGGAAGGAGGCTGAGACCTGACACACTTCATCACACTTTGCAGTGAAACGAATCCACACACTCCCTCTTCTTGCAAGCAGCTGGGGCTGGCAGGTTTTTCCACCTCTATGGAGGGGGGAAACTGGGGCAGGACAAGCAGATTCAAGCCAGGCGGGGAGGACGGTGGCAGAGCAAGGAGTGAACCTGGCCCCGGCCCTGCACTCGCCAGCATGTGTTGTGAAAGCAGCCAGTTATCAGAGCGCCAGCGTCATGCTCAGAGCAAGCGGCTTCCAGGAAAGGAAGGAAGTGTGGGGTCACCCAGCCCCGCTGCCGCCCTTTTCCAGCAAACAGCCCAGGCGTGCCGATAACGGGGCCGCGCCACTGGCCACGCAGGAATTCGGGGCTGCCAGCCGCACGCGTCACCCAAAATGCAAGATTTCCCCCTGTTTCCTCTCCCATAAGAGCTGGTCGCGGTGCTGGGGCAGCAGCGGCCAGTGCTGGTGCTGCCCGGCTCTTGTGCAGGATGCAGAGCAGCGTTACACATCGGCAATGCCCCAGGACGCCCCCAGTGCTTCTTACTGGTGGGAACTGGGAGTCACTGGATTGGGTTTGTTCCTGGGCTGCGCTGGGGGTTGTGGGAAGGTGCTTGGGGATGCGTTTCCTGCTGGGCTGCCCCTGCACAAGGTGGGTAACCCCGGTGCAAGGTTGAACCAGGGCACGGCAGGGCAAGGGGGTGCGATGGGGAGCTGCTGCTCCCACCCATGGGTGCTCTCCCACTAACGGGGCCCCAGAGCAGCGTCGGGGCAGGATCTGAGCCCCTGCCACCACCCTGCCATGCAAAGTGCCCCAGGAGAGAGCAGGGACTGGAGCCTGGAGCCTGCTCCACCCCGATACCAAGAATAATTACATGATTATGCGATTTGGAAGCAAAGTGCAGATTAATCTCTGATCTCATTAGTCCGTGTTTTACCATCTGCTTTGTACAGGGAGGAGAAGCCCTCGCCCTGCGGCGCAGCCGGGAAGAGTTGATGGAAACCTCTAGTGAGATCCAGCGTCCCACGGCACAGCAGGACCCGGGTCCATCAGGATATGGGTGCTTTAGGAAAGGGGTGCATTGGAACCCAAGCGCCTTAGGAAAAGTGGATGCCACCCAAGGCATCAGCTGGCACCCAAGGCACCCGTGGCAGCCTGTCCCAGCCCCAATTCCTGGAAGCCAGGCTGGATCCGGCTTGGTGTGGGGCAGGGCTGCGCTGGGACTCCTCCTTTGACCAACAAGGGCAGGCAACAGTGGCAACGGCCCCACGCTCCCCCTGGGGCTGCCGGGAGGGAGATGCTGGGGTTCAAGCCAAAGGGAGGGATTTATTATAGTCCAGGTGGGATAACAAGATGGAGGGATTAGACCGAGGGGGTCTGCGGCAGAGGAGGGGATGGCCCTGCATCTCCTGGGCTCCTCGGGGGCTTCCCTCCGTCTACTCCAGGTGGGATTTTTTTGCCAAGCAGGCAGGGAGGGCAAGATCTGCCTTTTATTACTCTCTTGCCAAGAGAGCTGCGTCTGCCACAACAGCCCTTTGCACCAGGGCTGCTCCAAACCTCCACAGCCAGCGAGGGGAGAGCCTGGTCTGCAGGCTGCCCTTGTGGGGATGGGTTTCCACCGGGATTTCTCCAGGCTGGGGGCAACGCCTTTGTCCGGCTCCCTCCAGCACCCAGGGTAAGGCTGGGGCAGCAACGGGCACGCAGGAACCTCTGTGGAGCTGAGCCACCAGCGCCTGCACATCGTGGTCGTCACGGGGTGCAGGGGGACAGTGCCCCTTCGCCCCCATCGCCCTGAGGTGCAGGGGGTCCCAGCGTCCCGCTGAGCTGCGCAAACGGATGAAGGCCAAGCCTAATTGCCCATTGCCTATCCTGGGGGTCACCGCTGTGACCCATCCATCCCATCTCCACACCATCTGCCCCACGTGGCAATTCAGCCTCCTCCGCCTTGGAAATAGCGTCCGGCCTCCCAGGAGCCTCCCAGGAGCCTCCCTTATTCCAGTCACAGAAAAAAAAAACTCTCCCACTCGCCCCACACACTCCCCGGCCGCGTGTCGGCTAAAGGCCCGGGAAAAGATGAAAGGGATTTCCCAGCTGACCTCCTCACCCCGCACTATTTGCACCTCCTTTCCTGCTCGCAGACAGACATTTTTCCCATGCTCAGGGGGTCAGCGCCCTCCCTGCACTCAGGGCTGGAGCAATGCCAGGAATGTACCTGGGAAATGGCAGGGCTTTGCAGGGAGGAGGGGAAGAGAAGGGCACCCTCAAGTCCCCCATCAGCCACCGAAATTACCTTTATAAACCTTAAAGGTGCTTTTCTCGTGCAAACGCGCTGCAGAAAGAAACTTGTTCTGCCGGAGCCGGCTGGGGGTGCCCGGGCACCCTGAGCCTTGCATGTAGCTGTATTTTGTGTGCTTTCCCCCAGGTGATGCCACCCTGGCTGCCAGCCCACGGTGCTGGTCACTGGGCCAGATCCTGAGTCCCCAGGCACGGTCAGGGGTCTCCCCCGGCATCTCCAACAGTGCAGGTGCACCTGCTCAGCCTCCTCTAAACAGCACTTTGGCCGATCCCATCCACATATTCCCTGGTTTGCAAACCAGTTTTTGCCCTTTCATCCCATTTTTGTGGTGGAATAAGCCCATTTCCCCTTTCTGGCCCCACAGAGGCTCTGTGGCCTCCCCGTGCCTCAGTTTCCCTGGGCTAAATCAGGGAGAACAGCCTGTCCCTAGCACACCCCCCCTGGAAGTGGAGCCCCGTTACCCGCAGCACATGCGGCAACATCTCTGCCATGTCAGGATTGGCAGCTGGGTCGGATCCTGCAGCACCCCTTGGCCCGATTCACCCTGCAACGGTCCCTTCCCGGCTGTCGTATCAGAGACAGAGGATAATAGGGAATAACAGGAGAAATACATTTCCCTCCCCTCTTTTCCACCTTGACCTTGCACCACCCAAGGTGGCCATAAAGGGGAAATGAAAATGAAGCATTTTGGGACCAAACCTGGGCCCTGGCTCGGGGTGGTGGGACAATGCCAGGCGACACCCAGGTCCAGGGGCTGCTCCTGTCACCGGACGGGGTACAAACCCTCTGCACAGAGCCCTGTGCTCCCCCTCCCCGCTGCTCGTGCCCCCTTTCGCAGGCACCCAGCAGGTGGCACAAGGCCTCTCGAAGAAGCGGATTTTCCTGCCCAAGCACAGGGATGATCCAGGCTCTGCAACTCAAGGGGACGGGAGGGATGGGAAAGCTCCTGGGGCCACGGGAGGACACACAGGGGAAGCCAGGGCGGGCACCCCAGGACACGCCACGAGGCCGGGACCTCGCTGAGGAGGGGCTCTCGGGGAGGAAACCACACAAGGGCCGGGGGCAATTGCCCCACTCTGCTCTCCAGGGATGGGATGCAGTCGGTGCGTGGCCCCCGTCATCACCCTGAGGCATCCCTCTTTCCCCTCTGCTCTGCAAGAGGGTTTGCTTGTAAACAGCAGTCCCTGGGTAACACTTTTAATCCCTCGCCTCTTGGCTATTATTCATCCCCGGCTAACCTTAAAGCCTCCCCCTTTTTCTCTGCGAGGCACCCCCAGAGCAGAGGAAATTCCTCAGCCCTGACGTGATGTGAAACACGAGCGGCTCGGCCCCAGCCGCCCCCTTCCCTGCCCCAACCTCGCCGGGCCATTTCCCAACCCAGGTTTCCCTGTAGCATCCCACTCCCCCCCTCCTTTTTTTTCCCCAACCACCCTTTTCTGCTTTAGACATTGTAACCCGAGAGGCTGGAAATGCAGCTCCTTTCATCTTCCATTTCCCACATCCTGAGAGTCTGGGGAGAAGGAGCCCACCCAGATGAAGGAATCCCAAATATGTGGCTCCCTCCACCTCCCCGATCCCCTCCGCCGCCCCCCGTGCGGCTCCATTCACAAAGCAGATTAGCCATGCTGCCGCCTCCACGCACACCTCTATCCCAAAAAGCCCGCGCTAAAAGCCAACACATGCAAACACAAAAAAATTAAAATTAATAAAAAGAAGAACTCCCCCATGCCTGCTCCTCCCGGGCTGTGGGATGGGTCCCTACATCTCCTGCCCCATCACCTTGCTAAGCTGGAGGGGACTGGCACCCAAAGGCCCAGGACCGGGTGCTGGCTTAGAGAGGTTTCGGGGTGCTCCAGCACACCAGCGAGGACCTTTCCCCTCCGGGTCCTCGGGTGACTCCAGCCCAGGATGGGATGCGCGGTTCCCAAGCTGTCACCGCTGCACTGGGGTCTCAGCTGGCTCTGGGGTACCCCCGGAACCCAGAGGATGGGGAGAGGATGGGAAGCAGCACCCAGGAGCCCAGCGCCTCCACAGCCCGCCCAGAGCCTCTGTGCACCCCGGGATCGGCCCCATGCTGCAGGGTGATGCCCGTCGCTTGCACCGCAACAGTCCTGGGGAACGCACGCACATTTTATTGCATTCCGGTGAGACACAAGGTGCCTTTTCGCTGCTGTAGAGGCGACCTGAAGCAGGTGATGGCGCTTTGGGGGTGTCCCAACCCCGGCACCCATTGCCTGGACAAAGGCAGCACCCGCTTCCTCGCCGGCGGAGCCAGGGATTGCTCACTGCGCGTAGGTGGGAGCTTCTTTGCTGGCCCGGCTGAGGAAGGTTTCGTGCTTTCCCCGAGGACCGGCAGGTCCGTGCTGCCGCTTCGCCCCACGCCCTGGGCCAGCCGGTTCTGCGGGCGACCAAGCCCGAGCGGAGGGAGCCACGGGCAGACGCAGCAGCCAAGGTCACGCAGTGACTCAAAGCTCATGCTAGGAAAACCACAGCCTTTCTGTGTCACAGCTTTAATTGCCCCGCAATCCTCCCCTCCTCCAGGGAAGCTGTCCCCTCCGGAGGGGGATGCTCCCGGGGCTGATATGAGGTTGTGCTCCTGGCTTGGCATTGACCTTGCTATTATGCCTGCAGGACACCGGTGGAAACCTCAATTTTAACCTTCCACGGGGCTGCAAATCTGTTCCCCCTCCACCCCAGCGATTCCTGGGCTGCAAATTGCCTCTCTCCGCCCTGGGTATCGCCCTGGCCCTCCCCATTTTCACCTATTTGCTAATTGTGCTGGCGGGGAAGGCGAGGGGGAGGAAATACAAAAAGTAAACTGCGAAAGCAACACTGCAGCTCCAAGGGCCCAGCACAGCAATCAAGCGATAAAGCAGTAATTAAGCCTGATTATCATGCAAGGCAGCCCCGGTTAGACTGGAATGCCGCTGAAGAGCCCAAAAGCTGCTGGGATTGTTTGCAGTGCTGAGAACTGATCTTTTGATGTCTGCCGGGAGCTCCACTCCCGCAGACCTGCCACCAGCACCATGTGCCACCCCGGGGTCCTGCTTCTCCCCAAGCACGGTCCCACTTGGGTTTTTCCTCCTTGGAGACCCTGTGCAACCTCCTCTGAGCTGCAAGTCGCTCCCTGGCATCTCAACACCAAGTGCTGGGTTTGATCCAGGGGTGGAAAGAGGCAGCCCGGGTCACGGATGCTGCTGCCCGGTCGGTACAGGACCTGCAGTCCTGCTTGGACATCCATGTGCCCGTGCAAGTGCAAGGCGTGCTAAAAGCTGCGGGCTGCTCTCCTGCACCCGCCATCCTGAGCAGCTTTCATCCCGGAGGAAGAGGGATGGGAGAAGAGGTGATCCCTCAGGACGAGGGCAAAGCGGGCAGCAAGCAGGATGGGGTTTGTTTCATGTTAGCTTGAATGTCTGACACATGCCAATGGCCTCACCTGGGCTGGTCAAGGAAAGGTGAGTACATGGGACAGGCTCGGGGGAAAAAGGTGGCTCCTAGCCCTGGTTTGGGGTCATCTGGGGAACAGGGATGCATCTGGGTGGGTTATTCTGGAAACACATAGATACAGCTGGGAAACAGGGCCGCACCCCTGCCCCACATGGCCAGGGCATGGAGAAATGCCTTCCCATCGCCTCCAAAACAGGGGGTTTCTCCAACCCAGAGGGGATGCAACCCCTCCACGCCAGCAGGAAGAGGCGGCCTCCGACTCAGTCCTCCAGGGAAATTAGCAGTTGGGCAAGTTTACGCACAAGGATGATTTGGCCCCAGATCATCCGGGTTGCAAGACAAGCTGCTCCCTTTGACGCTAATTAGCAGGTTTGGGCAGAGCGAGGAAGAAGGCTGCACCTCCCAGGGAGGTCAGGGGAAGGCAGCCCCCAGGAAAGCCCTGCCGCTCCCAGGGTGAGCTTTGTTTGTCAATAAAGAGCCTGGGTTTCCAGGGCAGCCCCTTCGGTACCTTTCATCATCCCGGCAAAGAATTTGATAATGAGTTTGGGGCCAGATGCTGAGTCACCTCGTCCCATGGCTGAGCACGGACTGGCAGAACCAGTTGTCCCAAATATGCCCAGGCGTCGGGTGGGGGAATAAGGCAGGAGAAAGGCGCTGCCCGCCCCTCTCCTCCACCCTCAGCTTGCGTCACCCCAAATAACAACAATAATACATCTAAAAAGTAAAAAAAAAAGGGATGAAGGCTGCTGCGTCAGATTCTCCATGCTTTTCCCCAAATAAAAATGTCACCTTCTGCATAAAAACCACTGCAGGGTTTTCAGTTTTTAGGTTTTCAGCTGTCTCGGGCCCTGAAAGAGGATGTGCCGCATTCTCAGTAAATCTAAAAGAGGCAACAGTGGTGGCGAGCCCTTCCCGGCCGGAGCGAGGGCTGAGCTGCAGCTCCATAGCCGACTTTGGTTGTGTTTCATTATTTTATTATTTTTTTTTTAAAAACAAGAAATACTAAAGGAGTTGGGAGCTCACCAGCATTTCTAGTAAACCCCATTCGATTTCAAGCAATTCATCCCACAAGTATGTGTGGGATGCTGGGAACTCCTCAGTCTCGCTCGGGCGCGGGAGCCCAGATGGGCTTCGTCTGGAATAATTCAGCTCCCGGTGGCTGGAGCTCTTTGCTCTAAATGCTAATAGAGTGAGTAATCAGAGACCTCCATCCAGTAAATTATTTATCTTATCTCTGGAACTCGGGAAAGCATCTCAGCCAGCAACTTCTGCGGAAAAAAGAAAAAAAAAGGGGAAAAAAAATTAAAAAGGGTTGTTAGTCAAGAGTCCCCAGCTGGAATCACCACTTTTACTAGAAAAGGGAAAAGTTTGGTCTGCCCACGATGAAGTAACGGCTGTGTGGGATGAGCCGGCGGGACGGGGTCCGGGGGATGCCGGGCACCACTGGGAAGTTGTGAGATTACAGGAATCAAAATAAAGTGAAGAATAAACTTTTTAAAAAGTGGGATTTTCGCGTGGATTTGGGGAGGAAGGGCAGTTCCGTCGCTCCCACCCTGGCGGCGGGGATGCTGCGGCCGGCCGGGCAGAGCAGGCAGCACGCCCAGGGCCCGATCCTGGGGGGGTATCGCCTCGCGTGTCCCCGCACCGCAGCGCGGGTTTGTTCCCCTCCCCTCCCCCCCCCCGTTGCGCGCGCTTAACGCACGATCGCGCGTTCTGTCAAAGCCCTGGCAACCGCGGGACGCGGTGGGACTCCCGGGGAGAACGGGGACGCGAGCGGCCGGCCGGTCAGAGCGGCGTGAAGCGCAGCGACGGTTCACCCATGTCCCGCTGTACCCCTTTTCTCGGACCCCCCCCTCCAAAAACCGCCAAGACGGAGCCCCCCGCCCCCCGCCCGCCTTTGGCGCCTTTTCCTTCCCGCCACGTCGTGGCCCGCCGCGGTCTCGCCTCCGCCCGGGTCTCCCCCTATTGGCTATGGCGCCGCTGGGCGGGACGCCGCCGTTGGGCCTGGCGAGGTAGCGCCGCCCTCCGGCTCTCCTTGTCCCGCCCCCGGCCCCCGCTACCCCCGGGGCCGGCCCGGGGCCGCCGCGCCACACGGGAGCCCGGCAGCGCGCCGAGCAGCCGCCCCGCCGCTCCTCCCCGATCCCCTCAACCTCCGCCCTCCTTCTCACCGGGCTCCCCCGCCCGACCTCAGCCGCTCGGCAACCCGAGCGCCGGAACCGAGCCACCCGTGCCCGGTCCGGTTCGGGAGGTGCCGGGACCGGCCCCGAAATCGGGCGAGGGGGCCGGGATGCTGCTCTCGAAAATTAACTCGTTGGCCCACCTACGTTCTGGGACCGGTGGGGAGCTACACGCCGCTAAACTACAGCCAGGTAAGAGACATACGGCCCGGTTTTGCTCGGCACGGTTTTGCTCGGCCACGGTTCGGTTCGGTTGGGGGACGGTTGGGGCCCCCGGCGGAGCGTTGACGGCCGCGTTTCGCCCGTAGGGAAAGAGAAGGAGCCGCTGGAGAAGCTGTACCAGGTGGGCCCGCTGCTGGGGAGCGGTGGCTTCGGCTCCGTTTATTCGGGTATCCGCCTTTCAGACAGCACCCCGGTAAGTGGCGGGGACGGCGGCGGGGAGGAGGAGAAGGAGGAGGGGGAGCCGGCGGGGCGGGCGGCGTGCTCAGCCCCGCCGTTCCCCTTGGCTTGCAGGTGGCCATCAAACACGTGGCCCGGGAACGCATCTCCGAGTGGGGCGAGCTGGTGAGTGACCGGCGGCACCGGGAGAAACCAGGGCGTCACGGGTGGGGATGAGCCGAGAGCCGGGAGGGTGGGAACCGGGACACCGCGGAGGGAGCGGGTGTGGGGTCACCCGGGGACGCGGAGCATCCCTTGGGCGGGGGAATGCCCAGGCACCGGCAGAACGGAGCAGGGGGGCACCGGAGCATCCCTTGGGCGGGGGGATGCCCAGGCACCGGCAGAACGGAGCAGGGGGGCACCGGAGCATCCCTTGGGCGGGGGGATGCCCAGGCACCAGCAGAACGGAGCAGGGGGGTGCCGGAGCATCCCTTGGGCGGGGGGATGCCCAGGCACCGGCAGAACGGAGCAGGGGGGCACCGGAGCATCCCTTGGGCGGGGAGATGCCCAGGCACCGGCAGAACGGAGCAGGGGGGCACCGGAGCATCCCGAGCAGGGGGTACCGGACCCCTGGCGCAGCATCAGCCCCCACTGATGGCATCGTGGTTCCCCCCTGCAGCCCAGTGGCACCCGTGTGCCGATGGAGATCGTGCTGCTGAACAAGGTGGGCTCCGGCTGCCGCGGCATCATCCACCTCCTCGACTGGTTCGAGCTGCCCGACAGCTTTGTGTTGGTGCTGGAGCGTCCGGAGCTGTCGCAGGATCTCTTCGACTTCATCACGGAGAGGGGGTCCTTGTCGGAGGAGCTGGCGCGGGGGCTTTTCCGTCAGGTGCTGGAGGCCGTGCGGCACTGCCACAGCTGCGGCGTCCTGCACCGTGACATCAAGGACGAGAACATCATCATCGACCTCGCCACCGGTGAGCTCAAGCTCATCGACTTCGGCTCCGGCACCTTCCTCAAGGACACAGTCTACACCGAATTTGACGGTGAGCCCACGCCCAGGGGGATGCTCCCGGTACCGGGCATTGCGCGGCCCAGCCTGGCGGGCACTGGAGGTTCCCCCCTTTGCTTGGGGTGGGGTGGGGGATTAATTATTCAGCCGGCTGCCAAGTCGCTTTTTGGTGCGGCGCGGATGTTGTGAAACGGGGCCCTGTCGACAGCCTCCGCCACCCACCCTGCCCCGGGCTGGGGCGGGGGGAGCCAGCCCGACAAAAACAAACACCCGTGGGGGTAGCGGGGGGGATTGCAAAGCCCGTGGGCCGGCCAGTTTGGTTTGCAGGCGCGGAAGGGCTTGGGCTGCTCCGCTCCCCTTGTTTGCCTTGGCTTATTTTTTTTTTTTTGGCCAAGGCGCGGTGGGGGGGGGGCGGGAAAGGCGTGGTTTTTCCCCACCCATGGGTTTTATTTTTTGCATGTAACGGTCGGGCCTTCCCCGGGCCCGTGCTGCCCTCTTCCGGCACTGGCGGCATTTTTTTACAACCCAAAGTTTGTAAACAAGAGTCACGTGCTGGCAACGGGGTGGCGGGTCACATCGTGTGTGTGTCCCCGCCAGCGGTGCAGCCCCGCATCCCCAGGGATGCTTGAGCGAGGATCTGGGAGCGGGCAGCATCCGCCTGACGAGCTCTGCCCGTATCCCATAGGAACACGGGTGTACAGTCCGCCGGAGTGGGTCCGCTACCACCGCTACCACGGCCGCTCAGCGACGATCTGGTCCCTGGGCGTCCTGCTCTATGACATGGTCTGTGGCGACGTTCCCTTCGAGCAGGACGAGGACATCATCCAGGGCCAGCTCTTCTTCCGACGGCGGATCTCTCTAGGTGGGTACCCGGTTTCGTGGCGGGGGGAGGATAAGGGGAGGTGGCACAGGGCACACAGCATCCTGCGCATATGGCTGTGGAGGAGGTTGATCTCCCATGGTTAGCTGGAGGAGGTGGCATGCGTCCTGCCATCCTGCTCTCCTCCAAAACTGATAATTGTCTGGGGGGTTTGGGTGCCTGCTCCCAGCACAGCCTGGGCGCTGGGGACAGTGGTACAAGGTAGACAGGAGCCTTCCCCACCTGACCAGCGCTTTCTGGCTTCTCTCCCCAGAGTGCCAGCATCTCATCAGGTGGTGTTTGTCCATGCGCCCCTCGGACCGGCCGTCTTTGGAAGACATTTTCAACCATTCTTGGCTGCAAGGCATTCACCTGCCCCAGGAGCCGGCAGAGATCCACCTGCACAGTTTGATCCAGGAGCCCGACAAGTAACACCTTCGGGCGCCTCCTGGCCATAAGAAGCAAAGAAAACCAGACTTCTTCCTCGTGGCCGGAGCACTGAGCAGGGATCATCAGACGGGAACACGCACATCTTGTCCCAGACTGCATCTGAATGACCGTGTCTCATTTGATGTTTTGCCAGTAAATTCTTTTTTAGTGGGGTGGGGTGGGGTGGAGTTTGGTTCTGTTTTTGGAGGCTCCCAAGCATCTTCCTGACCTGCTGAATTCGGGACTGCGAGAAGATCCGAGACCTTATTGCGAGAAAAGCTTCAACAGGGGAAAACTGATTCGGGGGGAGGGTAGACACCAGGGCCGAATGGCTGTCTCTTCTCCGCTGTCACCGTGCTCGAGTGCCTTCAGTTGCAATCTGGGCTGTGCTGGAGGAAATACTTGAATTTTCCTACACTGCTGCTTTTCCAAGACTCGCCTGGGTATATAGTTCCTTTTCCCTTTTCAAAATGAAAAATGGGAAGATGCTTGGCAGCCAAGCGGGTGATGCCTCGCCTCCCGTGCCTCCATCTCGCGTGGATTTTCTGGGGTTCTTTGCTTCCCTGTGCCCTCACGAATGCACAAACAATGCAAACCAACAGAGCTGTAAATATGTACAAAGTTATATAGGAGCAAAGCTTGATGTACAGTTGTTAATAGTGATGACATTTTACCCTTTTTTTTCCCCCGTTTTCATTTTTAATTTATTTTCATGAAGTTCTGTTTTTTAAAGGAAGAGTTCTAGCCGGTAGGATAACTTATTTATTTATTTATAATTCGCGTGGGTTTCTGACCCACGCCTTGCTTCTACAGCTGCTGATCCCCCGGTTTTCCATTCGGGTTTTCCCTCCGTGTCTGTCGTGTGTCCATCCCCCGGGTCCGTAGCGTTTCTGTCGGATGTCTGGCGGAGGTGCGGAGCGGCTGCCTGCTCCCCAGCTGTCTGTGTACATAGTTCTGGTTGCTGTTGTTTCCTTGCCACGTGCAGATCTCAGTTTGCAGATGAGTTTTGGTTTCCCCCATGGGTGTCTTGTTTGGGGCTGGGGAGGGGGGAGCCGGCCCGGGCTGTCCGCGTTGTCGAGTCTTTACATGTAACCAAGTGTGTAGCCGGCGGGGTTTTTTTGTTAATAGTTAATATTGTACAGGGGAGTTCAGAAATCTTATTTTTTTTATGCAGTTTTAAATAAAAACGAACCACTTGATGTGATGGAGATGTCCCTTTATTGCGGGGCGGGATGAAGGATGCTGGGAGTAGGCCGGGCATCGGTGACCGCACCGTGCCTACCCCGGGGACTGCTGGTTTGTCTCCAGCTGAGACTAACTCCAAAGCTCCGACCCAAAGGCTCGCCGAGTGGCATAAACCAGGACCAGGCAGCCGAAAGCACCATGGGGAAGGCTGGATCTGGCCTTTGGCGGGGTGTTTCCAGTGCTGACTGCTCCTGGCAGGTTTCTGGGAGAGATCAAAGGGGTGTGGAGCCCTTTTCATTTCCATTCATCCACAGGCTGGTGTGGAGCATGTGCTGGGGACAGCAAGTAAACAAAGATCAAAGCAACCTTACGAAACGCCGGATGTTGTCAGCCAAATTAAATTTTGGTAAGACAGATCCTGTTGCTCCGGCTTTGTTGGCGCAGAGCGGGTGTTGCATGCTGGGTGCCGGTGGGTGAAGAAAGCCGCTGGCGGGCTGTCCCCACCTCCAGCTCGACTGCGGTGAACGCGGAGCGAGAGGAAGTCGATCGTCGGATTACGAGAAGTTGGTCGCTATCAGTCAGCAGCGGTAACGCTTCGCTTGAGCTTTTACACTCCAAACTGTCAAACCCCACTTCCCAGCTCTGCAGCACTTTGGCTTCAGGGGTGTTGTGTTTTGGTTTTGGTGTGGGTTTTTGTTGGGTTTTTTTGTGTTTTGTTTTTTTTCTTTTTTTTTTTTGCTTGGGATTTTTTTAAAGAATTAAATTAACGTGCTGAATTTTGAAGCTCTTGTTCCTGCTTGACCTCATAGAGCACCTGCTGCTGTGTGCATGCAGGGCTGTGCGTCCCCTTCTCCAAGGAAGGGGCATGTTTCCCTTTCTGCAGGTTACTTTGCAAGTCCCCCGGGGAGAGCTGATGCAGAACGGGGCGGTCCTTTCCTTGGCTTGCCCCAGGGTTTTCTTGCTTAAAACCCCCTTGACCAGGGCGTCCCCCGCTTTTCCCAGCTTTCCCCAGGCTTGACAGCACCACTCTCTAAGCCATGGGGCTGCTGTCGGAGGGAACCAGTCCTGGAGCCATGTCCCACCCTCCTGGTGTGACCTGGATTGCTGTGTCACTGCTGTGCCTCTGCCTTCAGCAGAAAGTGTTAACTCGGTTTGTTTTGCTTTTTTTCTTTTTTTTTTTTTTTTTTTACTCAGCTGCAGCTTTCATCTCCTCAGAGCTGCTAGAAGCAGGAAGCACAGCTCCAAACGCCTTCAAAGTTTAGGCCTATTTTGAGATGTGGTTTGTATTTAACCTCCTCGCTTGCTTTTCCCCCGGACCATCCGGGAAGCTGCTCTTACACGAAAGCAAACCTCTCCACCACGCTGCCTGCTACCGCAAGGAGCCCAAGCCCCTCAGGCAGCTGCTGTCCCCCCCAACATGACCAGAACGCTATCACGGCTCTCCCGGCTGCAGGCTGAGCTTGGCCCACCCTTCCCGTAAATGCTTGCTAACTGCTGTGGTATTTCTTAGAAAATTTGCCGCAGAAAGGCCAAGCAGGTCCGGTGCGGGGCCACCGTGCTGATAGTCACTTCTTTTCCGCCTGTTGCTGATGATTTTGCCCCCGCTGGGCTTGTGCTGCAGGGGGGGAACAGTGCCATCATGTCTCCTGGCAAGTTCCCGCTGCCCTGGTACCATCTTGTCCTGCCAGAGCCACTGGCTGCATCCAAGGTTTGGGTGTTGGATCCCCTGTATAGTAATACCTTCACCTGGCTGACAGCCACCAGGTTTGTGTCGCAGACCTCTGTCACAGGGAAAGGATCGTGACAGATGTGACAGGAGACCCAAAGATGGGCAGCTGCAGCATCGGCTGCCTGTTGCTTCCCTCCATGACATCTGTCACCATCGTGGCGTGGCGTGGGGACTGCACACAGGGGCTGGAGGAAAGGAAAAGGCCTCTTCACCCCTCATTTCTCCTTGGTGGGGGGATGTTCTCTGACCTTCAGGGTCGTCAGCTGTGACAGCGGAGGACGAAGCCTCAAGAGTTAGCCAGTGGGAAGTGATTGGAAGCCAGCATTGCTCTCCCGCCACCCTTTTGTGACTTTTTATTGCACCCCAGTGTCAGCAGAGGAAGTATCCACAATTCAGAAAGCAGAAAAAAAGGATGAAGCAGGACCAGGACAAGGTTTCAGGCCATTGGACCTCCTATTCTGGAGCACTGGAGTCCCATGGACAACTGAGGACTTGCAAAGTGTCTGCACTCATCGCACCTGTGGCTTCCTGTACACATCCATCCCCAGCTGAGGTGCTTGGCCATGTGGAAAGGACTGGCCAGGGGAGTCTGGAGCTGCAGCAAAAGGGACATTTCTATTTTCCATGTCCCTTTCTGGGCATGGGAGATGAGCAACAGCCAAACATCTGACACAGCTGGAAAAACGCAGCTGAGCATGGAGGAGAAAAGCCGCCCAGGGAGCAGGGAGCAGGCTCACCACAGGGACCCGAAGAACAGGAGACTCAGAGGTGGCATCTCGCCTCATATCCCGTCGCAAGGAAAACATCCAGCTGCCCCCGAGGCAGTGTCTGAAACCCTTTGGCCCTTCTCGGCACAGTGAGTCACAGGAGCTATTTTAAACACCTGCCTTAGGACGAGGTGAATTATCAGCGAACCAGATGTCCCACAGCTCCAGCTCCCTGGTAATGAATCCTTGTGGAGGTTGGTCTCCGAATGCTTTTTGCCAATGGCCTGTGTGGCAATAGCCAGATCTCCACAGGGCATGTGGGGAAACTGAGGCACTGTGTCCCAACTCGCTGGAGATCTCTTGCGGTGGAGCTTGGGCTTGCCTGCCTTCCCCTGCCCTATCGCTCCTCGGGCTGGGACTGGTCACTGAGGAGCTCCTAGCTTCTGACCCGCGATGTCCCCACATCCCCTGAGTAGGGGATTTAGTCCTCCAGGAGCTGAGCCCAAAGCCCTGCATCCCTCTCAGCATGAACCCTGGGTGACACATGTCCCTTCCCGGACCCCTCCGAAACCCCCCTGTGCTGTGATGGCAAAGGGGGCCAGGTGCTGGTTTCAGGCACCTGAAGCCCCACTTGAGACCAGTGTCTCATTATTTTGGGGCTTACGCCGACCTTCCTGAGAGAGGGATCTGCGCTAACCCTGCCTCCATGACACATCGAAACTGCATCACTCAGCCCGAGAGCTGATGGGGGTTTTTATGAGGAAAAAACACTATTTGCTGAAAAAAAAATAGAAAAACCAAACAAAAAAAAAAAACCAAAACCACAAAACATTTCCAGTACGTAAAGTTGAGTCAAACTTAGCAGCTTCAGCTAAAGAAACGTATTTTCAAAGGGGTAATCAGAGTGTTTTTTTCGTCATTTTTCAAGGTTTTGGTCCCCTTCCTCCAGAGCAATACTTTTGTGTCCTTAATCGCTGTGTTTATAACAGTTAGGAGGGGGTTAAGCAACCCGAAAAATGAAACAACAGCTCTTGTTTCAAATTGAAGCAGCCACTTCAGTTAACCTGAAATGACACACAGGCGCACGTGTGTGCTTTTGAAGGGCGAGCGGGTTGCAGGGACGGAGATCTCACCCTGCTGCGAAAGCGGTGAGAAAAACAGAAGCGGCAAAATGTCATTTCAGGTCAACCCCTGCCCAAAATCTTCATCTTCTCCCGCCTCTGAAATGGGCAGGCAGAGCTGGGCCCCCCGGCACACGCGCACGGCCTCGTAAGCCATCGGTACCGACCCCAACGGAAACCGCCCCCGCGCTGCCAACCGCGCGGCACGGATGTGCCACGGCAGCCGTAATCTCAGTGCCAGGCTCCTACTCATAGTAGATCGCTTGCTGTAGCACCCCTCTGTGTGCGCACGCTTGCACAGATGCATGGGTGCATGTAGATCCCCCCCCCAAGCACATAGATTTGGTTCAATTTGGCCCAGGTTGGCTCCTGCCGTCACCGGCTGAGACCTGATGGCAATCGAAGCACAACCACGGATGCCGAGGACTTGGATTTCAGTCCTTTTCCCCATCCTCTGGGTGGATTTTATCTTTTTTGGGGGAGAGGAGCCTCTTCCTCTGTGGGCAGAGCAGAGACAATGAGCCACCTTCCCTTGCCAGGGTGGGGGGGGTCACTCCCCTGCCTCTCTAGCAGGGTGTGAAGCATGAGATGATGATGTGTGAATTGCCATGGAAAAGTGGGAGGGAAAATTCCTCCAAGGGGGATCTGCCCCTCAGGCTGAGAGGGAACAGCAAAGCCAACCCACCCTGCCTAGGCGGAGGGGACAGCATCCAAAGGAGGCTTTGCAGGGATGTGTGGATGCTGAAAGTGACTCTGGGACAGGTGGACAGGTTCTCTGGCATGCTCCCACTGACACCAAGGGCTCCCACTCTGATGTGGGATGCTTTCCGTTTCTCAGAGTTTGCAGTTGTGTTATGGGATGAGGTGATTTGCGATAACACTGTTTGTTGTACCTCGTAGCCCACAGGTTTTTAACTCTGGGTGGAAGGAGCAGCTTTTCCACCTTGGATGTCTCCCTGTTGGGACTAGCTCCTTTCTGAAAACTTTCATAGAACCATAGACTGTCCTGAGCTGGAAGGTACCCACAAGGATCATCGAGTCCAACTCCTGTCCCTGCACAGGACACCCCAAATTCACACCATGTCTCTGAGGGCCTTGTCCAAGTGCTTCTGGAATATCGCCAGGCTGGTGCCGTGATGCCTCCCTGGGGAGCCTGTTCCAGGGCTCCACCACCCTCTGGGGGAAGAGCCTTTCCCTAATGCCCAGCCTAACCCTCCCCTGGCACATCTCCCTGCCATTCCCTCGGGGCCTGGCGTTGGTCACCAGAGAGAAGAGCCGCTCCTCATACAGCTTCCCCTCTAAACCCTTCATCAACTTCGTGGCCCTCCTCTTGGCACTCTCAATTAGCTTTATATCCTTAATGTACTGCAGCACCCAACACTGCCCACAGCCCTCGAGGTGAGGCCGCCCCAGTGCGGAGCAGAGCGGGATGATCCCCTCCATCGCCTAGCTGCGATGCAGGGCTCGATGCACCCCAGGATGCCGTTGGCCCTCTTGGCTGCCAGGGCACGCTGTTGGCTCATGTTCAACCTGCCGTCAGCCAGGAACCCCAGGTCCCTCGCTGCAGAGCTGCTCTCCAGCCTCTCTAGCCTTTCCTGACCAGGAGGGCAGCGATCTTCCTGCAGCTGGGTACCTCAAAATGCTCTATTTTTGCCAGCTCTTAAGTTTCCCTTCTCTGCTTCAGCTTCAGGATGGGAAAAGGAACTGAATCCTCTCTTGCGGCTTTCGTTCTCATTCAGAATTGAAAGCTGTCAGAGATCCTGGGCTCACTGCTGGACACCCTGGGGTCTCTGCCACGGTCTTGGGCTCACTCTGCCGCCCAAAATATCTCCCTGTATCTCGAGAGCCGCTGATGGAGAGGGAAAGAGCAAGAACAGGTTGGGTCAGGGCAAAGCACCCAGGTGCCAGGCTAGGCCCCGTGGCGAGGCGCCAGTGACGAGCCTGTGCTGCCCTCTGCTGTCAGCCCTGTCTTCCCAAAACAGGCTGGTTTTGCAGAAATGCACCTGCTTTTTCATTCTTCTCCCCTGTTTTTTGAGTGCTCCCGACTGTCCCGTGTCCTGAAAGGCTCTCCAAGCCACTCCGCAAGAGCTTGGCAGAAGCCATGATCCCGCCAAGCCAGACGCCAGCCCTGAGGGGATGGGGAGAGCCCTGTGTGTCCGCCCTGGCCAGGAGGCTGAGCTGGGGGTGATAATTATCCCTTTTCCGATGACCCCAACGCCTGAGATATCCCGAGGGATGCCCAGCTCCTGCCATTGTCCTGCCCTTTACGAACAGGGGAAACAGAGGCTCCTCGTGAGGAACTGACTCATGTGGGGCACGGCCATGCCGGTGGCCTGACTGCCAGAGAGGCGGCTGCTAATTCACCAGGGGCCATTGCACATTCCCCCCAGGAGCAGGAGGTCCCCATGTCCCCACAGCCCGGGGACACCAGTCCCTGTCTCTCTCTGCCCACACCCGGCACCATCGAGGACCAGTGGCTGCCACCCACCGCACTGGCAGGGTTTCTCCTCAGGGCGTGAGGGGGATGGCAGTGCCCTAAGGGCTGGCAGGGTCCCATGTCACCTAGGAAGTTTGTGGTTTTTTAAATCTGTGGGGTTTTTTTCCTCAGTTTATCCCTGTTTATACAGGGGGTGACAGCTTGTGCCTCACGGCTTGGCCCATAATGGCGGCTCCTCCCTCACACCCCACTTGTTGCTGAGGGTACACCCCAGCACCGGGGCTTGGCTGGGGGCTGGAAATGGCCCCAAATGGCTTTGAATCCTTGAGGGGACCATGACAGCCCCGGGTGCCAGCGGGGCCACGCCGGGGTGCCACAGGCGTCCAGCTGGACCCTGACACCACACAGTGTGTGTCCCCCCGCCCCGATCATGGTTCAGTCCAACGGCTGCACCTCGCGGCCCTGTGGGTGGTTTAACCCGCTTCCCCCCGCCCTCTCCCGATGGTTTCGCCCAGGTGCTTGCTGGGCGTGCCTCCCCCTCCGCAGCATGAATGGTCTCTCCCCTTTCCCAGGGCCGTATTTAACCCTACCCGCCCTCCCCTTTTCGGGGTTCCCTCTGTCTCCCCGCCTCAGCGTCGCTTTTGCGCCCCACTCCATGCCAAGAAATTGCTAGTGGTTTGCTCCATTCTCCCCTCGTCCGGGGCGGGCTGGTTTATCACTCCCCCCACACCCCCGATGGTCTCTCCCGCCTCGTACAACCCCGCCTCCAACTCTTCAGACCCCGCCTCTTAACTTATGTCATACACCTTCCGGCTCGCGATTGGTCGATCAGCAGCTCCTTGCCCGAAACGGCCAATGGCTGCTCTCTCCCCGCCCGGACCCAAGATGGCGCCGCCGAGGGCCGCGGGCGGGCGGCGGTGAAGGCGGCCTGCGGGGGGCCGCCGCCTTCCTCCGCGCTCCGCCGCCGCGCCGCGGGGCCGGCCGGCCGGTGGGCTCGTTCGCTCGCTGGCTGGCCGGCCGGGCCCGCTCCGCCCCTCCCCTCCGCCATGGCGGCCGAGAGCGGCAGGCAGTTCTGGAAACGGAGCGCCAAGCTGCCGGGCAGGTGAGCGGGGCCCGACTCGGCCGGTACCGGCCCCCCGGGGAAGGGGTGCAGGGGCCGCAGCCCCCCCTTCCCCAGTGGGGGAGCCTTGGGTAGGGGAGCTGGAGCAGTCCCTCTGCCTGGGGAAGGGGCTGTCAGTGTCGCCCACCCTGGCTGTGGGACTGGGCGTCCCGGGGTACCCCCCTGCAAGAGTCGGGGGATACCACGGGTATCTATCCCGGCTGCGGGGCAGGGGAGCTGGTTGGGGGTCCTGGTGTTCGTCCCTGCAACGGGGGTGATGCCGGGGCTCCCCAGGCTATGGGGCAGGGGAATTTTGCTGGAGGAAGTCCACCTGTATGAGGGTAGTGCCAGGGTTGTCCCGTCATCTGAAGGGTAGGGCGGGATGAGTGTGGGCTGCAGGGACCCCTGTGTGCACCCTCCATCCCATGGGAAGCAGGATGGAGGGGGTCAGGGCCTTGAAGGCTGCCCTGGGGCAGCCTTGGAGCCAGGGCTGTACTGTCCTCCTTTCCACAGATACTGAAGAAACCTCATCCCTTCCCGAAGCCCTTAGAGGTGTCGTCTTGGGGGGCAGCAACCCTGCCCCAAACAGGTGCCCCTGGCAATGCATGTGGCCCCCACCCCCAGTTATCCTCCCCTATGCGGGCTGTCACTCCTGGTCCACCTCTCCACCTCTACTCAACACCAGGGACTATAGGGGGTCTCTGTGTGCACCTCCCCTGCTTCGATCCCCCTGACTGTCACATCCTGGTTCCTGGTCATGTTGAGGCGCCCACAGTCACCTGGGGATGGGAGAAACAAGTGAAATGTCTGGTTCAGGCAATGTTTAGGAAGAAGAGGCTGGTGGTGATGAAGGAGATGCTCCCTACAAGGCTTTGGGAGCAAGGCTCCCATGGGGAGAGGGCATCTACCTCTCTGGGGAGGCTTTCACAAGTGCTGTTCTTGTCTGGTGCTCCTCACGTTTGCTCTTGTTTGCTGTATCTGAACCCTGCCCTTCCCCTCCTGGTGTGCGGATGCAGCCTGAAATGCTTAGTTGGCTATAAATCCTGCTAGGCCAGTTAAATCTCTCTTTCTAATGTGCTTTTCCTCAGTTCTTTGTCACTGCACCGGCTCCCTCAGGTCGGTGGGACAGTCCAGGTCTGTGGCAAGCAAAGGGAAAGCAACAAACACTACACATTCTTCTTCTGCTCGTGGGGAAAGAAAATGCTGTGCTATTCCAAAAATTTTGCCTCCCGATTGCTCCCATCCCTTACCCGAAGGTCACAGCCACGCTGTGGTCTTAGACAACTTATCTGTTCTGCAGTGGGTGTTTTCAAGCTTCAGCTTGGAAAGCTCAAACCAGGTGAACCGGTCTGGGAGGCAGCCAGTCCTGCCTAGGCAATGCGCTCCAATATCAAGTTTTTGGCAAAGTTCTCCCCTGCTTCTAACTGGCTGCTTGGCAAATATGCTGCTGTCCAGGAGCCTCGCTGCCACCTCTAAATACCTTGCGTGCCAGTCTTTTCCAGGGACGGTTACCAACAAGTCTTGGGCAACACACCCACGAAAGGTGATGGTGGGATGTGCTGCATCCATGGTCGCTAGGTGTGAAGCTCCTTTCTTCTTTTTTGTGTGAGCTTTGAGAGATCTTCCTGTACAGATTCTTGGCTCTCTGCTTTCTTTGCCCTGACAAGCTGGCAGAGGGAGGCTTTGTAAAGATTTGGAGACTGTTAGCTTCTCTTTCCATGGTGCTTTGTGCATTTCGTTACTTAGTTGTATTAGCTTTTAGTTGGTGCTTTTTCCCCTGTAGATTTAGGGTGGCAGAACTAGTAAATGTTGTTTCCAATACTGCCCCGTGGTTTTTGAATTGGGAATTCTTGCCCCAGTAATTTTTTGGAGATGCGTTGGCAGGTTGGTCTAGTGCGTTACCCTGTGCGACGGGTTGTTTATTTCCTGCCCTTTAGAGAGATGGGCGGCCAGGCTCGGGGGGGTTGGGGAGTATTTAAATGCTGTTTTAAAAGGGCAGAAGCAGAGTTTACTAGGAATAAATATGTTCTATGTCTGAAGCTGCACTGATATGGATATGCCTTCTGCTGCGGTGTCAATAACCCACACCTGATGATCTCCTTGTAAGTGGTGTAATGCAGATACCACAGCCATTGTACGAGTCACCTGCTGTACCAGATGCTGAACATACGGGTAACAGGAAATGCCTGTCCCAAAGACCTTAAACAGAGACAGGACAAGGGACTTGTCCAGTCAGTTTGGGAGCATAGCATCAGCTTAGGTCTCAGCTCCTGACTCAGTGGTGTGTTTGCTGAGAGGTGGTGCCTGCCCTGAGCTTTCTGTCCATGCAGAAGTCAGGTGAAGACAGCTTCATGCAGGGAGCTAAGCTTGGAGACAGCAGAAGTCATCTAGCCAAGCTGCATCAGGGAAAACCAGACAAGAGTGAGTAAATAGAGTTTACTGAGCATCACTTGGTGGTATCACTCCCCTGCCTCAGTTTTCTCAGCTGTAAAAGTAGGATGTGGTAATGCACCTTTGTGTGGAGCTGTAGGATCTGCTGGGACTCAACCTCAGGGACATGAGCTAAAGGAGCAGGATCACACATTGAGGGTACCACAGACTCTACGGCACAGACCAGCCGTCTGGCAGTTGTGCATGTGCTCGTGTATCTTAGAAGCCACCTGTTGCACACCTCGGAGCATTTGCACCCCTCTTGTCCAGCCTGTTACACCCTCTGCACAGTTGATTAGGGCAGAGAATTGGCGAAGATGGGACAAACACAGGGCAAACCCGCCTCTTGCAGCGGTTGGTGCTCACCAGTGCAGGACAGTGGTGTTCAGCCCTGCCTCTGTAGCCTGCTGGAAATGAGACTGTCATCTTCAGGTGCTCGTGTGGGAGCCCAGGCTGATGAGCTGTGCAATTACATCAGCTTGGGATACTTTGTTTGGGGGAGCCTGGGTTCACATTCTTTAAAAAGAGCTGCTTGGGAGGTGGGACCCTGTGCAGTTGTATTAGCTGTTAGCCAGTGAAGGCATCAGCCGATTGCTTCAGAGCCCCAGGAAAAGGGTTTCTTCACCCAGAGCGGGCTGCCACATCCCCTCCTCTGTCTAACGCACATCATTCGTTTGGCTCGTGCACTTCAGGCCTTTGCAAGTGAACCAAAGCAGTCGCCCGTCAGCAGCGCGTGGATCCCTGCGCGGAGAGGAGCAGCGTTGTGACTGCTGTCACGAGATGGTGCGAGCTTGGTGCTGGGTATCAGAGAGGCTCTGCCAGCACCTCTTCTGCGAGGAGCTGCCATGAGTCATTGGGAAGCAGCGCTGATCTGGAGGGATTGTTTTTCTTACTCCTGATAATCTGCTTGCTATGCCCACCCACGGGGGCTGCCTCTGCTTAATAGCTGCCCTGACTGCTAGATGCTAATTAGTCAGCAAACTTTCCTAGGCTTGATCACTGGTGGGTAAACATAGTGAGCCTTTTCAGCATTTCCAGCTACGAGAGATGGCTGCTGCAGTGGCAAGCCTACCCCTCGTTGGCTTCACCGCCAGCATCATTCTGTGCTGTAGTTGTTTCCAGCCTCTGCCTGGGATCTCTGCATCTCTCCCCTGCCAGCTGGGCCTGTTGCTGCTGCCTCCCCAGCATCAACTGGTTCCCAGCGCGCCTTCCAGCTGCACCAGGCTGTCATCCCCCTCCAACACGGCTGGGCTCTGTTCGTTTTACTGCCGGGCACCATCTGCAGCTCCTGGAAACCAGGCCAGCTCTGTTGACCCAAGAGGAGCCTGTCCCTTGTGTGCCAGCTCTGAATGGGCCCTTGTCCCTGCCATGGGATGCGGTGCCGTGCTGTGTACCAGGGGGTGGGGAGGGCTTGTTTCCCAGAGGTGGTTTTTCAGGGTGGGCTGGCTGTGAATAGTTGCCCAAATGGAGGTAGTAACTCAGGATCCCTGTCTTGCATTCAGAGCCTGTAAAACTAGTGATGAGCACTTGTCTAGTAGCTCCTCTGAGGTGTTGCAGTGCCTGCAGCCCTAGGGCTCCCTGTCCCACTAGCCCCATTCCGCGGGGAGGGGAGCCGAGGGACTGAGATGTGGTGACTCATTTCAGGCCACATAGAAAGTAGAGTCGGTTAAGCTGGGATTTGGACCCGAGTCAAACCGTGTTACATACCAGACGCTGTTTCGCTGTAGCGTTGGCTACAAGCCTGAGAGTCAGTGTGGTGTTCAAACCCTCAGGTGTGTTGTGAAGGAAGCTCAGTGTCACTGGCTAGAGTCTTTCCCTCTCCTGCAGGTCTCATAAATGTGAATTCCCAAACCTGGAAATCCCCTCGATGGAAAAGAGAATGAATGTTAGGGTATAAGGCAGGGGGACTGAGACACACGGTCACTCAGAGTGAATTGGTGGTGCAGAAAAGAGCGGATCTCAAATCCCAGCTCAGGCTGGAGAGAGCCTAAAAGTTTAAACAAGGCTGCTTTTTGCTGCTGCGTAGAACAAATCTTCGGCTGAATGTGGCACTTTGGATCTAAGGCTTTGAAGACAGAAGGTTATTGAAGTTGCTTTTGGTCTGTATTCAGCTCCCGACAGCAGGCAAGAAGTGTGACCCCAGTCTAGGCTGAGGAGATTATTCATGGGTGTTCTGGGGCTCTTTGCATTGTCTCTTTTTCCCTTCTGTCCCCTTTCTGCAGCATTCAACCTGTCTACGGAGCACAGCATCCTCCGCTGGATCCCCAGCTCACCAAGAAGTAAGTGTTTATCTTCTGGAGACGCAGGCCACGAGGCTTTACAGGTTTTTGGCTCAGTCCTGCAGTAGGTGGAGGTCTCCAGCATCCTCTGGTTCTGTGATGTTCCAGCAGAGAAGGGCAGCAGTGGTCTGTGGTGCTGTCTTGAGCTCTGCAAGAGCTTGCAGGGAAAGCTTATCTGCTGGCACCCTTTATGGCCGGAAATCCATATCATACCAGCTACATCAAAGGAGATGGGCGTGGTTTTTAGCAATGGTGTCTGAGCCTTCTGCTCCCCTTCGGAGACAGAAGAATTAGGGGAAGGGGAGGTAAAGCTGCCTGGCAGCTGCAAGGCTGCAGAATCACAACACGCTTCCCAGCAGCAAAAGGCAGAGCTGATCTGAACTTCCTCCTTGTCTCTATCTCATGCTGTGTAGTGGTGAAGGTTCCCCTTTTCTGTGACGCTTCAGGTGGTGGACTTTGACTTCTGTAGCTTAAGGGTAAATGTGAAGTCTCCTGTGCCTGAGAAAAGAAGCAGGCTGCTCTGTGTGCTGGGAGCCATTGCAGCTGTATCAGGAGTGTCCGCGAGTACAGACCGGCTTCATCTAACCTCTGATATGCCTCTCCCCAGGTCGCAAGACTTTTTTTGGGTGTTAATCTACCTGTTTTCTGTAGAGTGGGGGGAGGCGGAGCTGGAGGAATTGTACATCTCTCCCCTTTGCCCTTCTGGGCTGGGAAGCCTGGCGCCTCTCCAGCTGTCTGCTGGCGCTGTGGCCTCTGCCCTGCCATCATACCACCTTGGGCTTTGCCTCCCGGCAGCAGGCAGCCCGGAGAGACTTAACATTCCTTGGGTTTGGGAGGAGGAATGGGAAAACTGGAAAAAGGGACTGGCTGATTGGAGTGAGGATGTAGGGAAGGAAAGAAAATGGACTCGTCTGATAGCATTGCTCTGATACTGTTTCTCTCTGGCTCCCAGCTTCATCAAGGACCGCTCCAAGGCTAACGCACTGCCTATGAAAAGTAAGAAGGCCTCCAGCTTTCACGAGTTTGCCCGCAACACCAGTGATGCCTGGGACATCGGTGATGATGAAGATGAGGACTTCTCTTCCTCCTCTTCTTCTTTGCAAACTCTGAACTCTAAAGTGGCCAAGGCCACGGCAGCCCAGGTTCTGGAGAACCACAGCAAGCTGCGGGCGAAACCCGAGCGGGCCCAGTCCGCCCTCAGCGACATGCCCACCAACTGCAAGGTCATCAAGTCCAGCAGTGAGGCCCAGCTCTCCAGGACATCTGGTAAGAGCCATCTTGAGGAGCAGCCTCCTGCTCTGGCGCTCTCCTGCTTGGCCGCTGAACTCAGCTGCTACTCGCATGTTATGGGCGAGAGGCTGTGGTGCAGCCCAGAAGCCCAACAGAGGCTTTTGCCTCCTTGTAGTATACAGGGAACCATTTTTGGAGTCCTGGCCTTAATGCTTCCCTCTCCTCTGCTGCTCAGTGTCCTGCATACAGGCACGTCTGTCTCAGAGGATCCTGTGTTCTGGGTGCTAAATGATTTCTGAGATCTGTTAAGTTCTTGCTTGGGGTTGCTCCCCGTCTGCTTCCTTTCTGGCCTAATGTGCTGCTCTTAGTAAAGGTTTGGGTGAGGCCCTGTAGAGCCCAGGTCAGTACAGCCTGGGCAGGGAACTGGGCAGCATCAGCCCCTGCTCGCTCTGCCTTGTCGCAGGCAGATGGCTGCCTGTGCTGTGGAAGTAACCCAGCAGGTCCCTGCTGCCAGCAGGTGGCATTGGCAGCCCGTCGCCTCCTCTCTCTGTGCTAGCAATTAGCTTGATCACTAGATCAGAGATGAGCAGAGCAGATCTGAAGGTCAGTTCCTCTGGGATTCGAATGGGCTCCTTCTGCCTTGTCTCCTGTATCCTTCTGCCCATGGCTTTCCATGTGAAGAGGGAAGTCTGTTCTACTGGCAGTTAGGTGTCTGGATGCAGGAGGAAGAAAGGGAAGGAGAAATGGGAAAGTGATGGAAGAGTCACAACAGATGCCTGTGAACTGGCTGATTCCTCGGAGCAGGCCAGCGATGCTCTGTTTGCTGGGGCTGGGGAAGAGCAGGGTGAAATCTGCAGTGGCAGGTCTCTGACAGTGGCCAGAGGAGGAGGTAGGGTTGGAGAGGTGCGGTCTCCTTCCCTGCCTCACTGCAGCGTCTGCTCCCTGCAGAGGAGGCCTGTGTGCGGACCCCCCTTCAGAAGCAGCAGTCCCTTCCCCTTCGGCCCGTCATTCCACTTGTCGCCCGAATCTCTGACCAAAACGCTTCGGGTGCTCCCCCCATGACAGTGAGGGAGAAAACCCGCCTGGAGAAGTTTCGGCAGCTCCTTTCCAGCCACAACACGGACCTGGGTGAGTGGCAAAATGGGGGAGGGAAGGCAGAGGGGGCCTGCTGCCTGCTTCAGGTTGTAATTGGGTCTGCTCCAGGGTAGAAAAAATTACTACCTGCAGTTGCACCAAGTGGGATGGTTGCACAAACTGCTCTGTTGGCACATGGTAATGTCCTCCACCAGCTCCCTGTCCCCCGTCTTTTGTCTTTCTACATCTTGCAAATGACGGTTGCGATCACTGTTGGGCTCTGCGTGGGACCTGAGGCTCTGGAGGACCGGTGCCCAGGCTGAGCTAAAAACATCTCTACTCCCCTCGCTGCAGACCTACATCCCCAGTCATTGCAAATGTGGAGCCTTCCAGGAGGCTCAGTGTCTCCAGAGCCTGCAGGAGCAGACTGGGCTTTCCTCTCCTTCTAGGTGTAGTGGTGCCTGGACGTGCCTAGGATCTAATCCATTGCCACCACTGTCCGTTTGCAGATGAGCTGAGGAAATGCAGCTGGCCTGGTGTGCCCAGAGAGGTCCGGCCTGTGACGTGGCGTCTCCTCTCAGTGAGTACTTGGAGCTGTGATGCAGGAGTCTGGGGACAATGTGCCGAGCCAGGGACACTGGCTCCTAGACTTTCCTGTGTCTCATAACCAGGTTTGCTCATGCTGTATCTGTGCCCAGCCTACAGGCGAGCTGTAGGTGATATTTTTCCACTTGAGGAGTGTAATTGCTACATCCTCCTTGAGCAGAAAGCCCAGACTGGTGCTGGGAATATGTTGTTCCCTCTGGTTCAGGAAACTGAATCCCATGAAGTTGGGTTGCTCCAAGATGAGTAAAAGCATCAGGAGCTGGAAAAGCCAAGCCCCATGAAAGCTCTTTTCCCAGCTCTTGAGTCTCTGTGCCTGATGCTTCCAGGTGCACAGCTGACTGACAGGATTTCGGGGGATGGTTTGTGGTGAGGGAAGAGGGCCTGCCCTGACGCAGGTTTCCCTGCTGCAGGGTTATCTCCCCGCAAACATGGAGCGGCGAAAGCTGACTTTGCAGCGTAAGCGGGAGGAGTACTTTGGCTTCATCCAGCAGTATTACGATTCCCGGAATGAGGAACACCATCAAGACACCTACAGACAGGTATGAGCCCTCTGCCTGTTGCCTGGCTTTCTGCCTTGGTATATCCCTTTCCTCCCTCTTGCAGTTGGGGTCATGCTAGGACTTCAGCTATAACTATTAGGAGTCTTCTCCTTTGGGACAGGGCACTGTGTGTGTGTCTGTCTTCTCAGAGATATTAGTTTAAGCCTTCCCTAAACTGATAACTAGATTTCAGACCCTGGCTCTGGCCATCTACCCACACCTGAGCGGAGGAGACCAGAGATAAAACTGTAGATGGTTTTCTCAGTGCAGCTGTCATCTGTAGCCCTCACTGCGCTTGTCAGCAAGTGCAGATTTCGCCTGGGGGGACACTGAGGGGTGGATTCCCCTCTGTTAGACTCTGACAAGTTATTGTGCCCCTGAAAAGCACAGCTGGTGCGTGTAACCCACGTTCTCTTCCAGATCCACATTGACATTCCAAGGACCAACCCACTCATCCCCCTCTTCCAGCAGCCGCTCGTCCAGGAGGTAAGGGGGAGTGAAATGCCATGGGACATCTGCCGTGGGGGGGGTGTGTGGAGTTAGACCAGCGCTGGCACTAGTGAGTTGGCTTTGTGGGGAAACTTCCCTGGCTGACAGCTCCTGGTGCCAGCACCTGCTGAAACTGTTCGGTCTTGTCCCGTGTTTCTGGAAGACGTCAGACTTGGAGCTCAGGGGTTATGAGATCAGCTCTTTTGTGGCGAGATGTAGCCAAGAGTTGGTAAAAGGTCTGAAGCTTTTGTTTTGAGACAAATTCAAGGCATTTGAACCAGAACAGGAGATCAGTTCTGTTTTGCTACAAAACCTCTTTTGTGCGAAGCAGCGTGTGAGAAACCCGGGCAGGGACAGGTTTGAGAGGTGGCCAGGAGGTTTGGGCATCTCTCCTCGTCGGAAACAAACTCAGCATGTGTATGTGGTATGTCAGAAAGCGGTGTCCTGGGGCTGGGGCAGTCTGGAAGTAACACGTTGGTTGTGGGGAGGCTGTTCTGTTGGGAACTATCCCCATCTGTGATGTTTTGCTGGGAGTACTGTGCTGATATCAGACAGCAGCCTTAGCTTTCCACGTGGTGTTCAGCAAGGCGTGCTGCTCTGCTGAAGGGCAGCCCTGTCCTATGGGTGGAAGGGTCTTAAGCCACCTGGATCTTGAAAAGTTGGGTCTGCATTTCTTCAGGTGGAGGCTTTGATGAGGAGCCTGGGCTGCCTTGTTCTCTGAAGTGTGGGCTGGCCTGTGTGTGGGATCTGTGGATCATACAGGAGTCTCTCCTAAGACTTGTATGCTTATCTTACCCCTATTGCTGCAGAAGAGCCTGCCAGTGCATGATCTCAGCTCCCTGAGCTTAGCGGTTATGCTTTTCTGCCTTTCCTTTGTGCACGGCTAATGCAGGTACCTGCTTTCCCTCATTCTTCCCTAGATCTTTGAAAGAATCCTGTTTATCTGGGCCATTCGACACCCAGCCAGCGGCTATGTACAGGGAATCAATGACCTGGTCACTCCGTTCTTTGTTGTGTTCCTCTCTGAGTATGTTGGTAAGTGACGTTTGCTGTTTGAAGCACCGTGCTGCCTCTCGACCCCGGTGTTTGAAATGGTGTGAAGTGCTGGCATCAGAAAAGCTTGCCTTGCTGGTGGGGATGATGTGTTCTTCCTTCAGCGCCTGTGCCAGGCTGAAGATGCATCTTGACCTCTTACTGTATCTTTGCTGCCTGGCTGAATTGACTTCAGTCTCATAACCTTGCTGAGCGCCACGGGTGTTGAAGTGCTAAGGGTGGATTTGCATTTGAATGGACTTAACATCCTTACAGCTCGGAGGAGAATGGTGCCTTTTAGGTGCTGAGGGAGCTTAGGCAAAGCCCTGATATACAGAGTTGGAGGTTGCGTCTTGCTCTCAAAGCTTGGGCTTGGAGCTAGTTCTTGTTCTAGGAGAAATGAGTGAAGTATAAAGAGACCCCGCTGAGAGTGTCAAATAAACTATTTAAATAAAGATTCCTGTCCCGTGCTGCCAGTACAGGTGTGTTTCTCAAGCTGAGAGTTTCAGAAAGCAAATTGACTTCTCCCTGCTGCTTTTGGCTTTCTTGTCAGCCAGTTGCTTTTAGCTGGAGATAAAGTAATTTCCACCTATAGCATTTTTATTCTCTCTGCAGCTCTAGCTGTGTTTTGGGGTTGACATTAATGCTGGGATGCTGTAATCCCTATGCCTAAAGGCTCTTAGTTTTCACTATAAAGAGAAGGAAAGAGGAATTTGTAAGACTGTATTAGTGACAGAAATCCTGTTGAACAAATATTTTTAAGGTCTGATCCAAAGCTTTTTGAAGTCAGTGGGAAGCCTTCCACTATCTAGCTGAGGCTTTGTAAACCAGTACTGATCTGCCTCTTCTGAGGATGTTGCGAAGAGGAAAGCCGCATCGGTTTCCACTGTGGTAGCTGGTGTGGTCAGGATTGATCCCTAGGAAGTGCTGTTGCTCCTCACAACCTGAAGGAGAAGGCACAAAATGTGGCTCTGCTACCAGCTGGAGTGAATTCCCTTTCCTGGGGGGGGGTCAAGAGCCTGTCAGGTTGGGTCTGAGCAGGTTCCCTTTGAGTGGCTTCTCCTGTGCCTTATTGCTTGAGCGGCATTGATGGCACTTAATCTTGGTGGAGGCTGGTTGCTCAGGATGGAGTATTGGGTTAGAAGCAGAGCTGTGCACTCAGTGAGTTATATGTGCAAGAAAGGAGCTGGTCTGAAGTGTCAGAGCTGCCTGTGGGTACCTGATGTGACTTCCTGCAGTCGGGTACCATGGTGGGTGTCGGGGCTCAACTCTGTCTGCATGTAGCTGCAGAGTTTATGCTGCATCGGACCTGTCTGTCTTTTGCTGGGCTCGTGCTTCTTGCCATCTTCCAGGGCTGTTTCACCCCTGACTGAAGCTTCTTCTCTCTGAATGTGGCCTTCGTGTTTGCAGCTATCTCTGAAACTTGTGTTGGAGGGGAAAAAAACCTTCTGTATGAGACCTGTTGAGTTGAATTTGTTCAAGCAACATCATGCATCCCCTTCTGTACCCAGAGCCTGGGGTGCAAAGCCAGCCTTAGGTCACAAGCTGTCTCGGTGGCTACCTGCTCTGGCTGTGTAGCAGTCGGAGTTTAAGGACAAGATCAGTAATTGCCTTGAGTGTACATGGGAAAGAACTGGCAGTGCTCAGTGTCGTGTAACCCCTTTTGCAACAGGATTTAGGTCACAGGTTTGAAGCACTGGCTGTTCTCTACGGCTGCCTTTGCTGGTAGCCCCCTGAAAAGCTGATGCTGGGCCGGGCGGGTCTGGAGGCTCTCCATGTTGGATCCCTAATTCTCAGGATCCCTGGATCAGCCAAGTCAGCACTGCACCCAGGTCCATGCAACAGGAGAGCCAAAGGAGGCCGTGCACAGTTTGCTAATCCTTGTGCAGCAGGTGCCAAGGGACAACTCACCTTTCCGTGGGAAGTGTCTAGTTCAAAGGAAATTCTGCTTGTATTCTTCAAGCTGTATCCCCCTTGGGAAAGGGGATAATCTGTAATGCTCAGGCAGCCCCTGCCCACAGAGCCACTGAGGGCTCATACACCTCTGTATCATCTGAGGATATTTCTGCGTTCAGAGGTGTGTGTACAGCTGGCCTGGAAAAGTTTCCCTTGCCTTTCCTTGAAAGCTGGCTCTGGGAATTCAGCACTAGCACTGGCTCCATCCTCAGACCTCTTGGGTTTGCTGCCCCTACTCTCCTTTCAGCACGAGTGTTGTCTTGACTGGAAGAGGCTAGAAGGGACCCACTGTGCTGCCGGCTGGCTCCTTTGCTTAGCTGCCCACCGTCTTCCCTGGGATGTTTGTGTTAGAGCCTTTGAAGGCAGCTCACTCAGCAGGACCATCACAGCTCTCCGGGGCCGTGGTGTGCATGTGTGATTCAGAGCTGACAGGTGGAGGTGGGAGTTCACAAGCTGTTGACTGTGGTTAGCTGTTCAGCAGAAGGCCAGGCTGACACCCTGGTCTTCTACTGTTTAATCTAGTTGCTTCTCACATCGCAGTCTCGCCTCTGATAACAGGCTGGTCCCTATCTCCAAGTTCACTGTAGATGTCTAACCCATCATTCCATGCTTTGGGCAGGCATGTCATTTGCAGACAACAAATCAAATTTTCTACAGACAAATTAAAACCTCCTTGTTGCTCATCAGCTAATTAATGTGTCTCCATTATATATCAGTTACTAGACCAAGGCTTAAAACATCTTTCAGAGGGTTTGGCTGGCTTCCCACCAAGGGCTAGAGCGTGTCTATGGGGAAAAGGTGGCGATTTGGGATGGGGATGGTCTGTAGCTTATCAAGCGCGTTCAGAGGACAATTTGGCAGCTTCCTTTCATTGAAGTTGGTACGAGCAACAAACCAACAGTCAGCAGTAACCCAGCAAACTCCCAGGCTTTGTGTGCACAGGGGTTAAACAGCTTGCTCGTGGTAGTAGTTAGCAGTTTGGCTGGATTTGGGAGCAGGGCTATGCTGCTGTGTCTCTGACTTGGTGGCTTTCCATCCCCGCTGTAGGTGTGGGGAGGAAGGGTATATGCCTGTCCAGGTCCTGAAGGAGGTAAACAGATCAGTGAGTGAAAAACATTTGCAGGAAGCTTTGTTTTGGATGCTTAGGAAACTGGATGTCCCTCTTATTAACTTGTATCTCCCTGGCCTGACTGAAAGGGTCCCATCAATATTGATTCCCTCTTCTTTCCAAGCATTGCCTTGAATCCAAATCACTTTGACCAGCCTCAGAAAATACCACCTAGGCCGAAGAACAGAGAAGCAGCTCTTCCCCAGGGCTTCTACTCCCCCATGTCTGAACTCCCCTGCCCACTTCTCCAGCGCCAGTCAGGACCCATCCTTTCCGTGTACTTGCACCTAGTCTGGATGCAAAACTCCTCGTGTTCCTTCCAGGTGCTGTGCAGGCTGCTGCGAGCCCTTGGCAGATGGGATAGATTTAACAGCCATGTGTTCCCCTTTCCCCCAGCATGTCAAGCTGTCTCCCCTTGTCTCACCTGTGATGCTGCACAAACACAGCTGCCTCGACTGCTTGGCAGCAAGCATGGGTGCTTTGGGCCCCTGCCACTGCCAGCTCCATAGCTGGAGCTATTCCTCCTCCCAGCTGATCGATGGCTTCTGCCACAGATTGCTGTGCACTGCTTGTTTTCAGCTGGGGCTGCCGTGAGGAAGAGCTCGAGGAAGGTGTTGAGGCTGCAGGAGCAGCTGAGCCTGCTGTTGCTGCACTCTGGGTAGGATGGGCCCAGACTGCCGGTGCTGCTGGGGAGGCAGAGCGGGAGCAGTGAGGATGGAGATAGGCAGTCTGGCATGCTACGGACTGGGGTAAGAGAAGAAACCTCGACACCTGCCAGAGGAAACCACATGTCCCTTTTTCCAGGTGATCAGAGGGCCCAGCAAGCACAGGGCTGCTGAGCTGTCAGCCTGTTAAAACTGCCTCCCAGCTCCGTCCTGCAGCCCCTCCTGAGTCACTCCAGCCCTCGTGGCTTTCGTTTGCATTTTAAAATGGCAGTGGCAGAGCTCAGAAAGAAGGTCAGCATCCACAGGTAGTGTCGGTGCTGACCCCTGCACCCTCTCCCAGTGCTCTCTGCCCATCTCGATATATGAGACCGCTTCCATCCCCAATTCAAGGCCTTGCTTAAGCAATTGCCCCGACTTTGGGACCTTTTGGCATTTCACCAAGTCTGCAGAGGGGAGCAGTGCCACGGAAGGTATTGATCTTGCTTGCTCCTAACTGGCTTTGTTACTAAATCCTGATCATGGTTAAATTAAGACTCTTTCCCTGTAAGCAGGAGCAGAAGTGGAGCTTGGATGAAGGGAAGGGGAGCCTTGTACCTGGGTGTTACTAGTCACACTGCGACTGACCCAGCTCAGGCTGTAACATCAGCCTTGTTCTGGACTCCAGTTTTGCCCTGGACCTGTCGCTCGCTGCACGTGCCGCAGACTGGCACATTACTGTGCGGAGCTGTGAGCTGGGTTTAACTGTTCTCTGGGTTCCTAGTCCTGCATTGAGCCCCAGCTGCCAGAATATGGGGAGTCATTAAAGCTTCCCTACAGAGAAAGCAGGGATTTGGGAGGCTGGAGTGGAGTCCTGGCTTCTCTAATCTGCTGCAAACTATGCCCTGCCTGGCGTTTGAGGCTGGGGTTCAAGTGGGACTGTGACGTCCCTTCTCCTGTGTCAGCCCTGAGTCCTGCTGAAATGTCACTTACAGGAACTTCTGCCAAGCCCCAGCTGCCCTTGAGCACCCTGTGACCCTGGGTGGCTGTCACCCTGCTGCTGGCTCCCTTTCAGTCCCTGTCGGAGCCATATGTTGGATATCTCGCTCCTTTCCATGAGGCCTCTCTAATGATGCCACCGAGCAGATGTTTGTGCTGAGCCACACACTCGAGAGACCCGGGGTTTTTTCTAAGCTCCTTGCTGTGTGTGTTGGCTTGTGCTGGGGATCTCCTACCGCTGTTTTGCTTTGACACCTGTGTGGTGGCAGGGTTGCTGCCCTTGTCCCCAGAGCAGAGGTGGGAGCAGCATTGGAGTCACTGGCTCTGCACTTCCCATCCTCCTGCAGGCAGCATCTGTGAGCGTTGGTTTTCATGGTGCTGCCAACCTGCGACAGCTGCCCTGCAGCGTATCTGAGCCAAGAGGGTGGCCCGGCTCCAGCCCCAAGCCCCATCTTCTGCCTTTCTTGCTCTTTTCCAAGCAAGATCAAAGATGCGTGCTTGGATTTCTGAGCCTCTGGGTTTGGAAGTGGGCCAGTTTAGCACTGGCATCTGTTGATCCGATTTAACGGCATGATGACAGCGTGATGGGTGTTCTCCTCCTGAGGAGGAAGGGCAGGAGCTGCTGGGTCGGCTGAGCCAGGAGAGCTGGACCTGTGTCTCCTGTCTCCTCCCTAGCTTCCACTGCTTTCCCATGCCTGCTGCCCTCTACAGCCTCCAGGTTAAGGTGTGCCTGGCCTGGAGCAGGTGATCTCCGCTCCAAACTCAGCCAGCATCACCGCGGTGCCACCCTCAAGGCCTCTGCTCTCTCCCTTGCTCTTCCTAGGGGTTCATAAGCCCATTTAAAAGTGAGGGCAGCTTTTTGCACTCTGTGAACTCCCTTTGGGGACAGAGCTGTCACTAGCCCTTGTGCTCTGAGACCCCCAATTTACTGGGTTTGAAAAACAAGCTTGCACAAATCTCTGCTTGCCCTGCAGCAAGGCTTTTCCGTGCACGTGGCTGCTTCTGTTTGCTGGAGCTCTCCTGTCAGCTGGGCTCAAGGAGGAGAGCGCCTCTGTGAAGCTGAGCAGTCCCTCTGTCAGGCCCCACGCTGGATTTAACTTGGAGCCTTTTTGCTCTCCAGGAAGATGTTTGTGTGCTTTTGGGTCCTCGCAGCTGTGCCCGAGAGTCCTGCTCTCCTCCAGAGGTTCCTGAGGCTTAGGCAGTTCTTTCTGATGTGCCCCTGGAGTTGGCAGCCACATTCTGGGTGCCTCTGTTGTGATTCAGTCCTGGGCTGGCACTGATGAATCCTCTCTTTACCAAGCAGGGAGGGGGATCTCAGCTCCCTCGTGCTACCCCGGGTCAAAGGCAGCATTTGCTTCCCTGGTTTCTGGTTGCAGTGATGGGTTCACCTCTCCCAGTTCTCCCTATGGTGCCATCAGTTGGCGGAGACCTGCTGTTACCCAGGGTGGCATGGGCTCCAGCAGGAGGGATCTCACATGGCAGGGGCTTTTTCCATGCACATCTGTTGCCCCAGAGGGACAAAAACAGCAGCAGTGCTGTGGTATCTCTCTCGTGGTCCCCTGGGACCTGGGCTGGGTTTGGATCGTGGCCTCTGAATCTTGGAATCCTTCAGCCCTTTGCCTGGGTTGGAGAAGTAGGTCAGTGCATGGGTGCTGTGCTCTGTGCCAGGCAGGCTGCTCTCATCGTGCAGGCAGCCTTGTAGCACCTCTTGTCCTGCCTTGGCTTGATAAAGCCCCTTGGTGTGTCCCGTGAGCTGCCCGTGTCCTCCATCCTCCTGACGCTCTTCTCCCTTTCTTGCAGAAGAGGACGTGGAAAACTTTGATGTGACGAACCTGTCGCAGGATGTTCTACGGAGCATCGAAGCCGATAGCTTCTGGTGCATGAGCAAGCTGCTGGACGGGATACAGGTGAGCCTCTTCTGGGGCCACGGAGGTTTCTTTCCCCTTGCTGGGGTAGCAGGGCAGTCGTTCTCTCTCTCTGTCTGGGTGAGTGCTCTACATGTCCCAGTATCAGGGAGATTTTCCTACTTCACTAAGCAAAACCCATGGGTAAAATCCTGGGGAAATAAGATGCTGTGGCTGTCCAACGGGCGCTGTCCCGCCTAGGGATTTCACGTGGGGCAGGTGATCCTGGTGCTCAAGAGCCATGTCTCCTTGGGTCGTGATGATCTTGGCTCCCTGTGGAGCTGGGAATCTGGTTTTGGTCATTTCTAGCTGTCATTGGAGCTGCTGCTTCTGACTGGTGGCCTCTCTCCACAGGATAACTACACCTTTGCACAGCCAGGGATCCAGAAGAAAGTCAAGGCCCTGGAGGAGCTGGTCAGCCGGATCGATGGTAGGTGACAAGGGGATCTGAGCAGGTCACAACAGCCCCGCTGTTTGCAAGCAGCAACCCTCAGTGCAGGGGTAGATGCTTACCTACAACATGTATGGAAGCAGGGCAGACTAGGGTCGGCCAGAAACCTCCCGGGAACGGGGTTTTGCTGGCCAGGTAGCACGGGGTGAGGAGCAGAGGCGTTTGGGAGATGAGGCCTCAGCCTGAAAGTGCATGAAAGCTGATGTGTCGGGGGCAGTGCCTTGTGCAGGGGCTCGGGCACCGTGGTCCCCAGCTATGTAAGTGAAATGTGCTGTTTCAGAGCAGGTACATAATCACTTTAGGAAGTACGAGGTCGAATACCTGCAGTTTGCCTTTCGCTGGATGAACAATCTGCTTATGAGGGAGCTGCCTCTTCGCTGCACCATCCGCCTCTGGGACACCTACCAGGTACACAGGCTGCCACCGCCTTCCCTGCTCGGCTGGGCGCCGTAGGGCCAATTCCCTGTACGCGGGGGGACGGAGGTCTTCTGGCAGCACTGTGCAGCTGGGGAGATGAGGGAAGCAAAGCGGGGTGGCCCCCAAGATGTTTATAGCCAGTTGGGTGACGGGTGGCCCAGTAGGACGTCTTTGTCCAGGGAAGTTCGTGCTCCAGCTGAGCTGCAGGAGCTGACCCAGAGTTTTGCTGTCTGCAGTCGGAGCCGGAAGGATTCTCACATTTCCACCTGTACGTCTGCGCCGCCTTCTTGATCAAGTGGCGGAAGGAGATCCTAGATGAGGAAGACTTCCAAGTAAGTCCCTGGGGCTGGGAGTAATTCCCTGAGGGTAGAGGGGAGGGAGTTGCTCTAGTTGGGAGCCCAGTGTGAACACAGTCCTTAATCTTAATGCTGCCTCTGAGCCTTCCAGACCTGCAAGTGTGGTGAGCGAAAGTTATTGAGTGCTGCTGCCTCTGGTCACGCCAGCCCTGAGCCCACTCTGGAGCTCTACTCTGCCTTCAACCGCCCCAAACTAAGCACCTTCCCCTCTTTCAGGGCCTTCTAATGTTGTTACAAAACCTGCCCACGATACACTGGGGTAACGAAGAGATCGGACTCCTGCTCGCCGAAGCCTACAGACTCAAGTACATGTTTGCAGACGCCCCCAATCATTACCGCCGATAGGTGCCAGGACTCGACTGCCTCCTCTCCCCCACGCCCGCCCCCTCATCCTGGCCCAATCTGATCACTGTGGCATTTTTGTCATCCCAAGGCCTCGGATACTCCGGCCAGGAGCTGCTCCTCGCTGTACAAAGCTCACATTGACTCTTGTCTTAACTCTTAACGTGTGCCTGTCTGCCGCTCCATGCGCCTGGATGTACCACTCCAACGACCGTCAGTATTTCACGCCGTGCCGGTGGCTCGAGCCAGGGAGAGAGGCGTGAAGGGGCTGCGGTGAGACATGGGGGGCAGCTTTACAGATAAACTGAGCCGAGGACGAAGCCCTCCTGTCCTCTCCGCCCCGTTCCCTGGGCTTGTCCGGCTGGGACCACCTCAGCTTCGCTGCCTCGTGTTAACCTGCCACCACATGCGCTGCCCCGTCTGCTCCCCTCCTCTCGTCCGACACCGTTCACTCCACCTCCCAGATGAAAATGCCTTATCAGAGACCCGCCTGGCCGGAAAATCCTTCCCCCTGAGGGCGGCAGGGCAAGAAGTTTCTCTCAGGGCCTAGTTTCGCTCCGAGGGTCTGGAGACCCCAAGCACTTTGTGGGTTCGCGAGAGAGCCCCTCGCACCTGCCCTCTCTCCTCTCCCTCCTCTTGGCCTCCCTCTCCCCCAGGGCAGCGGTGCAGGCACGGCGGGGGGGCGACAGACCACTCCATCCAAGCGTGGTTCAAATGACGTGCGCCAGCTTGACAGGATTTTTGGTGACTGCTGTGCTGTGGGTACACCCCCCTCTGGCGCGGGGGGGGCTGGCAGGGGAACAGCATCTCCCGAAACCCCCTTGCAAAGCCCCCGCTCCTCCGAGGCGTTCTGTGTATATTGTGTTCTTGTGTATATGGGTCAAAGATGTACAATATATGTCTTCTGTTTGTAGCAGATAATGATTTTATATTTATAACGTGCACCCCTTGTTCTCCCGTCCTCTCCACGCCTGGGAGGTCTGCCTGGGTACGGCGTTGTAGGGCTTTGGACTCCTCCAGAGGTGGGGGGCATCTTGGAGCCGCAGATATTTCTGCCCCAGCATGGTTTTGCAGTGTTGGATCTGCAAGGAAGAGGTGCAATAGAAATGCGTGTCTCAAGGCTTCCCCTACCAAGAGGATTTGGGCGTTTAAAGGAGATGGGAGCTCCCGGCGGGAAGCAGGAGAGCACCGTGTCGAGGAAACAGGGTATCCGGGCTCGTCGGCTGCTGGCACGTGCTGCTCCGGGCGCTGCAGGGCGCAGCCGTGCCCCTGGGACTCCCCAGGAAGGAACGATCCTGGATGCGGCGCCGGCTGCCCCCAGCGGACACGTCCTCCCCAGGGCTGCTGCCGCCGGGCTGGCCTCGTCGCCGGCTGCTTTTAAATCAACTCAGTTGTGAATGTTTTAATGGGCTGTTTTCTTCCCGTGGGCAAGCGCCGTCCACCTCGTGCCAAGGGCTGGATGGGGGAGGGTGTGGGGGGACGAGTGCAGGCTTCTCCCAGCGCTCCCGCGGGGCCATGCGGGCTATCTCGGCGGGGCGCGGAGATTCCCGCTCCCGCTTTCCGTTGCCATTCCCGGTGGGAAAAGGCAGCGGGCTGCGAGGCCGGGCCCAAGCATGTGAAAGGCAGAGCCTTGTTGCCAATAAAACTCCAAACAGTGTCTCAAGAAATTGCTTTCCTTACCTGGAGTTATTTTTCTCAGGCATTTGGACTTTTATTTTTGTGTGTGCCTTTTGTGGTTCTCTCTGAGAGACAGACCTGGGGGGCCTTAGTTTAACATCATGAGTTAAAAAAAAAAAAAAAAAGGAAAAAGAAAAAGCAACAAACCCCAAACCCAGCAACTGAACTGTGTGGTCTGGCAAGTGTTCGCGGTGGGGTTGGGGGTGGTCAGTCCTTGTTTAGCCTCATGAGGAGCTTTGGGCACATCACCCACCCCCTTTGTGCCTCAGTTTCCCCACCTGTAAAATATGGGGAAAGTTCTGCTTTTTGGGTCTCGCAGGGGGACGCGGTGTTGTCTGTGTTTGCTGTTGGTCAGAGCAGCTTGTGGGAGGATCAGCCTCCCTCGGTGCTGCTGTCGCCAAACCTTTAACACCCCCCAGTCGCCTTCTGCCCCCTATTAATTACTTTTTAAAGTTCAGTGGAGTGGAACAAATATAATTACTTCTGGGCAAGTCTAATTACCTGCGTTTGTTGCCCGGGCTTGGTTAGAATTGATGGCGAGGGCTGGCTCTCCGGCTCCTTCCCCTGGGTCGCACGGGGGCTGCGCAGCCCCTGTCCCCATCCGGGGTCTGTCCTCCCACAGCCGCATCCCCAGCGCCCAGCCGCGTCCTGGGCTCTGCTCCCTGCGCCCCCCGCTTTGCAGAGAGGTTAAATGGGGGAGCCTTTAGTCTGGCCGGGGTGGGAGAGCCCATCAGGGTTGTTTCTGGCCTCAACACTGGCGAGAGCTGGGCCGGGTTTCGGGCTGCCTTCCCTGACTGGGCCGGATCCTGCTGCAGGCTCAGCATCCTCTTGGGAATGAGTGTCCTTCGGCAGCTGAGGCTGATACAGCCTGGGGGTGACCATACCCCCAGCCCTGCAGGGTGCTGAGCATCCTTGTCCCAGGGCAGCCCAGGATGAGGCCCCATTTCTCCCAGCCTGGAAACATCAGCACGGCTCGGGATGCGGGGTCGGGTCCCTGCGGGGAGGGGAGCGGGGTGTCCCTGTGGCCAGCGGCGCTGGAGGGCGGCCAGGCTGCGCTGCCACGCTGGGGACCACCCTGCTGATCTCTGCATCTGCAGGAGGTGGGCACGGCATCGTCCCCAGCCCTGCCAGCCCCGCTAACCCAAGAGTGAATTCTTGGCGTTTTTTCTCCTCTCCCAAATGAAGCCTTTATGGAAAACCCAGGGGAAATTGCATTATGTTCCTCTGCCTGTCCTGGCAATAAACAGTGACCGTATCCGCAATCTTTTTTCTGTTGGATGCGACCGGGGTTTTATTAAAGCGTGGAGCCTGAGGAGCTGCAGTGATGGAGCCCCGGGTGATTCCTGCTGTTGCAGGCAAGTGGGCCGAGATACATCCTGAGGACAAAATAAAACCGAGAGGAGGGTGGAGGAGAGAGGAAGCCGTCACGGTGAGACTGGGTCCACTTTAAAACATGGGCTATATGGGATGAGAGATGAAAAAAAGCCTTGAAGTGAAGCTGATGGGCTGGAGGAGGAGGAGGAGGAAGGGGTCCTCAGCCCCAACCCCATGGTGATGGGGACACTGGATAGTGCCTCATCTCCCCCCTGCTTGCAGACCCCCGGTTTCAAACCTGGTGAGCCGAATGGTCCCACCCAGAGCAGGGCTGCAGCCAGCCCAGAGCCGGAGAGGGGGTTCCAAGTGGCTTAAAATCCAAGGAGCTCCGCTGCGTCTCCGAACGCCACCGGGGAGCTTGGTCTGGCCGATGGGTTTCCCTGGCAAACATCGCGCGCCCCGGCCCTGCCACAGCCTCGTCCCCCCGATCCACCCCCTGCCTCGCTCCTCCCGGCACACGCTGTCTGTGCCGGCCAGTTACTGCCTCTTCTGGAGCCTTTTTGGGAGGGGGAAAAGTTTTCCAAGAGCTCAGGATTTTTAGGGTTTCTTGCCGGGAGGCGGAAAAGGCCAAACCAAGCACCCGGAGCGAGTCCAGTCCCCTTCTTCCAGGGGATGGGGAGAGGTCGAGCAGTGACCTCGGCTCCTGGGGACGGTCGTGCCACTGAGCGCTCGAGGACAAGCGCACGCTGACCCTGTTTTCTTCCCTTTTTCTGTTCCCAGTGGCCCCGGGGTTCGGGGGGGGCTGCGCTGCCTCTCCCACCCCCAGCCCCGCTGCAGGGGCTGGAGCCTCACCCCATACCTCTGGGCCCTGGGTGGGAGGGGGCAGCTCCCACCAAGGGGGAGCAACTGGGGGGGGGTCAGGGGGCAACTGGGGATAGAAATGGTGGATTGGGGGTGGAGGGAGCTGGGGACAGGGATGGCGGTGAGGGCTGGGGGGCACTGGGAGTAGAGAGGGGCTGGGGACCGGTCTGGGGGCTGAGGACACGGCAGGATCCGCACCGAGGGGGTGAGACCTGAGACCTGCACTGCAAGGGGGGGGGGGGGGGGGGGCTCCTGCCCGGGATGGGGCGGGGGTGGGGGGACCTGCACGGGGAGGGGGGAGGCTGCACCTTCTCCCCCGCCGTGGGGGTGCACGGGGGAGGGGGGGCTCCTCCCTCTCCTCCCTCCCGGCCGGCGGGAGCAGCCCCTCCAGCGGCGGGGCCGGTGCGGGGCCGGTGCGGGGCCGCGGCGCAGGATGCCGGGTGCCGGGAAGGAGCGCTCCGCCGCCGCGACCATTTGCTGCCTCCTCCTCCTCCTCCTCCTCCTCCTCCTCCTCCTCCTCCTCCTCCTCTCCTCCGGCTCCCCCCGCGCAGGTAACGCCGCCGCCCCCCGGCCCCTCCCCGCCCCCCCCGCCCCCCGCTGCTCGGGGGGTCCCTCCTGGGGGGGGGCGCACCCCGTTAGCAGCGTGCGGAGCGGGGCACAAACTTCCCCGGGGGCTCAGCACCCCCTCCCCGCTGCTGGGATGGTTCTTTGGGGGGGATATTTAGCTGTTTGCGGGGGGGGGGGGAGTTGGAAAGGGGGGTGGGGGGCACACGGGCGCTACCCGGGGAGGCTGAGCTGGGCTGGGGGGGATGCTCTGGGCAATGTGCCCCCCACTCCCTGCAAGGTCCTCCCCCCCCCGAGGTGCTTGCGAGGCTGCGGGGACCCCCGGGGTGCCACTCCAGGGGGGGGGTGTACCCCCCACATGGGATGGGGCGAGGGGACATGGCAGGGGAACAGGGCAGGGGCCCCAGCCTTCACACCCCACCCCGAGCCCTGGGACACTCGGGCTGGGGGCTGCCGCCGGCCCTGTGGGAGGCTGGTGGCTCCGTGCCGTGTTAGAGAGCAAAAACCGCAATAAAATCCCCCAAACCCCGGAAAACGCCGCCTTTCCCTCCAAACCCGGCAGAACTTCGCTGCCTTTGAACCGTCCCTCGTGCAGCCGTGGTCCCCAGTGTCCCAGCAGGCCCTGCAAACGGGGAGAAAAGTGGTTTAAATTCACTCCCTCGTGGCCAGGAGGGTGCTGGGCTGTGGGCAGGATTGCCCCGGCCCCAAAAGATGGGTGATGGGCAGGGGTTTGTGACCATTTCTGCCCCAGCAGAGCCCATCCTGCCCCGCTCCCATCCTCAGTCCCATCTCCCCATGAGGCCGGGGCTGGTTTTGGGCCCAAGGTTTGAGAACAGCCATTTGTGTGTAAAAAAATCAGTTTAAAATCAGAAAAAATTAACCAAAAGTTAGCTGAGGAGGGAGTCAACCAACCCAGAGGGGACACATGGCGTCCCCTTTGCATTGCACAGCCCATTGCATGTAGCTCAAATTAACCGAGATTGATTTTCCTGGAAAATTTCACCCAAACTGGGTTCATCTGGGCTTTTCCCTCCTGATTTCTGGGGTTTGCCATTAAACTGCAAACCCTCCCGGCTGGGCTGGAAGGGGAGGAGGGTTTTCCAGCCCTGGGTAAAGCAGCGTGTTGCGGTGCAGGGGGTGGGTGGGCCCCGGCCCCCCGGGTTGGGCTCGGCGCTGTAGGGTCCCCCCTCGCACCCATCCCTTTGCAGGGCAGGAGCTGGAGGTGGGAACGTGCGAGATCACGGCGCTGGACCGGGACCTGAGCCACCCGCGGCGGACGATCGCCCGGCAGACGGCACGCTGCGCCTGCCGCCGCGGCCAAGCCGCCGGCACCGCCCGGGCCAAGCCGGCCTGCGTGGACGGTAACGGCAGCCCTGGGGGGCCGGTGCTGCTCGGTGGGGACCCGTGGGTGGGGACACAGGTCCTGGCTGGTGCCGTGGGGCTGGTGGATGCTCTGGCAGGGGTTGGCAGCTGTCCTCCCCGGCAGCACCTTCTCTGCCCCTTTCACCTCGTCTGGCCTCTCCATCTCCCCCCCCGCACTTTCTCCCCATAATTAGACCATGGTCCCCTGTGCACTTTTCTTTTTGTGGTCCCCAAATTGGTCCTGTGCTGGCTGGGCTCATGTGCTTCTTCCCTGCATCCCTCCATCTCTTCATCCATCCCTCTGGCCATCCCTTCATCCACCCATTCCCCTTCCATTCATCCCTCTGTCCTTCCACCCCTTCCCTGTCCATCCCCCCATCCACTCATCCCTCCCTCCATCCACACTTGTATCCCTCCATTCATCTACACATCCACCCCTCTCTGAATCCACTCATCCATCACCTCGCCCTCTATCCCTCCGTCCTCCCCTCCATCCTTCCCTCCCTCCATCCACCCACCCCTCCCTCCATTTCTCCTTCCGCCTCCACCTCTCCACACACCTCCACCCTCCCAAACCTCGCCGTCCCACCCCCCGGCAGCCCGGCTCATCGCCAGCCGGCAGTGGTGCGGGATGGAGCCGTGTGAGGAGGGGGAGCGGTGTGCGCTGCTCCGAAACCGCTCGGGCTGGAGCTGCACGAGGCAACTGGGACGAATGAAAACTGTCACAGTAAGTGTCGTCGTGTCCGCGTCTCTCCCGCCCCGCTCAGTGTCCCTGCTCCCACCTCCTAGGGGGGAAACTGAGGCAGGGCTGGGTGCAACGTGGGGGGTGTGGGGAAGGGGTCGGGATGCTGGAGCCCCAAGAAGGGAGCCCTTGGGGGTGGGGCGCACATATCAATGCCAGGGGTGGTTTATTAGCAGCAGGGAGGGGCTGATGGGGTGGGGGAGAGGGACTGGTGTGCCCCACACACCCCGGCTGGGCCCCCCCCCGCCCCAGCACAGCCCCAGGTCCCCCTGAGCCCACAGCACCACTCGGCACCCATGAAATATTCTCCCAGTATTTTCCCCGCAGGTCTCCTGACAGAGGCTGTCGCGTGAGGACGAGGGGACTCGCTCCAGAGCCAGCGGGACGAGCCTGAGCAGGGAGCGGGCTTTGCTCCGTGCCATCGTGCAGGGGCCTTGACCCCCCACCCTGGGTGCCCCAGGCCAGGGGAGGGACCGGCCACCTTGGGGACAGTCGCCGCGTGCTGGGGACTTGTGGGGCAGCTGCAATGCTGGCAGCGTGGCTGGAAGGATGGAAAGCCCCGTGGGCTCCCTTTGCCTGTGGAGGGTCCCCCAGGGCCACGATGCTGAGGAGGAGGAGGAGGAAGAGGCCACTGTGGTCCTGGTTTCCAGCTCTGCCCCCCACCTCACCCTGCAGGCCCTGAATTTTGCAGCAGTTGAGCAGCGGCAGCGCCTGACCCAGGTTTGGCCACCTGTCGGGGTGCAGGGGGTGCAGGGAGCTGCAGGTGCTGGGTGGGGGTCCTGGGGACGGGGCCGCTGCAGGTACCTGGGGGCAGTGGGGGGGTGTGGGACAGCCCTGCTGCACGGTGGGGGTCGCGGGGCTTTGCAGGGTCTCACCCCCGCGAACACGGCTGGGTGCCCTCTGCAAAGGGGCCGGCGAGGAGAGAAGCAAGGCCAGTGGCCTCGAGGTGTCCACGGTGTGAGGAAATAAAAGTCTGGTTTATTACACTGCTATGAAAAGCTCTGGTTTATCTGGGATGGGGGCAGACATCACCCCCACTTCAAGAGCTCCAAAGCCCCCAGGTCCCTGCCCCATCCCCCGCAATCAGTCCCCAAGCTGCTAATTCATGGCTCAGCCTAATTACCTCGATGGGATTTTTGGGACCTGGTTTCCTGGTGCCACTCAGTGAGGGGCTGGGGGCGACACCAGTGGGGACCCCCATCACAGATGGGCCACCCAAAAACCTGTGCTGAGACACCACACAACTCACTTCATGCCCCTTTGGGCTGCCCCCCCATCACCAAGGCATCCTTTTCACCCCAGTGCTGTTTGAATTTCTTGGTGTGGCTCCTCACACTCGCTCGACCCCCCATTCCGGGCCGGGGGGATGAAATGGGGGGCGAGCACCAGGGCTGGGGCCGGAGCGGGCGCCGCGCTGCAGCTGGTGTGCCGGGAGGATGCCATTGTCATGGAAACCTTTTAGCTGCAGAGTAATCCAGTAAGTCGTAATTTCATTTGTTAAAAGAAGAAAAGATGGGGGGGGGGGAGAAGCTATTTTATTAATAATTTCATCCCAAAATGTCAGCAGGGAAGTTAATGGCAGCGGCTGGGCTGAGGTAGGCCTGTGGCTGCTGTTTTAACGTGCTCTCCTCCAGAGAAGCAGCTTCCCAGCCCCCCTTCTTGTTCCTAAATCCTCCCTCTTCCCCATTCCTTGCAACAGGTGGAAATAATAGAATAAAAATTAGTGAAGGACTCCCCTTTTCATACCTTCACCTACAGCTGCAGCTCTCCCTCAGCCAGGGAACACCGGGCACTGTATAACCTTCCCAGTTACAGGACTCCAAGTTAAGGTAAAAAGGCTTGCAATGCTGACAGTAAGACTTACCTCATTTTTTTTTCCTTAAGGCCCCAAAGTAACTCACAGAATTATGGCAGAAGGCATTGTACGGCGGAGGGTCAGGGGGATTGCGGCAGCAGGAGGAAGCACCCGACTCCCTGGGGACGCCACAGCCGGTGGCAGCCGAGGGTGCAGGGTCTTGGGAAACCAGGGGGTTTTGGCCTGTCAAACCCGCTGCCCTCAAGGAGATGGTAGGGATGGTGATAAGGAGCTTATTTTTTGCTTTGAAACACTAAGGCATTAAAATTGCAGTACAACAGCTCCAGCAAGACTGCCGGGAAGGCAGCGAGGGGATGGCTGGAGCATCCCGGGGCGGTGCCCGGAGCTGGGCAGCACCGGAGGAGCAGCGGGATGGGTGCCCGGAGCGCTCACGCGCGGGACAGACCTGAGCTTTTCGTGCCTGTTGCAGCCTTCGGGCCAGCTCGATGCTCGCTTGCCTCCTCCCTGGCTGTGCCTGCTGCCCCTGCAGCTCCACCGAGCCTCGCCGCAGCTGATGGCTGGGATCAGCCTTACCGGCCTGCCCAGATTCGGCCGCGCCAGGTATCGTAGTCCAGCTCCTCACGCTGTTCCCTTTAATTTAAATTCACCTGGAGATAGAGACAAGCCTTTCTTTTAAATCACCTCATCCCCACCAAAGCCTAAATATCCTTTTCCTACCACCCGTCACCCCTCTCAATTCATTACCTGCCGGCGCCCCCAACCCGGTCCCCGCAGAGCCTCTCCCCAAGCCTTCGCCCTCGCTCCGCGCCGCAGCCCCAGCCCGCGCATGGCCGAGGGAGCAGGTCCTGCAGAAGGAGCTGGGGTTGAGCGATGAGAAGCAGCTTAAAATTTCCTCAGAAGGCAGGAGAAATAATTTCGCGCAGCCACAACCAAGAATGAGAAATGAAAAGTTCACGCTTCAGCAAGCGCATCTGCCTGAAAAATTTATTTTATTTGGCAAAGCTAATGGAATAATTAAAATATATTAGCATGAAAATTTCATTTCTTTTCTGATCAGTGTTGAAGTAAACAGGCAGAGTTAAAATACATGGGCTACGACGCAAATTCTTCACCAGCATCCCCACAAAAGCTCCCAGGACAGCTTGGCCAGTCTTGTTTAATATCTTTATCAATGATGTGGATGAGGCAATCGAGTGCACCCTCAGTAAGTTTGCAGATGACACCAAGTTGGGCAGGGCCGTTGATCTGGTCGAGGGCAGTAAGGGTCTGCAGGGGGACCTGGACAGGCTGCATCGATGGGCCGAGGCCAGCTGGGTGAGGTTTAACAAGGCCAAGGGCCGGGTCCTGCCCTTGGGTCACACCGACCCCAGGCAGCGCCCCAGGCCTGGGGCAGAGGGGCTGGGAAGTGCCCGGCGGAGAAGGCCCTGGGGGTGCTGGCTGACAGCCGGCTGGGCATGAGCCAGCAGTGCCCAGGTGGCCAAGGAGGCCACCAGCCCCCGGGCTTGTGTCAGCCCTGGTGTGGCCAGCAGGAGCTGGGCAGGGATGGGGCCCCTGTGCTCGGCCCTGGGGAGGCCCCACCTCGAATGCTGGGCTCAGGTTTGGGCCCCTCGGGACAAGAAGGGCCTTGAGGGGCTGGAGCGTGTCCAGAGAAGGGCAGCGGGGCTGGGGCAGGGTCTGGAGCACAAGTGTGCTGGGGGGCGGCTGAGGGGGTTTAGCCTGGAGAAGGGGAGGCTGAGGGGAGCCCTTCTCGCTCTCTGCAGCTGCCTGAGAGGGGCTGGAGTGAGGGGGGGGCTGGTCTCTGCTCCCAGGTCATTGGTGACAGGACGAGAGGGAACGGCCTCAGGCTGCGTCAGGGGAGGTTTAGGTTAGATATTGGGAAAATGTCTTTAGTGCCAGAGGGGTCAGGCCCTGGCACAGGCTGCCCAGAGAGGAGGGGGAGTCACCGTCCCTGGGGGGGTTCAAACAACGTGCAGACGTGGCCCTTGGGGACATGGTTTAGGAGGCCTGGGGGTGTTGGGTTGGGGGTGGGACGTGATGATCCGAGAGGTCCTTTCCAACCTTCATGACTCCATAATTCTACGACTGGTGGTGTCAGCAGCCATCCCGGCTTTTCCCCGACGTCGGGAGCTCTCGGTGCCCGTGGAAATGCCCAGGGTGTGCCGCGGCCGCAGGGGTGTGCAGGGAGCCAGGTTTCCCCGGCTTGCAGGACTCCGTGGCTCAGCGCCGGGGTCACAGCGCTGCAGCTCATGGGGCTGCGCGGCTCCGTCGCCTTGCAAAGCGGAGCCTGACTCCATTCAACCCGTACGGGTTGCAGGGGATGTTAATTCTGCTCTACCAAGGATTGATCAAACCTGGCTGAAGGGCAGAAAAACTCACACAACCAAAATAAGAACCAGGGTGAAAGATTTGCCACACACTGTTCCCAGGTTGCATCGCCACCTGCCCCATGGACTTGGGCCACGTCTCTCGCCAGCGGTCTCCATAAATCCCCAGGCAAAGCCCCAACATGTATTTCCAGTGCTATCGATCCATCGACGATGCCTTACTCTGGTCCCTTTATTTCTCTTCCACCAAACGCTCTCTGATGGGTGGCGGTGTGGGAGAACGGCAGCTGCTCGCCGCTCTTTCTTTTACTTTAAAATTTAAATAATTTTAATTTATCTTTAAAGTGCTGCTTTTCGTTGTGCTGTACAACGGGCTGGTTGGTCGCTTCAGCCAGCCAGAGACCCCGTTAGCCAGAAAAGTAAGGTTTAAAATTTAATATTGTGCTTTTTAGAATGAGCTGGGTGGGGTTTGGTTTTTTTTGTTGTTGTTTTCTGTATCTTCTTTTTTACTGGAGGAATTCTTTTAAGAAAATGCCTGCAGGTGGGAAGAGAGGAGTTAATCAGGACGGTGCCAAGAGTGAAGTCAATAAACTGGAGAAAAAATCCAGCTCTCCCATCCATGCGAGCGCCGCGAGAGGCATCGGTTTCTAGCACTGCCCGTCCATCCTCCTCCCTTTGTCTGTCTGTCCATCCCCCCAGTTTCATTACCCTTGTAACTCTGGTGCATCACCGAAAACCTCACTGAATCCCAATACTCACTTTACAGCCTCAGCTTCTCCGTGCTGGGTCAGGAGCGCGGGCGAAGGGAGGTTTCCTGACGGGAGCAGAACCGAGAAGCAGCCGAATCCCGACAGATTCCCCCGGCACCGCCCAGGCATCGCCCCACTTGCGGCAAGAGTGCCGAGCAACGCAGTTATTTCCATAACCAAAAGGGCTCTGATCGGAGCAAAACCTGGGCTTTTCTTTAAGGAAAAGACCTGCTGGCTGTGGAGGTTTTTCACAAAGCCCTTCCCCGGCCTGGCCGCGCGCTCCCTTCGCATTTCCCTCGGCAGGGAGCGAGGCCCGAGCTCCGCGTCTGCCGTCAGCTTCACCTCCCGCTTGGCACGCGCTGAAGTGCCCCTGGTCTGCAAACGCTGCAAAACATCTACGCTAAAAAACCCCAAAACCCAGACTTACAACCATTTCCATAGAATGTAGTAAATAAATAAGGGGGAATAAAAATTCCAGGCACGCTCAGATAAAAACTACCCTTTTCCCTTTCTTAAGCCGGGCTGCAACAAATGTGGGACTTGAATTACTTGAAGGTGTCAGTTTAACGTCAGCGTGACATCAGTGCATCCCTCGATCAGGGACTGTGGGTTCGAGGGCACTAAAATGGCACTTGGGAAAAGCAAGTAACAGCATTTTGGAGCTGGCTCCTGCCAACTTCACACACCGCCGCCGCCCGGGAGCTGACGGTGTGGCTGTTGCAGGGTGCTTTTCCCACGGGAGGTGCCAAGAGACGCCCATTCCCAGCCCCTGGGCTTGGGTGCAAGCTCCGGAGTGGAGCTGTGAAGTGTTGGGAGAAAAAGGGATCAGGTTGTGAAAGCGGAGAGTGCTGGAAACTGTAGTGTTTCCCTTTTTTACACCTGTACACGTGTGCAAGCCCACCAGCGTGTGCCAAAACCATCTGCACCATCATCAGCAGCTTCTTGCGAGCCCCGTGCATGGCCACGGATCGCTGGGGGTCTACACAGCTTCACCCCAAATGGCACCCGAGGGTGGGGCTGGGGGGCTGCGGGGGGCACACGGTGCGCAGAGGGTCGGGCTGCCCGCAGTCGTGAGGGTTGCTGTGACTATTGATCACCGCTGATGAATCCCTGCTGTCCCTCTGAGTAATTACAGCACATTTCACAGCACAGCATCATCCATCAAATGGCTGAGCAACACTAAAGAAAAACTAATCGCACGCTGGAAGGAGAGCCCCATCTCCCTCGCCTGCCCCTCCCTCCTCATCCTCACCTTCCTCTGCCCATCCCATCCACCCAGGCTGCTTTTCTTCCCCATCTCCATCCTTCCCAGGGTCGGACTCCCATCCTGAGCTGGGTCCCTGGCTCGCTCCAAGGACACAAGCTGCCCATGCTTGCTGCCGCAAGGAAGAAAAATAAAAATACAGCTCATGGCTTTCCTCCAGCCCTCCGAGCACGGAAGCACGTGTTAAATATGTATTACTCCCCCGTTACCACCCCTCTCCTCCCCACACACCCCCCCCAAGCAGCTCCCCACCACGGGTGCCCGCTCCCGGGGCAGCGTGGAGACCCCAGCTCCAGGGGCTGCCAATCCCAGCCTCATCCTGCAACGCACAGCCCAGCGAGCCAGGGCTATTTTGGGAGGCTGGAGCAGGAAAGGATTAATCCCCAGCGCGGCGGCACCATTAGGTTTTGTCACCTGCTATCCATCTGCCTCTAAGGAGCCGGCTCCACACCGCTCCCTCCCTCCCTTCGCTTTTTCTCACGCAGAAAAGCCCGAGGCCAAACCCACGCACAGTGCCCGGTGTCAACTCCCCTGTCCTCACTGAAGGGGACTTGGACACCCCAAGGGTCTGGCTGAGTCACGCGCAGAGGAGAAAGCTGCCTCTTTTCTCCTGGAACATATTTGCATTGCATATATATGCTAGGTCTATATAGAAAGTGCTAATTATACTTACAGACAATTATAACTAGCACGCAGGGAGAGCTGTCCCCTGGGTGCACCTATGGCTGTGGGTGTGTAGTCACTGTTTGTGATTGGAAAAACTCATCCTCTGTGGGTGTCGAAGCAGCGCTTGCCCTAAGGAGACCCATCCCGCAAATAAATGCACGTCTGTGAGTGCCCAGGGCTGGGCATGGCCCCGGCGCCCCCCGGCACCCCCCGGCGCCCCCCGAGCCACCGCTGCAGCGGCCGGAGGGGCACGGTCTGCCCTGCTTCTCCTCTGGCAGGTTTTTTTGAAGGGCATGTCCAGAAACAAGACCGTCCTCTGGCTCTGGAACGTGACTCGTTCTTGGCCATTACTTGGCATCCCTGCACCCGATACCTTGACACAAAAATTCAGAATATTAGGAACAGTTCCAGAAATCCAACAAACTTCCCCTCCCCTTGATCAAAACCTGGCAGCCTTCAGCATCACCCCAACACCGGACAGAGCCGTGTCCTTACCCTGCCACTGCGCTGAGCCAGAGGATCTTCTTTTCATTGATTTTGTTACTTTTTTTTTGCGACTCCGAAAAGAAACACGGAGAAACAGATGGGGCAAAGCTGGCGGCTGCACCTGAAGCCCTGACGACACGAGGCAACACGCGCCACGTAATCAAGAGGAAATCCAACTTCTCCGCTAGGAAGTTTTGCTTGCAACGCTGCAAATTAATTACTGGTTTCAGGCAAAGGGGCCGTCGGTGGCAGCCCCGGGAGATGCTGTCGCACCAGCTCTGGAGGGAGAGCGGATCTCAGCAGCTCCCACAGATGCTGCTGCCGGGGCTGGATCCAGGCAGGACAAACCCAGCTTTGCAAATGGTGCTGGAGAGACCCGCGGCAGCCTTGCCTTCAAATTAAAGGCAGAAGCATCCAAAAGGACAAACCTATTAGGGAGAAACAGGAATTGAATTACTCGGTATTTCAATATCAGCTGGGGACGAGGGTCAGGGACCATGAAGCACGGCAGCTGTTGAGGACGGGAGATTATTGGAAACCAGGGCCTTTCATGAATCAGGCTGACAATTGTCTGAGCCCAGGAGAAGGAGGAGGGGACGGCAAGGCAGGCAGAGGCTGGGCAAGGCGGCGAGGGCCAGGATGAGGCCTCAAAGCAGGTGGCTGTATCTCTCCCCTGCAGAATTTGGGGCACTCAGGCTGACAACGGGATGGGAGAAAGGGAGGGAAAAGTGTCCCCTGGCCCCTGCAGGGTTTTGCATTACGGCAGTGGGTCTGTGCCTCTGGCCCCAGAAGGGCTCCATGCTCATGGGGACGGGAATGATACCTGCATCCTCGGAGAGCAGCAGCCTCCAGCGAAACCCAGGGCTGAGCAGCGAACGGGTCCTGATGGACCACCACCGCCCGCAGCAGCACGAACCTGTGCAGGGTGGGAAACGCATCTGAGGGAAGAGAGACAATGCAAGATGAGACACCCTCGCCAGGCAGGAGCCAGGGACCAGCCCGGCTGCAGAGCCCGGCCCTGCTGCATCCTCGTGGCTCGGCTCCCCTCTCCATCTGCTGGCAAATCCCACCGCCCCCGGCCCGCCATCGCAGCAGCCCCCGGCCCACCGTGAGCATCACTACATGGGATTCAAGCCCCAAATTCCCAATTCCCGTTCCCTTGGGGCTCTCAGCCACCCCCAGGCCAGAGGGCTGCCGTGCACGGCGCGAGGTGGGATCCCACCCTGCAGCACCCGCTGCACGGGGAAGACGCTCACCTCCGGGAGACGCCTGAGGCAGCACAAGAAATCCCTCCACGTGTCCCTCCCCTACCACTGCCCTTCGCAACCGCTTTACACCTGTGTCTGGGACGACCGGGACGAATAAACCCCGTCACGGGAAGTGAGGTCCTGGACCTCAGGACAACGCTAGCAAGGAAGGACTCGTATTTTTTTTATACATTAGAACATTTATTTCTCAGAGAGAAAATATAGTCTCAGACAGTCAGATTATAGTAGGTAAAATTAGCATTTTTTTTCTTTACAAGCATAGATTTTCTTATTACCTCTCTTATACCATCTGATATAAACAATTCTAGAAAGCAAATAATCTCACTTTCTACAATAAATAGAGCGATCTGTGCTTTACAGCAGACTGACAGTAACGTTTAGGTCCCGTAGCAACAGCAGGATATTAGCCAATTCAAATTCTAAAATGTAATTTAAAAACCGAACAGAACAAAACAAAACAGAACAAAACAAAACAAAACAAAGAACCCAAATCTCAAATGATCTTAAAACATATACACAGGTCACAAGTCCACAGCTGAGCTACCACCTGGAAAAGTGTATGTTCCTTTAAATAAATTACACTGTGTGCATATAAAAGACCCAGCAACACAACTGAGGACTTCAAGAATGGTGACAATAGGTCTAAATAATTTAGAACAATATTTTACAACTATATACACACCATCCTTCCCTAGCCACACTCCATAGGCATTATTATTATTATTATTTTTTACAAAATCCTATGCCCCATCTCTACATGTTATAGGAATCTTTCTTAAAGTGTGGTTCCATGTCCCAATGTATAAGAAGTGGTATTTTAAAAAAGTAGACCAAGTAGAAATGGCAGTGATTACTCCCCACTATTCATTATTATTATTATTATTATTATTATTATTATTTTGACCCCACATTCTCTTCAGTATGAAAAAGTTAAAATAATAAAAAAATATTGAGTTAAAAAGCGAAATGATGATATTCAATCTACAATCTTGCTCTGCACCTTTGGTTATTAAAATGGGAAAGCAAAAAGGGATACACAACAGAAGAGATCAGAGAAATCATAAAGTCCTTGGCTAATAGAAAAGGTTTTATCATCAAGTTTCCAAACATCGGTTGTCCCCGTTTTTGCAATGCAAACCCAAAAAACCAGGGATTGTCTGCAGAGCTGGGTTTACTTGGGTTTTAATGGATGACAACGCTGGAGACCCACACACGGGGGAAAGGATATGTGTGTGTGGGAGAAGGCGGCAAGGCAAAATGGTCGTGTGCTCTAGTTAGTGCTTGGTTTCAACCCACACCGATCAGAGGAAAATGTTAGAGAGACAGAAAAAAGGGAAGAAAGGAAGAGGAGCCTTACACCAAATGTGCATAAACCAACACAAAAGATGTATCTCCCTCCAACCCTGATCAACCTCAGTGCCTGCAAAGCTGCTCCAGCTCATTAGACACCTCCAAAGTTAGTTTTGCTTCTTAAAAAAAGGAAGTTATCTTTGCTTAGACTCAGTACTGTACTAAACCATGATATGAAATGTTACTGGAACAAGCACAGTCACAGAAATCCGAATTCAAATGTGAAACTACCAAATCAATTTCTAGGACACAACACACACACACACACAAATCAGCTAATTTGCTTTTCGCGTTTAAAGCTCCGTGCATCTGTGCATGTAAGTGTGTGCAGCAGAGAGGAAGGTTACCAAAATATCTCAAGGTTACCAAAATATCTCAAGCTTTTCTAGATGCAATGAAAGAAACCTACCATGGAAACACTGCGTACGTAGGCAGGAAAACCGTAACGCAAACTCCCAGCTACGGCTCTTGTTTTAATGTGATGGGACAATCAATGTCATTTAAAAAAATAAAAAGGCCAATGATGGTTAGGGTAAATTTGGCACAAGAAAGTCCACTTGGGATTTCCGTAAAGGATCCTGGTTCGGTTACAGTGGTGACGGGTTCCCGGGAATTCCTCGGGGACGGGAGGCAGGGGCGAGGGAGGGCGCATGAGGTCCGAACATCTAAGTGCTGCGCTCTGCTCACTGCATCAGCTCACCTTGGCTCCCGTCACCTGGCAGCTTTTCCTAACTACCTTACTCCTGGCCCTGTAGACTATACATTTCATCTCCTGCCAGCTCTTCAGCGAGACACATTCAGAAAGAAGCTGGACAGGCTTTTTGGCACATTTCAGGGTACTTCGAGGAGTGCTGACAGCTGCTGGGAACGGTGTTTCCCCGCCGGCCAGTGCACGAGACGGTCCGCTCCGCCGACACAGCGAGCACGGGGTCTGGAGGAAAAGGAGGACCAGCCACCCTGACCCCTTACAGGTAATTGGACGTAACGAAGGGATGATCTCCCCGCACACGGCTCATGTGAATCATGGCTCGGTCGTATGCCACCTGCACAGACTTGCGGATGCTGGTTTTTCGTCCCTCCAACATCTTTAACTTGTCCACTGTGTCATCCACGCCGAGGGGATAGACTTTGTCACGCGGAAGCCACTGCCTGCAATAGAAAGGAGAGCGCAAAGCCCCATCACCGAGAGCATCAAGCGGGGAAACGGGGAAAGAAGAGCAAACACCTGGAGGCCTCTTGCTCTTGCAACGCTACTCCTGAGCTCTCTGCAGGAGGCTGACTGCTCCGATGTGCCTGGCTCTCATACCTGCTGCAACAGGCCAAGGAGCTTGTCCCGACAGTTTCCAAGACATGGCCAAATTCTCCAGCTCCTCAAGCATTCCCCACATGTCTCAGCAGTGATTACTCACTAGCTGTCATCTCCTCCCTGGGAGCAGCTACGTTCCTGTGATCTGTTTGTTTATAATTAACACCCCACAATGATGCTACAAACGTTAAAATGTCTGAATTTGGCATGGAAGAACCACCTGTAGCCAAAACGCCTTCCTGCACGAGCAGTTTTATCTCTCCTTGGAGTCCTTACTCAAGGGTTTCAATGCTCCTAGGAGCTCCAGGGGGAACTGGAAACTCCTGTGTTCCATAGGGCAGCAAATACAGGGACTTCCATGGTGGAAAGTAAGTTTTTATCCCCAAGAAAGCTCTGTCTTGTTCCAAGAGGCTGTAAGCATCACGCTTTGGGTGACTACAACTATCTGAGTATCATCCAGAAACAGGCAGCTTCCAGTAGACATGTCCCAAGCCCAACTTGACCCCAACCGATGACTTAAATTGCAAGTGCCTTTTCTATAGCAAGTTTTTATTGTGCAGCCATTAGCCCAGGTTAACGAGCACACTCAGAAACATGTCATCTTTCCTAACGAAGTTCAGCCCCTAGGAGTTAAACCTCAGCCACTGCTAGCACAGCTGAGCGCGTCTCCCAGCCGGCCAACACGGGCAACCCAGGGCAGCTCAGTTTATCTTCCCCACAAAGAAGAGGGGCCTATTTCAGTCTTTGAGAGCCTTCCTCAGCATCACTGAAGTCAGCAGAATTTCGATCTGGCACTAAGAGGGGTTTTTAGGACTTTCCTGAGGTGCCTTAGCCTCCCACAAACTGCAAACAAGGCTTTTGGCTACTTAGAAGTGTAAACATCCACCAGAGCTTGTCTTCAACAAGAGCAGGGCAAAGCCAAGGAACTGCTGATTTTTATTGGGAAGGTAGTTTCAGTGACACGTTTGGATTTAGATTTTTCAAAACTGATGACTACAGCAACAGGAAGCGTGGCATTGCCATTGATTTTCAGCTAAAAATCGTTAGTACCTCTTTGAAGAACATGCCCTGTAAGAAGTGTTTCTGGTAATCAGGGACAGCGAAACAATGCAGTGTACTACTAAAAAACCTTGGGAGCGTGTCTCTTGGCACCTCTTTTCCTCACAGGACACAAACATGTTCATCAAGTGATGCAAATGTGGCCCCTTTCTCAGCTTCCCAAGAAGATGGCACGTGCTTTTCCTTTGCCTGTGTTGCACCTTGCCTCCATCTCTTTAAACTGCATAAAACACTGCAGCAGTCCCAAAACACAGGGGGAAACACGCCCCGTTGTTGCTTTACCCCGCCGTGTGTTTGGTTCTGCTCTCTCCCCATCATGCACCTTCCCTCCAGCCGCGACACAGCCTCCGGGCTACGTTCGCCTCCCTCCTCCTCCTCGCCCTTCCCTGATCTTATGGTTCCCTGCTCTTCCAGGCATGCCAGCCAAGACCTTCCCCAGGAGAATAAGGAGGAGAAGGACTCTCAAAGTACCACGAGGCTCCTTTTTAAGCTCTTAGTATCTTATTTTATAGAGGCAGAAGCAGAAGAGGCAGGCCCCTTCTCTCCTCGTTCCCATGCGCACCCCAACTGCCCAGGATCCGCTTTTCCCGCAGTATAAACTCTCTGGATCTGTGATCCCCGCTGCACACAGGCATTGCCTCCTGGGTGACAATTTATTCGCTTGGTTCGTGTTCCCACGTGGCATTTGCCAGTTAAATAACCCAGTGGGTTTGGGTTCAGTGTGCAGCTGCCTGCCTCATTACGGGGACTCACCTCTTCCAGCATAATGCTCCAATCTTACAGGTTTCCCATTGTTTCGTACACGTACAAAGCCTTATTGCTCCTTTTTAAGGCACTTCACTGCTTTGTGGCTTATTGTATCCGGCTGGGTTATTGTTACCATGTGAGCAGGTCAGCCACTGATACTAAAATCAGCAGATTCAGTCTGTCTGAGACAGAATGGTAAAAGGCGTTGAGATATTTCACTTGCCCTGAACCAGGCGCTTACACCTGCATTTTCCATCTTAAACAAATATCTTGATTTGCAAACTGCAGGTACTCAGCACCTCCGAAAAATCAGGCAAGTCTAAATATGGAATAAACCCAGCATTTTTAAAATGTTACCCTGGAGTATTTTGGCAAATCTTTTGTGCAGCAGTGGAACTGGCTGCTCAGTCTGCTGCTGTTTTAAAGTCAAATGCTCTCTCTAGTTTGCTGCAGATTTTGACTACTGAATTGGTGTTTCATGTACCTCAGTATTTTTGTGGTGATGTGACCTTTGGGTGAAGGATGCCGGGCTGTTCGCCACGGAAGTGGAACAGTCAGACGTCATGCTCTTGGGCCAGGGAAAAGCCGGCTGGCTTCCTCATTTAGACTCTTCTTGATCACTGCGTATTTAAATTCTCCAACTTACATGTAACACCATCATCATCACAATTCCTATACGCTTCCATACACCAAAGATTATGTTAAATCTTCCCTCTCTGCCACAGCGCTCACCACAGGCCCCCGCTTGTCTGCACACACTCACCAGGTTCTCTTGTTGTCAAAGAAAAGGACAAGGAAGAGCTTTTCTCCTGCCTCTGTCTGCCTCTGCTCCCCCAACTTCAACACATCCATGGGTGGGACTGGGATGGGGACTCCATTGTGGAGCAAACCCTCACGCGGCATCTTGGGATCGATTATCTAGGGACACAGGGAAAGGATATTTAAGCACAAAACCCTTCAAGTACTGCAGAAAATGCACTTTTTTTTTTCCTGTTCTTTCAGTCTATCCAAGCTAGACAATTAAAATCTACTTAGGATGGGTAAGTAAAATTGCTTGCTCTGTCTCAGTGGCAATTTTTAAAGAATTTTCCTGTCCTCGAGGCTTCCCCTGTGGGAGGGAAGCCAGTCAGTCCAAAGGCCAAGCACCTGATCTAAAAAAAAGGGAAAGAACATCAGTATGTGGTTCTGTCTGGAGGTAGATGCATTTACACTAATTGGTTCTTTAGTACCAACTCAGTACTGTTGTGTTCAGCAAAGGATTTCCTTCCCTCACTCCTAGCTGGTGCAACAACGCTGACACCATTGCTGTACTCAGCAGGCATAATGCAATTCCACAACAGCTCCATTCTGGTGCCATTCAGTTGATTTCAGAGGCGTTGCTCAGATTTATACTGCTATTAGGTCAGAATCAGGCCCAATATTTGGAGAGTCGACAGGCAGTGCCAGCTTTATCAGGCCAGAGGAACACGGACTATAGCAACTTTGGAGAGAAGTAACAACAGATGCCTCGAGTCTCCCCTACAAAGCAGAAATGTCAGTGTCCAACATTCGTGCTATGTGATCAGAGGAGCAGAATGAAACAGAAAATGGTGGATGCAATGGTCTAGTCTTCTTCGCCTCCTGATCTTGGCTCCTGAGGGCTTGAAAAAGCAGCCTGGCTTTGACACTGGCCAGTAGGAATTTATTAAGACACTTTTCCACCACGACAGATTGCCATAAAAACGCCTTCTTTGGGGGCAATCTGTGTTTAAAGCCATGCTAAAGCACAGTTTAACTTCAGCTGCAGCCACATGAGTGTCTAAAAATGCTTTGGCTGGCCAACACGGCTAGCTGTTCTCTCCTCTGGGCTCCCATTTCGAGTCAGAGCATGGACAAGGGTCACTCTTTTAGCAGAATCTGCCCTTTCTGACGGCATCTGAACTGTGCTCAGCCACAGCCAGGCATACGTGCTGTGTCAGCTTATGGATGGTTTCACAGCTCTGCTTCTTGCATGTAGAGACCTGAATAATTTCCATGATAACTACGCTTTCCTTCACCCCCTACAATTTCTCAGCAGTCACAAGGTACTTAAGGGGATGGCTGCAGCCATGCAGAAATTACGTGGAGCAGAGACGGCAGAACGAGCCACATCTCAAGGGATGTATTTAAAAGTGTAGAAACAACAAAACGTAGTCAGCCTATCACATTATCTTACTTATATACTTACTTCAGCAATCTCTGTTGATAACTTAACATGCATTTAAAAGCCTGCAGTGCTGCTGGCACTTCCTAGGAATAGCTGCATGTCATGCCTGGCTTTGGAACCAAGTATGGTGCTCACTGAAGCCACGTTTATGGATTTCACATTAATAGTCAAATATCCAAAGACATATAAATATTAAGGAAATATTGTTCAAAGGACCAGGTGCAAACACATGTACATATTCTCATATTTAAATCAAGCATATGCTGACTGAAGAGGATATATGCATCTTGCCAGGTGGCCAAGGAGGCCACCAGCCCCCGGGCTTGTGTCAGCACTGGTGTGGCCAGCAGGAGCCAGGCAGGGATGGGGCCCCTGTGCTCGGCACTGGGGAGGCCCCACCTCGAATGCTGGGCTCAGGTTTGGGCCCCTCAGGACAAGAAGGGCCTGGAGGGGCTGGAGCGTGTCCAGAGAAGGGCAGCGGGGCTGGGGCAGGGTCTGGAGCACAAGTGTGCTGGGGGGCGGCTGGGGGGGCTGGGGGGGTTTAGCCTGGAGAAGAGGGGGCTGAGGGGAGCCCTTCTCGCTCTCTGCAGCTGCCTGAGAGGGGCTGGAGTGACGGGGGGGCTGGTCTCTGCTCCCAAGTCACCAGGGACAGGGCGAGAGGGAACGGCCTCAGGCTGCGTCAGGGGAGGTTTAGGTTGGAGATGAGGGGAAATGTCTTTAGTGCAAGAGGGGTCAGGCCCTGGCACAGGCTGCCCAGAGAGGTGGGGGAGTCACCGTCCCTGGGGGGGTTCAAACAATGTGCAGACGTGGCCCTTGGGGACATGGTTTAGGAGGCCTGGGGGTGTTGGGTTAGCAGTTGGACTTGATCCGAGAGGTCTTTTCCAACATTAACGATTCTATGATTCTATCACAAGGCCAGTTAGGCACCTATATACAGAGTTGTATTCACTATATAGGAAAATGCGTGGGCAGTTAGACACCAGTAGAACCTGGTGCCTGCCTTTATAAAATTTACATCTCCTCATGCCAACAGTACTGATTACTTTCCTCATACCTGCAGAGTGAACAGGAGAGGAGAGGAAAGATCTCCTCCTATCCCTGGCACCGAGAGACCAATATTTTATGAATCCTCTGCAATGCTCTGAAACAACGAGCACAGGAAAAATTAACTGTGCAAAGAGGAAAGAAAAACAAAACAGCACATATTGCATGATTTTGGGAAGTTTTCCTTTTCTGTCTGGTTACAATGCACACTAGTTCTGGGCTACCTGTGCTGCGGGTGCAGGCTGCGAGAGAGCAACAGGGTACTTACCAGGGCAGGGTAGGAGGGATAGCCACGGCACTTGGCCCACACAAGCTCCAAGGGCTCCAGCTCCGCCTGACTCTCAAAGGACATCAGCAGAGTCCTGCCTAAGGGACAGAAGGAGACATGGCTTAGGAGGGCGATTACTAGTGAGGGGGTTATGATAACACAAGTAACCACACCGTCATCTAACCCAGGCACAATGGCCTGCATTGTCTCAGTAGCGTTCAGCTAAAACAGGTGACTATTGCTGTACTTAAAACATACCGGCAATATTTGTTTTCATTTTTTAACCTATTTGCTTCTGCAGCAAGCAGAAACCTGGAATTTCACCTTTTTTTCCTAACAAACCTATCGTCCTGCTATTCATCGCACAAGACCATACTTCTAATCATTAGTGTGCACATACGCATAATTCCAAACCACTTCTCTTAACCAAGATGCAGAGCAAAATGCAAAGCCACTTATTCTTTGTACCTATATGCACTGGGTATCCAAACCAGAGGTGATAAGACACGCGTCTCGTCTGCAGTAAGTTTATGATAAAATGTAACATGCAGTGAGATCCAGCCTGGCCACCGCTAACGTCCAGCCGCCTTTATGCTCTGCCAGTACAGGCGTGTTCTGCATTAAGACAAAGCAGCAGGCTCCTAAATCATGGGTCTAAGGCTATGCACGCATGTAGCTTCAGATGACCTCTTCAGTATGGAAATATTAATCAAATCCAGCTCTGGAGTGAATAGTTGCTGTATGACTGGAATCAAATGGGTATATAAGAGATCAGTTTGGTCCGTTAGGCTCCATCAAGCCAAATCCATCCTCAGTGGAACTGGTGAAGCTGTATCTGAGATTAATTTGGACCACTGTTCAGAAAGCTCCTTTTTATTCCTCTTAAATACTAATATTTATACAATTCTGATGCCATATACTTTGGGGCTATTTGATCTCTGCAGAAAATGCCTGGTTCTAGTTGACAGAAGTCTATTAGCCATCAATTTTTTCAAAGTTAAGTCAGAAGTATTACAAAAGATCCATTCAAGACAGAATAACTAATCTGCCAGCTCCTGGTCCTGGAAAAGGAGCAATCTCCATTAATGTGAATTTTACAGCAAGCAGTGCTTGCTCTGCAGGGGAATAGTCAACACACCAGCTTTACCAGAAGTCAGACTGAATCTAGAAAAGCCTGAATACAACCCAAAAAGCACACTGCCGAGACAGATCTGATGTGCTTCTCCACTGTTGCATTCCAAATGTGTTCTTCCATTAATGAAATGATGTTATAAGACAGAGAATTGTCCCACTGATTCTAATTCTCCCGGCACCAGCCCTGCTCTGTAAGCTTATCTCCGAAGCAGACTGCTGAGCACGCGGGGTCCAGGATAATAACGGTTCCCAGGGAGACAGGAGCCAGCGCGCGGGAGCTGCACAGAAGGGCACAGGCGTACCAGGGAGCCAAAGCTGAATTCTGATTTCAGCAGAAACCTGCAATAACTCTATCACTGACACACCGTAAGGAAGACAAGGATCTGGCTGTGTGAGCGCTGGAAGATCAGCGTAGTGCCTTGGGTAGTATTAGAGGAGTGTGACTTAATTTTACTGATGTGTAGCACAGTCTGACAAAGACGACTTTGTTGCCAAGACCTTGAAAGCAATGATAGCAATACAAGAGGGAACAGCTATGAAGTCATCTCTGGAGAGACCCCTCGTAAAATTATGACTTAGTGCTTGTATTGCAGTGTCATTAAGGAGAGCTACTCCCAAAACAGGAGGAGACAGTGCCAGGGACATTACAGACACCAGACCTACAGAAAGCACGCATCCGAGGCAATCAGTAAAAGCGAATGCAGGAAAACCTTTTATGCAATAACCTAAATTTGTAACGAAGCGGGCGATAATGCACAGGCAGGTCAGCAGTCTGATTTTATAACCTGGATAGTGCACGCAGGACTGGTTCCCGGCGTGCTTTGAGACCTGCTCCCCCTGGTTCCGATGGGTGGCAGCCCGACGGTGCGGTGGGACCGGAGCAGGGTGCTCCCCAAAGCAGGGCTGCCGCGCAGCCGTTCTCACCTGAGCTGCTGTAATCGGAGTCTCCATTTGCACCTTCCAAGAAGGGCACACGAGAAAGAGCTGGCTTCCCTCGACTTCGCTTGGGAGGCATCAAACCGCTGTTGGACAGAAACGGAAAAGTAGGTATCAGGAGAAAAGAGATTACCCTTGAAAACAAAGCCAAGTAAATGGATTCCCCGGCTCTGTTTAAAATACTGGAAAATTACTGTGCTGGTGCATCACTGACATGAAAAGAACACTGAATACTTCAACAAAATGTCATCAATACATCTCTTCTGGTGCAAGCGGACAACACAGCTCCAATATATATGCAACTGAACTCTCAGCCCATGTCCTGAATGTCCTTTCACCTCATTACTACAAACGTTTCAGGAAGTGGACTATCTCCACCTCAAGCAATCATATTTTTCACTTACTGTAGTTCTTCTTTTTTTCTTTTACAATTTTCTAATAAACAACCCATTCTGAGTGAATTTGGTGCTCAAAGAAAGAGTGGAGGAAAAGCAGTAAACAGATCTGTTCCTAAATGGAATAATTGTACAAGTTGTCCATGAGACATCAGCTTGTTTTTAATTCCTCGTTTTGTGTGTGTCACATAGCTCTAATGTAATTTTTGCTATGTGAATTGCTTCCAATTATTGTAATAACAACTTATATTGTACTTTTCATCTTCAAAGTACTATACAAACGTCAACTAACAAGTCCCCACGCTGTGGATTCAGATTTGTATCCCTCACTTACAGATGGGGAAACGGAGGCAAATATGGTGGGGCCATAAGGCCAAGACATGGTTTGAAGGGGAGTTTCTGGCTCCTGGTCCTGTTCTGACAGGATCCTCACTCCGTGAAGGACTTCTGCATGACTCCTGGGCCCTCATTTAAATGATACTACAAGTATGAGCAAATCCAGGTCTCTCCTTTTTATTCCCTTCAATGCAGCTCCTCACCTTACGATAGTTTATTGCAATAGCTTTTTGTGGGATCTGCCCGGGGGCCATGGTAGTCCCAGCTTACAGAAGAGGCAATGACTGAGCTGAAGATCTGGGCACACAGCCCAGAGAAAAGGGGAGAGATGAAGAGGTGGGTGGATGTCCCATCTCAGAGAAGAGCTGGAGGTCCTGTGCCTCCAAGGGGCTCAGCACGTGCTACGAGCGATCATTTACTGGCGCATCACGTGCTGCCCAGAACCTGACTGTGGAGGTGGGATCACTCTGCTGCAGTGAAAAGCCCTCGCACCAAAACTGCTCCTCTGAACCCAGGGCCTTGCCCCTTGCCATGGGCACGGAAGTCTTTACGAACAGATTTATAATGGAAACACTAATCAAACCTGAGCTACAACTGCAAAATTATAACCTCTTTTGACAGCTAACATTTAGGATCACTCTGCATAACAGAGCAAGTTTTCATTTAAAAAATGCTCCTGGGGTTCAACCCCGCTGCAGTATAATTTGTTATGCAGCTCATAGTTTTAAACTGTAGCTTCACTCCTGAGAACGGGTGTGCACGGGGAGCTTTTTGGTTTTAAGCACCCGCTGTCATTGCAAACTTGGGGTCTTACAGGACTGAGCACATGTATTGGGGGAAGCATAAAATGTCTGATCCTTGTGATGGGTCACCACCCTTAGGGTCATCAAAGATAAGCAGAGAGCAACGACATGTTCAGGGCACTGAAAATATTACTTAGAATATCACCTAAGTCTTGCTTCTGCTTGTCTTGGGTGATCTTAGCCATCCAGGTCAAACGCTCTCAGCCTGCCACTCACAAATCACAAGAACATGATTCTGGCATAACACAGGTTTTATTGTGCGGTGAAAGGGTTGTGAAACGACTGGAGTCAGTGTTAGGAGGGCTGGGGAGGTAAGACAGACCAGAAAATGGATATGGTACTCATGTATGCCTACTGCGTCTGACCACAAGATGACAGATGTTTGCTTTAAGGCTGTTCAGTCCTGTCTGAAGTGCCCAGGTCTGCTTTTAGACCTCTGAAAGGCAGAAAGCAGCAATTCAGTAGCTGGGAGAAGTTCAGCTTCACCTGCAGTGCTGAACTGGACACCTGAGTTCAGGGGTTCTCTAGCTTTGGCTCTCAAGAACTGCAGGAAGGTATGCATCAGCAGAGAGGATGTGTATGTATTGAGGAACAGATTTTTCAACCATTTGCTTGAAAAACCAAGCACTGCTTTTGGGAGCTATAGCTTGAGAGAACAGGATGGAACCTCAGAACCATTTTGCCTGTCAGGGTCAACACACAAAATAAGTAACAGTTTGATCTGGGTTTGAAACGAAAGAAGTCAAACAATACAACCAGGCAGATTAATCCAGACACAGAAGGTGTTCTGGGGAAGAGTTCTGCAGGGGGCACTTACCTGCAGGCTTCAAACACCAGTCCACCGCCCAGGCCAGAGCTGCATTCAGAGTCAGAGCCGCTTTCTACATGTTTTGCAAAGCCGTTAGTCACTCCTGCTGAAGAGAAACAGGAATCAGCCCAAAGAAGCTGCAGCAACACACAGAGGTGCTACCAAGGCTCAGGGAGGGTCACCGTCCCATGACTGCCAGCCACAAAGATGCCGAGTGCTTCAACCAGAGAGGGAAATTCTGCGCCCAGTTCCCCAGACTCAGTTGTAGCCAAAAGGTGACTAATAAAAGGTATTTCTACCCCTGATGCATGAAAAATTAGGCTGCCTCTGCAGAAGCAAGTGCTGGAGAAGTGCCCAGGAATGGTATAGGAGAGCTCCATGCAGCATCCAGCTCTCTGGGTAAGCCCAGAGGCCAAGAACTGAACCACTTGCTCATCTGGCTTCAAATGGCATTTGGAAAAGACCCAGAGGTTTTGCACTGACTGACACGGACTTCTCCCTGCCTCACCCCGGGCCTGGCTGCCCGGCTGGTCCCTGCCGACGGGAGCAAGCATGTAAAACCACAGCTTATTCAGTTACAGGTTCTTTGCCGAGAAAAATCCACTCTAGGAAAAACTCGATGCTTCAATTTCTGGAAGTGAGATTTTCCAGTGGACTGAGGAAGCAGATTCCTCGTGGGGAGGAGAAGGCGGCTCCCCACCACCTTACTCTCTGACTGGTACAAACGTCTCTGTACCCATAAGTGGAATATTTCACTTCTTTGTCCCAGACACTGACAGCACTGGAAATCTTCCCTTCACGGCCACGTTTCCTGCTCTGTGCACCTGAGGGACACCTACAGAGAGCTGGGATCACCTCCAAGCTTAGACGAGATCCCATACGCAGGGGCAGGCAGGGGTGGACAGGGAATGACCCCCGAGAGCGTCCCCAAGCCCGGAGCAGGTGCAAGAAGCCAGATGACCACAGCCTTCCCCCAACCAGGGACCCATTGCCCTCAGGTTCTCCGTGGGCTCAACAAAAGCCCGTCAGCCACACAAAGGGCAAATTCATGCCAAGGCCACTATTTTTTTTTTCCAGCTGTAAGTACAGAATGGCCACAAGGAGCACATTTGTTCTGACAATCCCGATCACGCTGACCTGCTCCTGTGGTAACACAGATTTGCACGCCAGACACTCCCTCTAATTAGGAGAAATCAATTGTGTTTGAAACAGTGGAAGGAGCTGAATCACAAAAGCGGTGCTGTAACTCATAGGAAAAAGCCAGCAGTGCTGCTTCAGCAGAGAAAAAATGTCACTGCCTAATTATCAGTGATTCTTCCAGCATCCTGCCTTTATTTTCCCTTTTTTAATTTCAGCCTCTCATTCTGACCTGTATCCACTGCGGACAACTCCCCTTTGCTTTAATTACTGGCAGATGATGACGGCAACTCCCTCAAACCTTTGGAGAAGCCATTTCTGTTTCCTTTAACCTGTCCTGGTAAGTCAATCCCCACACCCAATCGCTTTCCTCCCACTCTCGATTTGCTAGCAACCTTTTCACAGCCAAATAACTTTAAGGAAATATGTGAGGTATGGGCTAAGTCAAGCCTTAAAGATGGGAGCTGTCCCCCGATGTCCGTTAACAGGGAATGAAAAAGAAACCACGTTGCTGTCACTGAGATGTTCTTTTTCACCTTGTGTCTTTCCAAATTTCATCTCAGCTGCTTATTCTCATTTGCAGATCTAATTTGAAAAGGAACCTGCTCAATATTCCCACTTATTGTATTTAAACGCCAGAACTGAGCGTAGAGCTGACATAAAAGTAATGTTTAACATCTCATCTCACGTGGGTGCTGTGGTTGGTCCACTGCACGCTTCCAACCAAATGCACCATTTCTGCAGCAGGAAACTCGAACTGCTAAGAGTGGCCAAGCCAGCACAAACCCTTCCATGAGGGCAGGAACGCCAACACTTCTCAGCCCTGACTGGAGAGCCCAGAGTCTCCAGGCAGGCCATCCAACAGCCTGGCAAGCAGCTGGGCATGCTGGTTAGCCTGCCCTACAGAAAACTCTCTTCGAGTAGCCCTGCTGACTGGTAAAGGGAAGAATTACTTGTGACCTCCCTGGGTTTCATCCTGGTACCGTTAAATGTCTAAAATGGAGGTGTCTAGAGGTGAACTAAGTTACCAGAAACTCCGTGTAGAGTCAGTGGAGAAGAGAGGTGCAACTCTTTACAGACATGTCTTGCCGGCCTTTAGAATCTGCAGAAAGTTGAAGCTTTCGTCAGGCACAGCTGGTTATGGGGACTAGGTTTCCCCCGGGCATAAACTGAGTTTCAGGTGAGTAGTTTGGATGCAGACATCTTTACTCGACCCCAGGATTCCCACTCCCTCAGCTCCATCTCACAGTTTCCAAGGGTACAGAAGGAAGAGAAATCCCAAGGACTTACCTCTCTGTCCCGCCTGCCTGGGCGACTTCTCTCCATCGCTCTCGCTGCAGGTCCTGCTCTGTGGCCGCTTCCGACCTTGTCGTTCCCCATCGGGGCGGGAGGGCGAAAGCTGCCCGCTCTGCCCGTGGTCCTCCCCGTTCTCCAGGGAGCAGTCCAGGCCTCTTTGCAGCTTCACCCCGTTCTTAGCTTTTTTAAAAAGGACAGATGTCCGTCGGCCCACGCCGCTGAAGGGGGGGCTGGCAGGGGTGTCTGCGGGTGGCAAGGCCAGTCCGTTCAGGCCGTTGTCACTGAGCAGGCGCTGGAAGGCTTGGCTCTCCCGCTGCAGCGCCTTCTTGTCGAAGAGTTCCTTGTCCGACATTACCCTCTTCTGCAGCTGATTCAAGGACTTGCTTTCACTGATGGGTTTGAGTGTTGGAGGGTCCTGCAGAGAGTCCAGCTCTGAGAGGGAGGGTGCGGGTCCTGTAGGCTCCAGGGTGGGAGGGTGCGGGGGCTTGGCATCATCTGCTAAAGGAATAAAGAATCTGCTTGAACATTTTAGAAAGAGTTATTGCCAAAACTACCGACAGCCGTTCCCATCTTTCACTAGGGCCACAAATAGGAGAAACAGCAGGTCTTGTCTGTTGACATGCACTAGGAGAGCTGGAGCTAAAATCCTGCTGCAGCCTCTCACCTTTCTCCCCTTCTTCGTCCCCTTCCCTTGATGTCTTGTCCAGCCCCTCTTCCCGCAGCACAGGCTCCCCGTTGGGCATGGTCTTGTTCTGCTGCTGGGCCAGCTTCTGCCGAATGGAGTTGATCTCCCGTCTCAGGAGCCGGATACGCCGCGTCCGGGCGCCGCTGGACCTCATGGTGCTCACCATGTCTAGCTTCTCCAGCAGCTCCTTCAGCTGGGCCTCCAAGGAGAGGTGAGCCCGGTTCTCCGGGAGGAGGATGTTATCCACTGCATCAAAAGAGAGTGTAACGGTGAAGGGAAGGTGCACAGCTTCTTGAAGAAAGGAACTCCACTCCTGCATTTGGGACCACTGCCATGCCTCATTCCCACTGCTGCTGCCCACGAACCAACTGCTTTAGTTCGGGGATTTAGGAATTGTTAACTGTGGAGCTCGGACTTCCTTCCTTTGGGTAAAGAGCAACCGATTTAACTTGCACCGCCCTCCAGGGGCAACAGTAAAAGAACATGTGTCCGCACCCACGCAAGACGGCTCACAGTCCAGGTCCTCGGCAGAAACCTAGTCCATTGCCAGGTAAAACAACAAAATCAGACCACAAACAGAACTGGCCAAAACATAACATGTTTGCCATTCCCCTGGCTCTGCTGAAAGGCTGGCACCCGCTGGAGCAGGGCAGAGAGCTGAGGGCTGTGCTATCGTACACCAACACAGATTTCATAACAGAGTGTCCGTCTGCCTCCAGGAGGGCTGCAACATTTAGGAAATGGACCGCGGACTGCGAGCTCTGCGTGCTGGATGGCAGCAGTATTCTGTACTAAGTTTAGCCAAGTTATTCAACCAATGCTGTGGAGCTGCAACTCAGGACAGCTATGGGAATGGATGTGGGCATGTTGTGAATGGAAAGTCTCGGCTAGGACTGCTTTGGTTCCAGTACCTTAACCCCACACCACCCCCTCCCAGCCCTCAGTGCTCCATCTAACCCAGTTGCTCTATTATAATGAAATATACAAGCTCTCCTCAGAGCAAAAAGTCCTAGATCCACCTTTGTATTCTTTAATATACCAAGTTTATACTACAGCCATGGCACAAATCAAACCGCATGGGCAGTCACGAGGCTCTTCTGAGGCAGACATGCACTAGGAGAGCTGGAGCTAAGCTGCACCTAGCTCTGAGAGCGCGGCTCACCTGAAATCCTGCTTTTTGAGGCTATGGAGGAGTTAGATATATGCTTAAATAAATCGATGGATAGGAAGGTTCTTGTATGCTGAGTGACAGCTATGATTTTCACGCAGGCTGAGTGACATGCTCAGAACAAAGAACTCAGTTATGATCTACCTGAAAAAATGAAGGTTAATGAACACTCACCATCCTCCCAAGAAAAGCGGTAAAAGTCCTCGGTTTTGGGCGACTCGGGCAGGTGAATCCCCACATCAGTGTCAAAGCCGATGTTTTCAGCCTGCCGCCGTGCATGACGCAATATCGCTCCTCCGAGGTCTCTGAGCCGGACAGCTGCTCGGTGGAAAATCGTGTCTTTAGCATTATACCTCATGCAGTTGGTAACTATAAGGTTAAAGTCTTCCTCAAACTCATCCAATGTTCGGTACAGGTGGGACTCCAGCTTCCGCCTCATGGTGGAAAAATCCATTGGGTTGGAAATGAATTCCAGGTAATCTGGAACCTAAACATATAAAACCTGTACAATTACAAAAACCATTTACTAGCCAACTAGAGCGCATCCATCACAAGCACTCTTAATGCCCTTTCCACCAGCAAGGGGCAGCGCCAGCAGTTCACTTCTGTGTCACCCAGTCAAGGCAGACACATCCTGGCTCTGCAGAACATTACTTGTCTGAGACGTGCTGAAGCTTCCAGAAAACAATACCCTTTTTTGGCCTGGAAGGATACCCACATTGTGAGTTCTCTTTTGAGATATTCTTTAGTCCACCAGCAGCTTGGGACAAGGTGGTTTGTGCTTCCAGGGCTATGACAGCACATGAGCTTCTGCCCAACAATACCTCATCTACAATCCATTAGACACCTTTAGGAAAGAGACTTGCCTCGTTCAGGTTAACAGGCTCTGCAAAGATCTGGGCAGCATCCTTCTCCTGCAGCAGGTCCAGCGTTGTGCGCAGAAGTACATTGAAAGGGGTCAGCTGCAGCTCCATAGCAGCCTGCTGAACCTTGACCTGGGAACAGGAAAACAGCAATGAGCACAGTTATCGAGGACGGGATACGTGAGTGGTGTCTCCCTCTGGTTTTTCCTGAATCATAAGCCCAGATCTACTCCGTGGTGCAAACCTCAGGTCATCATACCACTGGTCTCGTAGACTCACTGCTGAAGAATTTCTGGCAAACACCTCATTCCCCCCGTGCAGGATGCACATTTGCAGTCAGCACTTTGCAGAGTCTAACTGCACAGTCCCATCCTTTTGGTCGGGGAACTCCTGTTTATCCAATCTCATAAAGCCAAAATAAGAGGAAACCCCATAAAACTAAAAGATAATACAAGTAAAAATGAAAACAGGAAGAAGCATTTCATGCCTGGTAAATTATCCTGTAGAACTCCCTGCCTCAAGACATTATTATGCCAATTAGCAACATTATACAAAAGTTAAAAGTACGTAGGCGCTTACACGAACAACAACATCCATAATTAGACTAGCGAGCATAAACAAAGTTCAAGACATAAGCTCTCACACTTCAAGGCAGAAGCCAAACAACAGTGGTTAGATGTCTGCAAATTCCTAATACACTTTTTTACATCCTTTATGAAGTCTCTACTACTGTTTGATTTCAAGCAAACAAGTTGTAGCACGGGTTTGATCTCTTACACTGAAACTCTACTCAAAGGATACTGGAACAGGATAGAAGTATTTATTTCTCCTTTAACATTTTAATTTCTTTGATCTTATAATCCCTTCATTATGTCATTGAATCAACCACTTCAGTAGCACAGGAAAGCAAGTCTGTTTACATAAAGCGCACTGTATTTGATGTGCTCAGCAGAAGACAGCATCAATAAGCAAATGAATGAAGACAGATATAAAGACCACACTCTTCCCCCAAAACAAGAAAGAACCTGAACAAAGACTGAGGACTCTGGAGCATCTTTCTCCGCTCAGCGAAAAGCTGGGCTGGGATACAGCTCCAACTAGACATCTTTATCCTTTTATAAAGCACAACGTAGTTTTAACAAGCTTTTATGGATTTAGCCAACTGTGATAGGGATATATCGAGATACCAAGAGCAAAGCCCAAGAGTGATTTTTTTTTTTGATCCTCCTACCTAAAATATGTCCACAAAGAAACAGGACTGAGCCACTGCTGTAGATCAGGGACAATGCAGCAAATGAACCAGTGCTGGCATCAAACAGACTCCAGAAAAGCTGTGGGCAGTTTCTAGCCACAAAAAAAAAGTAGCTTGCAGAGGGGCTGTGATCACAGAGGATGCTGGCTCCCCGCAGACAGCCCGAGTGCCTAGCAGCAGGGAGAGCGCCCCGGCAATGCCTGAGGCCATGCATGCAGGCTCACCATGCACAGGGCAGTCTTTCATGAACCTGTCCTTGAAGATACTTGTGCCAGAGAGCACAGTTGTGGCTCCACCCTCCAGCCAGATACAGCATGCAAAGACCCTCAATCGGCAAGGCTGGCAAGCAGGGCAAGCAACGGTGCAACTTTGGAGATTTGCACGCAGATCAAAGAGGAAACCAGTAAACGGTCTCCATGTTCAAACTGCATCTTCTCAAAAATGTAGTTAGAGGGTAAAACACATGAATTTTCAGCTTTCGAAACGCAGAGCAGAATTCTGAGTTAGACCTCTTCTGTAACCAAACTTCTGAAATAAACATTAAAGGAGATCAGACTTCTACTCCGTAAAACACCTGGTCCATGCTCAGAAATAGAAGGGGTGCTGTAGGTCAAGGAACCAAATCCACCGTTAGTTACACAAATACGTTTGCTCAGCACTCTACAGCCCAGCACCGGTTCTGAGGGCAGAGGCTGCGCAGAGCGAGCCTGTGACTGACACAGGGAGAGATGGCTGCTCTGCACATCCAAAAGTCAGACTCCATGAAAAAAGGAAAAGGCTCAAGAAATACTGTCGTGTTCCTCCCCTGCTTCCTGCAGCACAGGGTGCTTGGTGGGACCGAAGCTAAGTGCAGCAGCTTGACAGCCAGAACTACCTACCTGCTCCCGCTTGAGCTTTTCCCTCTTACGGATCAGCTCGATGAGCAGCCGTGCCCGCTCCAAGTCATGCCGCAGCTTTTGCCAGTACTTCAGCTCTTCCTTCACTGCACTGGTCTTCTCATCCTGCTCCTTCTGTAAGACAGAACAGTGGGGTGAGATGAAAAACACAACTGGCTTCCTGTGTTTCCTCCTCTCTCTAGGCATCCCCTATGAATTGCTCTCATAGTCTTCCTCCTGACCCCTTGTCTCTTGTTCAGACTATGTCCCCTCCTTCCTACAGCGCTTAGCTGCCTAACAAACACCACAACAGACTCTCTGGATTTTATGTTAACTGTGAAGTTAGGCCTAAATCATACTGTAGCTACACTCTAGGGACAGGCTTCAGTGCACGCTCACGTACACCCTCCCTGCTTTTATATCCAAGTTCATTGCAGGGGCTGGAAATTCTTTGTTGGCTGCTGTGCACCGAAGAGGCAGCCCAAAGTGTGTACAGGATAAAGGCAAGGTGGGTAAAAGCATGGGAGAAAAGAGCTATTATTATCCTCTTCCTAACCAATATGAAATAAGGGTCACGCAAAGAGATTCGCCAAAACACAAAGGAACAGCCAAGGGTGGGAGATGACCTCACACCTTCCAAGACACAGTTCAGTGGCTTTGCGAGGCAATCATCCTTCCTCTCCCAAATCTGTAGCTTTTCAAATGGCTTTGAGGATATAGCTGAAGTGCATATACTTTCGCATGATTGCCAAGAGAGGACAATTGCTTCACAAGATCTCAATGCATTATATTTACAGGATATTTGTTTTTAAGATCTTACAGTAAACTGCCAACTTAATACACCAAGGAAATGCTGCACTTCCCCAAGCTCCAGGCTGATTAGTGGGAAATATTTTTTTATTAATCACTCAAAGCAGTCTTCATACAAACCAAAAGCCTATAAATTCCTACAGCTACAGTAAAAATACACGGCACAATGTGCACAACACCTACTGACAGGCTACGTTAGAGGGTAGAGCCCAACTGCTTTGTTACTCCACCAACCACTTCTGATGCCAGATGCAGTGCTGTTTAATAGCATCGAGATCAAGTGACTCTGGACGCCAGCTCAGAGGAGGAAGCAAAGGAGTCCAGAGCTAATGATTATGTCCAAACTTCCATATGAATGTGCATGGGAGGGTCGGAAATTGAAGCTGCAGGAAGAATGACCCAAACTGGAATTTGGCCAGGACTCTGGAGCTAACACCCATTTTCTTAGGAGGGGATCTTTAATCACTCGGGAGGAACGTGGCTTTGTGATTCATTTAAGAGATCAGTCCACCAAAGGCCCATCACACCCTTGCACAATCCTGGGTCTCCTGACTCAGGGGAAAAACTCTCACCTGCTGGCTCATCAACACCAATTCTAGTGGCATGATGGATATCCCACTGATACACTAACTCAGCTCTTTTGGCATGAGCATATCAAGAGGAGACCAAAAGAAAGTTAAATCAGGTCACCCTCTGATCCTTTCACTCTCATTCCCCTTCCTAGCTATGTATCAAGTGCATCTCTCCCCAGAATGCAAGCTCTCCCTCCTCCCACGCGGATTCATCCAGGCACCAGTACCTGCTCCGCGTTCCTCTGGGACTGGAGGTGCGAGTGCAAGCGCCGGATGAGCGGCACCCCGTTCCTCGCCTGCCGCTTCAGCAGCCAGTAGTTGTGGAGCCTCTGCATGAACTGGTTCTTCCTCTGGAGGGAGAGGCCGCTGCAGATTTTGTTCAGCCTGAAGGAAGCAAGGAGGCGTCATCGAGCCGGCCGCAAAGCAACCGTGACTCTGCAGACCCCGGCGATACCATCAGATTTACCAACAAAGCTCTGTGGTGATGTGTCAATGCACACTCTGAACTACACATGCAACTGGTACAATCTGGGATCTCCCCACTGCAAAGACATAGGTGCCTACTTTACGCAATACATCCCTGTTTCAGTAGCAGCTCGGCTGGAGGTCCTCACCAGGTGCTTGCCACAGCACGGTCAAAGTACAAAATCATCAATTCAGCTCCCAGCCTTAATTTCCAAACTACTTTCTGTGTCAAGAACTTTCCTGGGGGTCATTTAAGTCTGATGTTATGAAGCTGAAGTCTGGGAAACTGATGTGACAGGAGTCCAAAACACAGCACCTATTTTAACCTTTTCAAACCATTCATTAGATTATACATGGTGCCTTATCAGCAGTTTTCCAAAGCTTATCTGTTAAAACACTGGCGACACATCACCACACTTCCTCAGGCACCAGATGAAAATCCAGCACTACCTAGTTCTGCATGAGACAGAGCTGGGAGAAGAAAATACACCGCCAAATTCAAGGCTGCTTGCAACACTGACAGGTTTGACATGCTCTGTAATAAAAGGAGGAATTAAGAAATCATGAAATGAGATTAAAAAATAATTTAATAGCAGTATGACCCCTGTCTGCATGCCAACTTGCAGTATTTTAAAAACACCTTCACAGCTGTCTATGTAAATTTGGATGCTCGATGGGTGTTTGCTGTCAGGGACCACCAAGGATTCCATGTTACATGGCAGTTTGGGACGGCTGCTCAGCAAATCAAGGAAACCAGTGTGCCAGCAACACTCACATGGAAGAACACTGGTCAGGATGATTCTGCACAGCACGCTTTAAACACAGTTATCGCTATGTCTTGACTGGAGACAGCACTTCCAAGGTTAGCAACAAGAGGGACTGAGTCCTCAGAACAGACCCCATCCAGCTCCAGCTGTCCAGCTCCTTCCCTGAACCTGCAACACTCACCTGTAAGAGGGGATTTGTGTGACTGTCACCATGGGCACAGATGAACGCCCGTTGGTCACGTCACCAGGCTCCTTTTTGATCTTCTGCTTCAATTTCACTTGGCTCTTTTTCAGAGACCCTTTGGGAGGGCTAGAATTGGCTTCTTCCTCTCCCTCCTCCTTCACAGTGTCCTCCTGCCCCTCACCACTAGCAGCTGGAGACCCTTTTTTTACCATCCCAGGTGGGGAATGACTCTCACAATAGGCAGTCTTGCGCACGGTGAATGTCGTGCCGTTGATGCTGGTCTCCCTCATGGGTTCGATCTTCATGAAGAGACCAGCCCTCTGGGCACAGGTGACGTGGAAGGCAGTGTAACAGTTCACCTTGTGACATTGGATAGCAGCTCCCATGCCCTTCTGCTTGCAGATATAACATGTGAGCTTCCACCGAGCCGGAGGGATGTTATTTATCCCTTCGATGGGCTCCAGGAACACAGTGTTTGCAAAGCAGACCTCTGGGATCCAGATGGCACAAACCACATGAGCCCAGCGGCCGTCGCTGGTCTGCTTGAAGGCTCCGCCTTTGTTTGGGCAAAGGACACAATCCACAGGGCGAGAAGGGGACTGTAAGCAGCAGCGGCAAAGCCACTGCCCCTCGGGGATATAGGGCACACCGTAACACTCCTGGTGCACGGCCAGATTGCAGATATCACAGAACAGGATGACGTTGCTGTTGTGACACTCATCGTCCATGCAGACGCAGCAGAAGGCATCCTCATCGATGAGGGACTGCTGAGCCCCGTTGTTCCGGCTCTCAAGGTATGACTCCTTTTCCAACCGGTCCACCAGCAGCTCAAAAGTGTCAGCAGAAACTGTCCCATAACCATCGTCCCTTCTCTTCTCGTTGACCATTTCCAGCCATGCCAGATCTTCCTCATCCATGTCATACTCCACCTCTACATCGAGGTCCTCAGGAGGCTTTTCGATGTACCGGTAGTAGGCAGCAGGGAGAGGAGGGGCATCTGGCTGGCTGAAGGAGTCCACCACGCGGAAGCTGGGCTGGGGTAAGTGTAAAGATGTTCCTGGCGCATGTTTGGAGCAGGACTCCTTCTTCTTGCCTTTGGAAGGAGTTTTCTTAGATTTGGAAGGGAAAAGGGGCTGTTCGCTGTTTTCCTTGTTGCTGTTGCACTCTGTGATGTCCTGGGCAGTCAGCTCATCCTCCGTGATGATTTTTAAGGGATCATAGATGCTGATGCGATGAAGCCGCCCATCGATGTCTACCTCCACGATCCGCTGGGCCTGAGCATACGTCAGGGTCTCCCGAGTCGGTGAGCACTTGAGGCTGTAGGGCGAGGGAGAACGCCTCCCCTCCAAGTTCTGCCGGGACCTCCTCCGAGGCTTCCTCATCGCTGTGGACCAGAGACCCTGTAACAGAACAGGACAGAGGACTGTGTAAGCAAAGGAGACAAGCAAGGAGCAGCACAGATTCAAAAACTCACTCAGCATTGCAATAGAGCAACATTTCTACTAGAGACTGCAGCAATTTCAGGCTCACTGAGGCCTCTTCACCTTCTTACACACAAGCAGGTAACAGATACATCAACCATTTCTTGCAATGTGTATCACAGCAAAGCACAGCACCCTCCAACCTTCTGTTTGTTTGCTAGGAGGTGTATATACCCCTGTGCCACCAGATGAGAAGAGCTGAAATATATTTTACAGCATAGCACCCAAACACTCTGCTGTGCATTCGGCTCAGCAAACCATTCAGATCCCCCCAAATTCAAACAGCACTTATCACATCTGCTTGCACCGTTCACCTACTAATTACACAGAGGCCAAGGAGTTTTTCTCTGTACCTTTGCCTGTGGCTTTTCTTTTATACCCCCGACAGCACACAAAATGTGCTGGATGTTTTCCAGATGGAAAGGTGTTGTGGTTTAACCCGGCAGGCAGCCAAACACCCACACAGCCGTTCGCTCACTCCCCTGCCCCAGTGGGATGGGGGAAAGAATCGAAGGGGGAAAAAAGTAAATTTGTGGGTTGAGATAAAGACAGTTTAATAGGACAGAAAAGGACAAAAAAAAAAAAATCATAAAAGAATATACAAAATAAGCGACACACAATGCAATTGCTCACCACCCGCCGACCGATGGCCCGCCAGTCCCCAAGCGGCAATCACCGCCCCCCAGGCAACTCCCCCAGTTTATATACTGAGCATGACGTGATATGGTATGGAATATCCCTTTGGCCAGTTGGGTCAGCTGTCCTGGCTGTGCCCCCTCCCAGCTCCTCGCTGGCAGGGCAGGAGCTGAAAAGTCCTTGACTAGTGTAAGCACTACTTAGCAACAACTAAAACATTAGTGTGTTATCAACATTACTCTCATACTAAATCCAAAACACAGCACTACACCAGCTACTAAGGAGAAAGTTAACTCTATCCCAGCCAAAACCAGGACAAAAGGAAAGCACTGTTCCTGCCCCATGAAAGCAGTTCCCAATTTTTTTTTGTCACCAAGCTCCATAAGAGAGAACTAGCAGTGCTCCCTCCGCCCAGGACGGAGCTCCTCCAAGTTTCCCACCACCACTTTTTCCTTTCCTACACTGCGGATGCAAAAAGTCCCGCAATGAAAAATCATCCTCCAGCTTTGCTTTCCCTTCTCTCGCAGACGTAGCCGCTCCTTACACCACTCTCCAGACAGCGTGCACTGAATGGACCATGTCCTTCCTTGCATGCCAAACGGGTCACAAAAGCCCAGACAGAACGAGAGGACGAACTGAGCAACGTAGCGGGTGCTCTATGGGCATCCCTTCCGCTCCGTGGTGGGATCCATGAGGAACCGAAGGGGAATGAGCATGGGAACGAGCAGCATGGATCCAGCTGGACTTACTAGCTCTGGCTCAGCGTTAGTCCCTCTGGAGCCACGATCCGTGGTCAGGCACCTGAGCTGGTTCTGGACGGAGAGCAGGAAAGCAGCAAGACAGCTTCTGGACTGCACCAGGAACCGTACAGTGGTGTTTGCTCAGAGCCTTAACGAAAAGCCCAAGCCAGCTCTGCCCTCACAAACTGCTAATCAACAACCAGATAATTATTTGAGAGTCAGCTCCTGACATTAAGGAGGTGCCCATCAAGGGGGAGCAGAGCAGAAGCTCGGAGCTGGTGAGAAGATCTGGGGGAGGATGGAGATGCGGCGGCAGGAGTCCGGCGATCTGAGGGCAAAGGAGGGAGGCAGTGAAGAGGGAAAGTGGAGAGGAAGCCAAGTGAGTAATGCAAGTGAGAAGGGCAGTGTCAGGGATGGGAACATGAGTTTATGGGAAGAAACAGGCTGAGGCTGAAACAAGCAGGAGAGGAGACAAAAGAAAAGCAAATGTAAAATCTCCCCAAGAAGATAAGTCTGCCCCGAGCTTATCTGTTGCTACGCAGAGGCCTGAACCGGCACCTCACCCTTATTTACAGCAATCCACACTTTCAGCCCCTTTCTGTGGGACCCACAGACAAGAAAACTCACTACAAACCCCTAATTTGTACTTGGCCATTGCATTATTCCTGCTCTGTGAAGGACATAGCTCCACAAACCCTCAGTCGTGTGAGTCGGAGCAAGCAGCACCTCGCAGGACCACGACCCACAAGAAGTCCCAAGCCTATTTCAGAAAGATGTTACAAATTCCACATTTCTCTTGAAAGTACTGGTTCTGTGAACCACGAGACTAAGCCGCGATACAGCCTGTGTCCTAAGAAACTAACAGGCTTTGGGAAAAGTTTCCAAACTCTCCTTTGCATCCACAGAAATAAGCTGCAGATGCCAGTTTCAGTACGCACACCTGCAAAGTGCCTATAGGCACAATTTAATTCAGATGACAATTTCTACATGCAAATATAGGTACCACGAACTTCGGGACCTTTGCCTTAAAACTCTAATCAGCCATTTGATCATCAGACTGCACACACCCAGCTGCCCGCATCCCAGCTGAGCTCCAACAGCTTCTATCAGTAGGAAAAAAAGAATTTTAAAATAAGGATATAAAGGCAACTTGATCATCAAATGAAAAAAACTCTAGAAAACTCCTGCTGACAAACAGCTCTCTTACAATTCAAGTGGGTTATGAGCAAAGAAGGTACATGAGCAAAAAGAGAAACGAGCAAAAAGATACTGGAGGATAACTAGCATGACCTGACCACACTCATATTTAATACAAGGCATCAGCCAATTGCTGGGAGTGCGGAGGGACAAGCAAATTTCAGCAAAACAAGCACCTCAACGAAGGGTTATCTCACCTGTCGACAGTAAAAACAAGGGTACAGCGTTCCAGTTGCTTTAGTGAAACAATCAGTATATTGTCTAGAGAAATTACCTAAAGTGGGCTTTCCACCACAGCAACCGGCTGCCATAAACCAACCCATTTGTAAAACACACAATTACTTAGCGCTATGCAAAAGCATCTAAAACGGCATGGAAATTGCTGCCAGTGAGAGCTGAGTGCCTGGGATAAGACATGCACCTGGATGTTAGGAGAGACACAGCTCCCCTCCTCCAAAATACCTTGAAAGCAGCAATGAAATGAACTCAGATACACTAAGCTGAACGGTGCAGTGCAACCTCGTCTGCAGCACAGAAACTTCTAAGCAGCAATCTAGGAATGGTTTGATCCTCCGGGCACACTTGAAAACACCTCCCAGCCACGGATAAAAAAGAATCCCTCTGCAAACAGCACCTGTGCACACTGAAATGCGAAACAGACTTGACTTCAGTGGGGTTAAATGCTTATTTCAGCCCATGCTGATTCTGTCCCACCATGGACAAAGGTTGCCGATGTGAAAGCAGAAAGTTCAAACAGTCGTTCTCTCACCGTTGCCACAGTGTGCTCGAGGCTTTCCAAAACCCTCCCATCATCCATTTCCGCTGGGTATTGTGCCAGGAGCAGGGGCTGAGGTTCCTAGAGAGCACAACTGAGCAAACAACACGGCTGCAACACACAAAGCCACCGGCGCTGAACTTATTTCTACCCCAGGAGTTGGCTCAGGAATGGTTCGGCTTTCCTGAACAGCAGCTTTCAGATCTGTGTGCCAGCCTGGGGGCTGCAAAAGGTGACGAAGAAGAACAAGCCCATCATCTGGAGACTTAAGCTTACTAGAAGGGGTTCAAAGCTCCACTGAAAAAAACTGGAGAGACCCATGTATCGAACAATGTCACAACATTTTTGTACTCCTTTTGTACGCACACCCTGGAAAATCCAGCACAAGTGGATCCTCTAAAGGAAGGGCTAAATGTTGCCATGGCTTACGCCCACGCAATACTGTGTTGGCCCGATTCCGAGGGGCAGAGGCACGCTCTCACGCTGCAGAAGATCTCAGTCCCTTTCCCACCCCTCCTTCCCACCGCAGTGCTTCTTTCCAGCCTTCCCATGCTAACAACCAAGGGTATTCTTTCCAGCACTGGGTTTCTTTGCTAACCTGCAGAGGGGACAAGGCTGGAGCCCAAGGCAGTGCTGCTGTGGGACTTCCCTGGCCCCTTCCAGCATGGCGTGGGGAGCCCAGTGAAGAGCTAGGTCCCTCGATGAAGGCCTTCGGTGATTTGCAGTGGGGAAAAGACCACCTGGACCTCAGTGGGCAGCAGCAGGCGGCAACAACGTGGCTCTCGTCCCACTCCGGTGCACCACGATTACCGGCAGCGGCTACAGCTCATACAGCCCTAAAAAGTTTGAGGTCTGGTGCTACCAAAGACTGCCTCTCTCCAGGACAGCAAGTCCCAATGCCAGGACTGGAGACGTTCCTCCTCGTCGCCGTCCCGCGCTGGCAGCCACGCAGCCCCGGGCAGGCGCCTCTCGCTGTTTCCTGGGATTTAAAACCCGTTCCTGCGCAGTGGGGAACGGACACCTACGGAGCTATTTAAGAAATGCGTCCGTAAATTAAAGGCCACGGACACGAGAGGAAAGAAACGGCCTGGGGCAGTCGTGGCCTCTTGTCCACCTTTCTTTTGCCAACACCGGGCGAAGCTCCTGCCGCCCTCGCCAGTGTCCCTCCATGTGCCCACCATGTCCGTGCCTTCCGCGGGCTCACATTTGCCCCACACGCCCGCTGAGGGTTTGCGCTGCTCGCACCCACGCTGACGCCTACAACGAAGCGCGTCAGTGCTCTGCAGAAATGGCCGAGAGCCGCTGACCCAGAGCCTGCCCGGGCACACTCAGAGAGCTTCATCGACCCCCGATATTTCTGTGACCAAGTCGAGCCGATGGGACATGCACGGGGCCGCAGGAGGGGAGCTCCCTCTGCAGTGGGGAGGGTGCGGGACGTTATGTCGGGCTGTGGATGAAGTTTAACATAAAGTCTGAGCTCAGCAACAGGTGGTGTGTGCCATGAGCTGCGTCTGGCCTCAGCAGCAGTGCCCTGAGGGAACCGTGACATGCCACGAGCTGCGTCTGGCCTCAGCAGCAGTGTCCTGAGGGAACCGTGACGTGCCACGAGCTGCGTCTGGCCTCAGCAGCAGTGTCCTGAGGGAACTGTGATGTGCCACGAGCTGCGTCTGGCCTCAGCAGCAGTGTCCTGAGGGAACTGTGATGTGCCACGAGCTGCGTCTGGCCTCAGCAGCAGTGTCCTGAGGGAACTGTGATGTGCCACGAGCTGCGCCTGGCCTCAGCAGCAGTGCCCTGAGGGAACCGTGACGTGCCACGAGCTGCGTCTGGCCTCAGCAGCAGTGCCCTGAGGGAACCGTGACGTGCCACGAGCTGCGCCTGGCCTCAGCAGCAGTGTCCTGAGGGAACCGTGACGTGCCACGAGCTGCGTCTGGCCTCAGCAGCAGTGGCCTGAGGGAACCGTGACATGCCACGAGCTGTGTCTGGCCTCAGCAGCAGTGCCCTGAGGGAACCGTGACGTGCCACGAGCTGTGTCTGGCCTCAGCAGCAGTGCCCTGAGGGAACCGTGACGTGCCACGAGCTGCGTCTGGCCTCAGCAGCAGCTGAGGGAACCATGACATGCCACGAGCTTTGTCAGGTGTTGGCTGGGAGCTCGTCTCAGGAGCACCCCTGTGCAGCGAGGACCACAGGATCCCTGCGCGGAGCCCCAGTAGCACCCAGCGACCCGGGTCAAGACACAGCAGGGACCCGGACAAATATACAGCCGCCCCTGGGGGAGGAGAAGGGGCGGCGGGTGCGTGCGATGAGCTGCGCCGGTCCTCAGCACCGGGCCCTGCCCTGGCGGGCTCCCGCCCCCCGGGGAGCGAAAAAAGTCCCCAAGGAGAGCGAGACCAGAGCGGGGAGAGCGAGAGAGAGCGCAGCCGTTATCACGACGCTATTGGCTGGTCCCGCCGTCCATCCCAGCTCCACCACCAATAGCCAAGCAAGGAGCTGCGGGTCTAAACGGCGGTGGGCTCGGCCCCGCCTGGGCCAATAGCGCGGGAGAAGGTGGGCGGGGCCTCCACCGGCACAGCGAAGAGGGGGGGCCAAGATGGCGATAAGGGGGGGGGCCCGGCTGAGACGGTGCTGTCCGTTCCCCTTCCCCAGGCGCTCGCTGCCGCCGCCGCCGTCCCCTTCTCGGCGAGGGGCCGCTCCCGCCGCGCAGGGACCGAGGGGGGACGCGGGGGGACCCCCACAGCACTGCGGCGCACCAGCCTCCCCCGGCTCCTTCCCGCCCGCCCGGTCACCTTCCCGCGACCCCGGCGCGGGGGTGTGTGAGGGAGGAGAGACCCCCTGAGGGAAGGGTGTCGCGGCCTCCCGCGCAGCGCTTTACCTGGCCGCCTCAGCGCGCCGCTGCCGCGGCGGTCTCCACCGTTGCTGCCGCCTCCTTTTTGGGGATTTTTTTTTTTTGGTTGGGTTTTTTTCCCTTTTTTTCCCTTTTTTTTTTTTTTTTATAAACCCTCTCTTTCCGCCTCCCCCTCCCCTCCCCCCTGGGGCGGACGGGCTCACCCAGCCGGCGGCGGGAGGGGAGGGCACAAGATGTCGGCTCTGTCCGCTCCGGCTACCGCCGCCTCCTCAGCGCCGCCTCCTCCTCATGCCGCTGCCGCCGCTCCCGCCGCCGCCGCTCCGGCCCCGGTGCGGATCGCCCCCCACCACCCTCACACCCACCCCGGGGGCCCCCCCTCGCTCCAGCGCCCCCGCCGCTCCCGGTGCCGTGTGGAGGCGAAGGGGGGGGAGCAGGGGACACACGTACAAGATGGAGGCGGCGGCGGTGGCGGCGGCGGCGGCACCAGCGTAGCCCGGCCGAGCGGCGAGGAAAGGCGGCAGCCAGCGGGCAGGCGGGGGAGGGGGCTGCCGCGCTTCGCTCCCCCCCGCGGGCAGGGACCGCCCGCCCCTCCCCGGTCCCTTCCCACCCCCGGGCCGCGGGGAGCGGGAGGCCTCCAGGGGCTGCGGGGTGACGGGAGGGAGGGGGGTGTCGCTCCGCGCTGGCCTCATGGCCGACACCCCCCCCCCGCTTCGGGCGGCCGGAGGGGGACTGTCCCCTTCTGCCTCCTCCTTGGGGCGGGGGGCTCGGGTAGAGCCGGGGGGGTCCCCTCCCCAGCCCGGTGCCTTGCAGCCCGGAGCCCCCAGGCTGTTGGCGATGGCAGCCTTGGATTTTTATTCTTTTTTTTGCCCCAGGCTCATTGGGGTGGCTTCATCCTGCACCTGCTTTTTTGCAGGGTCCCCCCCAAAATGTGCGGGAGCATCGCCAGGCGCCAGAGTCCAGCCCAGCTGCACCCGCAGAGAGCCTGTAGCCTCCTCTCTGCTACCGTTAGCCCAAACAAGCACCATCAACCGAACGATAGGAATAATAAGAGCCCGTATTTATTTTCTAGCTGATACTTCAGGTCCAGACTGCCTTCTAACGTGCAGAGGTGTGGCGGGGTGGAAGGACAGCGGGAGAGGGACGGAGAGGAATGAGCAAGGAAGAAGTTATGTTTGCAACTGAGATAAGTGGTGAGATAGGAACTGCAGAGGCTCCTAGACTGATTTTTTTTATAGAGCATACCACATACTCGGGCATACATACGCTCCGCCTCCCACTCACGATCGTGCAGAGTATTGCATAATATTACCATCTGAATTTATAGAATTAACCAAATTGTTTTCAAAGGAAAAAATGAATGCTATTTTCCCTCAATTACAGTCCAACTATAGATCTTTTGTCTTTTAACATATGCCAACCTCGGAATCTCAGAGCAGCCAAAGAGCCTAAGAGGAGTCTGTTTTGCATAGTACTCGGCTTGGACCAGAGCTCATCAAAGCCTTAAAAGCATGAGAAAACATGTGATTTAACACTCAAGTCTTACATGTCCACCTCAAAGTACTCCTTTCTGTGTATGCTTTTTAAAGAATCCACTGTTAACACATCAGAACTCCAAAATAAGTATGTTCTATCCTTGTCCTGCATGAAAAATAACATACCAAAGCTTTAGAAATGAAGTCCCAGTACTCGCACCGATTTCCACAGGATGGCCCCGACCTCACGAGAACAGTGATGCGACAGGACGCCCCTACCCGTGACGGATAACAACAAAAATCTATGGGTGTTTCTGCTTCTGAGTTGAGTGTTGGGGAGGCAGTTACACAGTAAATAAAATAATTTCAGTAACTGATGAGCAATTTCACGATCTCATTTCCCTTCTTTATGTGAGAACTTAATTTTGATCTTTCCAGCGGGCTTTATTTGGGGTTTTTCCTAGCCTTTTTGGCATCTTTTTTTTCTAAATACGACAAACTTGCCAACTCTTTCATTTTGACCTCGGTTTTGAAACTCTGTACTCTTAGATTCACACTGGAATTGGCTTATTATAATCACGTTAGGTTCCAGCCTTGCAAAGATTTGCATACATGCTTAACGTCAAGTACACGAACAGCCCTTTCCAGGGTTCGGCAGGATGACTCGGGCACAAAGCGATGTACAGACGTCTCCGAAGGTCGGAGGCTGCGTGTTAGAACACCAGAACAGGTTATCCACTGTTCCGCTTTATACTAGAGCTGTGGAACCGATGTGTTATTTGGAAAAAACCAACACAACAACAAAACATTCTGAACTTATCTCAAATCCCAGAGGCACAACTTAATTCCACTTCTTCGCTCTCCCCCTTTCTAAAGGGTGCAGGCTGAAAATCAGCGACGCCGCTTCAAATGAAAGCAGCAGCCAAGACAGCTCAAACAGAGCAGGGCACCTCCAATTGTATTTTAAATTTCCTTCATCTTTAGTCAAGTATATAAAAAGTACTTAAAAAGGGGAGAAAATTATCATTTGGAATTGAGAACTGACCTTTTCTGTTTGTTGATTCATTAAGCCTCAAAAATTAGTAGTAATATCTGTGCTTCACCTGGTTGTTTTGTGGTCATTTTCTCCAGCATTGTTGAAATTAATGCAATTGCTAAAAACCACCTGTGCGCCTTGAGGTTAAAAGCCTGATATCGAAGCAATCAGCCTGAGCTGCCGCTGATTTCAGCCAGGTGTGCAAGCTGCGCTTTCTGAGACCCTGGTTTTGTGTGGAGCGTGTATAACCCCGTCCGGGCCCGCTGACTGCAGAGAGGCGACACAAGCACTCAGCGCCATCCCCTCGGCGATGTTCTTTTTTCATTCTTAACATGCAAATCCTAGTTTGAAAACCCTTTTTCAGGTGAAGTGTTCTGAAGACAGATCCGAAATGATGGTTGATGGTGGAAGGATTTTTATTTTTCCAACCAAGCTTGGCTAAAAGGAGTTAACGCGCTCTCATTTAACAGAAAATCAATGTGGGCTGAAGATAGATACTAACCTTTCATTTCAGTATTATTTAATAGAGCGCAATCCAACAAAAAAGGAGTTATCAATCAGCCAAAGTGCTGACTGAATCACTTGTGAAGCAGCACTTTGGCTGAACGTTGCATGAAAAGCTGTATAAACCCATGTGCTCAGAAAATGGCCTTGTAAGAGAAGTCAGGCAAAACATCCCCTCTACCACGTTTGCTCTGAAACTGGCGTCATCACGGTGTGGCAGCACTGACAGCCTCGAACAGAACCGCGACGAGGCAGCGAGTGTTCAGCCGTGTGGGGGAAAATTCATTAGTACTGGCTGTTTTGGTCTTCGCTCAATCTTTCTTTTTCACCTCTTCTTTCTCTTAGTTGGGAAAAGAAAGAGCCATGATCACGTTACCAGCCAACACTCCGCTGACCCACGACACGGGAAACCGCAGAGGATTAGGAGCGCTGTCCGTGGCTGCTTAGGCAAGAGTCAGACATGGAACTATGAGAAGGTATTACCATCCTTTGTACAGTATCTCACTAGAGTTCTCAGATGTGATTATGATTTTGTGTGTTTCTTCTTTCCAATTATCACATACTTAAAACCTGAAAATTATTTGTTTTAGTCTGCTACCTAGAATGTGAAAAACATTAAATATGAAAACAGTTTCTTTTTCCTGTAGGATAAAATAAGCACAAGGTTTTCTAAGAGGCTGTAGATATTTTCAAAGCTCTGCACTGAAAGGTTTCTAGGCGGTGTCCAAAATATAGCAAATGTTGCGTCTCTTAAAAAATCCTGATAATAGTGTAGTGTCTCTGAGGGAAAGGGAAGGAAAAAACCCAGTCATCGCTTCATCTGCTTTTTTCCCCCACTTACATCTGGAAGTACCTAATAAATACATCCCATAAAGTTGTAACTTTACAGCCCTAATTAGCTGTTAAAACTTACACAGAAAGATTGTTTATGATGAAGGCTTCACTTTCCAAATACAAAAAAAAGAAGTTTAAATAATAAACTCAGAAATAAATGCAGGGATAACAGGTAGTATTTCAAGATGATTATCTGTATGTTACGTGAGGTAGGCACAAAGAAATTGTATTAATATAAATTTTTATCACACATTCTTAATATAAACAACAAATTTCTGACTGGCCTAATTTATGGAACTGTGGTTGTTCACTTAATGGCTGAGTGATTTTTATCACTCAATTTTGTATTTTTAAGTACGTAAACTACGCAAGGGGGGAAAAACCTGTAACGAAAGCAATGTACATTGATTATGGGTCAGTGTGGGTCACCTCGTAGGTGCACCTGCACCTCGGCGAAGATCATGGCTTCTTTGAGTAACAGAGTCTGTCGGGGCCATTCACCCCGTTTCTTGTGCCGAATTTAAAGTATTTTAGGCCTTGGCCTGAGTCACTGGCTCTGCTGAGGAGGCGTTTTTCAAGCTCCTTTCATGAAATGAAGGAAAAAAAAAATCATATTCACAAGTAGCTCGTTCCTCTTCATTGAAGAGTGTCCTCAGATGCTGTACGAACACTAGGACAGTTGGTCTTTACAAACAGACACTGCCTTTCCACTACCAACCTGCTACATTTCCTGCTGGTTTGGGTTTCTGGCTGGTCTGTACCACAAAAACCAAATACATGCGCATCTCCACAGTTCCTGGGCGTGCGGAGCACCAGCTCCCTGCATTTCTCAGGAGATTGGGAATTAGTGCTTGGCTCTTAGACAGTGTGCTGAAGGGTCGCTGTACGGGGCTGCTGGGTGGATTAATGAACCCAGAGCGGGGAGCCCACACAGCAGCTGTTGAGATTGTAGCTCTCGCACTTTCAGAGCACTCACTGTAAGCTCACAAAAGGTAAAACCTACCGAGAAACCCGAAACAGAAAATATTTTCTGGAAGCATATTCGCCAGAAAGACTGATACTGAAGAAACTTTTCTACATGCTGTCCCTGAAACGAGCGGGACTAACGTTCGTTCTCAGACACCAAGGTCTGTTAACTCTGTTGCGTTGATGCTTGTTCTTCTCACACCCGTTCGCATCAGAAGTCCCCAGCGCCTTTCCGTGCTCACCCTCTGGTCAGGCAGATAATTCCCGAAGGACATCTCAGGATATTCTCTATGGAGGCTCCTTTCCACCTACCAGGAGACTGCTCAGTGTTTTTATCATGAAGATGTTTTCTCCCTCCACCATCATCACAGAGAGAAAGCAAACTACAATCCTCTTCAGGTCTGCCTATCCCCTTTTGAAGAGGGGCAAGAAGATTAAGAAATCACACCCTAAATTCCCATTTGAAGTGGTTTATGTGTTCCGTCTGAATGGGTTCACCTCAACAGATGACTTACTTTCAGAAAGCTCTATACTCCAGAAGTCTCCAGAGACCTACTCACTTTTTCTGTACACGATTGAGCTTTTAGGACTTCTCTGCCTTTCTACATCCATAGCTACGTATAGACAGGAGGCCAGCCTGCTTCACCCACAGTCCTGACACATCTCCCCGTGTGCTCGCAGACACTCACCTGGATGATGACCCTCCGCTGCTAACCACCAAGCTTCATTTTACCAGGGCACAGGCAGCTCTAAACGTCTGCAGCTCTCCGAGGTGTTTACGGCAACTGCAGAGAGCTCCTCTCTGACCTCTGTTAAAGATTACACGGTGGGCATGGCAGCCAAGCCAGATGCCAGGTTCAACAGGACAATATTTCAACTGCTGTTTGACCGATGCAGCTGGAACTTCTCCCTTCCACTGTTCGAGGAAAATGCAGGTTGTCTCACACTTAGGAAAAGGAAAGGATGGTCCCTTACTTTCACAAGCTGGGGTTCTGCAAGACTGTGCAGGACACCACTGCATGTCCTCCAGCCCAGCTCTTCGGAGTGCTTTGCAACAAAAACACTGAATTTCAAGGGATTTAAAGGAATGTCACAATGGTTCTGTGCTCACTGTCCCTACCTAAGAGCAGAGTGAGACAAAGGGCTTGTACATGGCCCAGAGAGAGATGAGCCAAGAGAAACCACATCTCATCAGCGCGGAGCATCTGTGCAGCTACAGCAGGGTAACTTCAACACCATCGTATCAAAAAGCTGCAGTCACAGGAGGGTTATCCTGAGTTCTACACAGCATGAGCTGCTTCGGAGACAGCCAGGAAACACGTCACCTTGTCCAGTTCCCAGTAGAGATGAGAGCTCAGAAAATTCTGGTAATGTTGCAGTTTTCCCTTATTTGAGGTCTGTACAGCAAAACCAGATATCACTTAAGGCAAAGAAGAAAATTAGAGTACTGAAAGCGTACGTCCTGGCTAAACCAAACCAAAATGACTCAGCAGCTACAGAAGGGGTGGAGAGTGGAGAAATACTGCACGCATTACTGAATTCATATACCTTCTCAACAAATACTTTTCTGTAGCCCTGGGGACTGCGTGCGCTGAGCTCTCACACAGCAGGACACTTGTCTCTTGGCACATGTCCCTCGGGATGGACTTTGGAATGACCAGCTGAACCTGACCAACTGTAATAGGGAAGAAGATGCCAACTAAGAACACATTTACGCTGCAGTCCAGAGGTGTTACCACAACTAACAGTTGTACCTGCCTAGCGTTGAACTATCCAGCAACTAAACCAACAAGCCATGGATCTGCAGATACACCAGATTCAGCACCAGCTGAAAAATTCCTGACAACCCTGCCTAAATATTCAGGCTAACTTGTGCTGAGCTCCTTGCTACGTCACAGACTGTGCTATTAATACCAAGCTCAGTAGCTTTAAGCTAGTTCAGATACACTTGCACGAGCTGCAGTCACACCTCTGGATTGCAGGGTGGATCTGTGCGTTGCCACCAGTGTATAGGAAAGGATTTGGGATGCGACTGTAGTAATTTAGAGATATTTGTAGTTTCTGCTGTCAGCCGCAGGCAGAAAGCATTGGTGGGAGATCTCAAGACTTGCGCAGCTCATGGGCAACCAAGCACCTAGAATCGTAAGGAAAAACTGTAGGTCCAAGACAGATCTATATTTGGGTACGCTCTTTCTACATCGTTTTACATCTGACAAACCCACGTTACTGCTGGTGAGCCTTACACTTGATAGCCTCCCAGCACACCCCTGCAAGAGGCACCGACTGCATAAGTCTCAGCTCCCGTGCAGACTGTCAGACCACAGAAGGTATCGAACCTGAGCGAATCATAGCTCCGGTCACTGTTAAGGCTTTTCTCTGCACTAACATTAATATGTAGGGACATGTAACCTATCCAGAGGTTTATTAGAGTCCATTCAAGACACCTAACAATTTCCATCCATCAGCAGAGCTGCAGGTAGATGCCTGATTAGACATTCTCTCTTTACAGATGGCTGTGCACTTGTATCCTGCTCAGCATATAACCAGCAGAAAATTAGGTCTTTTTTTTTTTTTTTAAAGTACCTCTATAAATTTTGGTTAGCAATTAGCATTTCCAGGACTGTGATTATTAACCAAAGTGCTGTTTAAGGGAATATGTGACAGGTTGGGGGGTGCCCTAATACATATTTAAAGATTTTTATTTTTTTTTTGTGGGAGTGAAGCATGCTCATTCATATTTTGAGCAGGAATATATAAAGGCCTGTCAGAGGAAAAACATCTATTCTGTAGCAGTGCAGAGGGGGAATAAATAGCCCCCAAAGACCCCATTGTACTTGGGAAACTCTGGCAATTAACTGTTTAGCATACGGACAATGAGAACTTCCAGGCACAGAGGAGGAAGGGAAAAGTTCTCAAAAAAATACTGTCCAGTCTCCTGGATGTCACCTCAGATGCCAATGGTCGAGACCCAGCAGTTCGGCTGCTTTAGAATAAGCCACACAAGCCAGTATGGGATGTGTTTCAAGAGGTTTTGTCTACAAGATCATCAAGATGAATTAGAGAGAGCGCCAGGGATTTACATAACAGAAGTATCAGACTTTGAAACTACCTTGGAGTCCCCCGACTCCCCAAAACCCTGCTCTTCCACATTTGCCACCCTGAAGTATCCCACCCTGGGGATAAGTTACACTTGGTTTACTCTAAGAACAAGTATTTAGATGCTCGTACGAGACCCAACCTCGCTAAGGTAAGAACCTGCAGACACAGCTGCAATAACACCACAGTCACTTTCCAATCCCATTTGCTTATTTTGTTCTTGTAATTATTTTCCATCTCCCCTCTGTTCTAATGGTAACAACATTTATAGCAAACACCCATGTACTGGAGCGGCGGCCTGGGACATACTGACGCATGTGCATCAGAAAATGCCAGGCTTCAGATGACATCAGCATGCCTCCAGCACATCACGGTACCTTAAAGATCAAAACGTACTTTTACATTTGAATAACCTAGCTTATTGTAGAACCAAAAGATGGAACAAGCTTTCCCTGGAGGGAGGATCCAGATGACTGGCTGGTTGGTCTGAGGTCACGGAACAACCTCCCTCTGTTTATGTACATACTCTTTTTATCACAATGCTATCTGAACACCTTTCCAAAGCAATTAAATCCAGGCAAGTTGAATAAGCATTCTCTCACATCATCCTATATTTTTTTCTTGTCCATATCCAGGAGCAAAAAAAAAAAATTAAATTGGTTTTTCATCTCATAAAACTCTACATCTACTAAAGAAACTGTGTTAGAGCAGGGCTGGGGCAGCTGGCCGGGGACGTGGGCTCTCCCCGGCTGAGCGCCAGCAGCACAGCCCTGTCCCACCCCGTCACACACGGGGACTCCGAGCATCTGAGAAGGCAATGTCTTGTAGCTACCAATAATTACTCACTAAATAAGTGAATGGATTAAAATTTGCATAGACAAATAAGAAATGCAAAACCTCAGTGAAAGTGCAGTAAAGAGAATCTGTGAAGCTTTTATTCACAAGGATGTTTTCTAGCCTCTAGCGGGTTTTGTGAGATATTCTATTTAGTAAGATTACCTTAGATGCAATTTATAATGATGCTGACTGAAGGAGCTAATCTGATACCAAGAAATGAAGATATCCAAAACTATTTTCTGTGCTCACTGAGTTGAATTACTGCGTTCCTCTTTCTGCTAATGCTAGATTCTTCATGCAACACATTTTTATCCTTTTTTCCTCCCAATATATGCACTTTTTGATAGTTACTTTAAGAGCTGAGCCGCAGGACTGACAATTGACTATTTTCCAAATGATCAGTTTAAATGTCTCCTCATACTGAGGAACGAGCAGCCCTTAAAGGAGAGCTGAAGCAGAGGATCTCTGGTTGAACTGACCCCGCAGAGCAGAAGGAATGAGAATATAAGGGGTCACATCGCTGGGCTGTGTAAGGAAACACCAGCCCTGCTGAGAGATAAAGGCAGCCTGGAGCAGGCAGGGCGACGCCAGGGAGAGGGCGCCCGGCGAGAGATAAGCGTGGCAAATAGAGAAGGGTGGGGGAAACCAGGCTGAGCAGAAAAAGGAGCAGCAGGGCTGTTCGGTGATAACCCAGCTCCTCGGGATACCCCGTCTGTCAGCGTGGGCAAGTGACCTCGTGTTCCCAGGATGTGTTTACAGCTAGCAGTAAGAGGAGACGGCACTGATCAAAACTCAGGGAATGAAATCCGCAGAGCAAAGAAGAGGAGGCAGTGGCCACCCAGAGGAGGAAGCACCCGAGCAGGCAGTTGAGTCTATAGCAAGAGCTTGGAGCTGCTCTGAACACAGACTGACCCCCCTGGTCGACTGGATCCCCATGCTGTCCTGGGGCCGCCACCGCCCCAGCAACCTCGCTGCGCTGGGTGCTGTTCGACTGCTCGGGGAAAGGGGACGCACTCAGAGTTAGGTTGGATAAAGTCTTGTTACGCTGAATGTCACTATTTCTCATTATTTTGCTTGGGACTTACTTCCCAGACAATTTTACTTTTTTCTTTGCCTTATCCATAATTAATGCACTAAAACCTGTGCTTGGAAAGACTCATGAGGAGGGAGCAAATATGAAAAAAAAAAACCAACCCCAAAACAAAAAAACACAAACACCAAACCAAACACAAAACCCCAGAAACACCGGGTAAAATTCTCCCACTTAAGGTTTCAATGAGAATATATTATCTTTTGTGTTCAGAATTGTTTGGGGTGCTTCCCCCTTTAGTAGAACAAAGTCCAATGCCCACAGCACGGCGTCATCCTTGCGTCTGCACACGGAGAAGTCCCACAGGCCAAACGATGGCCGCCAGCAAGGCAGCGTGGAGTAAATCCGATCCGTCATCCAGCAGAAGTGAATCCCAGCCACAGCCGCACCGGTCGCTATAATGACATCCCACTTCGCTTCTTGGAGTCCTTCCGCGCAATGGGGCTGAAGGACAAGATCTCCTTGTAAATATGCTCTTGAAAAACAAAACAAAATAGTCGTGAGTATCACTAGCACGCGTGATTTTAGAGGCCAGAAATGAAAGTTTGACTGTTATATGTGCAGAGAGGAGGTATTCAGTGGACAGGATATGGCAGGTACAAGCTGAGAGGAAGAGGCAGAAAGCAGAGGCAAAAAAAAAAGTCTGCCTGAAGAGATGGAGGGATCTTTGCTAAATTAAAGACAAACTTCTTACTTCTCCACTCATCTATCGAAAGCTTTTCATGTTCCAGAGAATCATCGTAGGACTGTTGCGCTTCCGTCTCCTCCTCGATATCTCGGAACTGGTCAAAATAGGGGTGAGCCAACGCCTGCGTCGCTGTAAGGCGCTTTTCCACATCCAGCTGCAACATCTTGTCAAGCAGGTCCACTGCTGTAGGAGAAGACAGGAACAGGGCTAAGCAAGGTGCGATGGGGAACAGGCATCCTGCGCATGGGCCCTGCAAGGGACGGGACTCATGTTCCCAGTATGACATCTCCAGACCTGAAAATTAAAGACATTCCTCAACCTGGCCAAGGTAGCGTGGAGCTCCCATCCGTGGGGATGCAAAATCTGCCCCACAGCAGCCTCAGGAGCTCTTACTAACAGGAGCGGAGGTGTGAGTTGTGCAGAAATAACAAATCAGTCTTGAATAAGCCTTGCTGCATGGATGGGGCTGCAAGAGCACAAACAGCGAGCCAGTAACTTCAAGGTATTTTTCAGTTTTAATCATTTGCTTTCACTCTGACCCCTGCAACTCAAAGTAGTCTTAACATGAGTAATCTATATAGAAATCTATACATCCCTGGTAAACAGGAAGGCAGGAAACTCAGATACCGACAAATCTGTCAGCCTCGTTCCCCCTTGGTTTTAACAGCTTAATGCTTTCTTCCTTTCAGCTTTTAGAAGAGTTTTGCTCGCTCTCACCTCTAATCTACTTGGGAAAAGAGCTCCTTGTAAAAGATCAATTTTTATCCTGAAAACTGCACACTTCAGCTGCCTGTTAAGCATCAATAGATCCAGGAATTCAACAAACGGTTTGACCTAAGCTGCACTCCAAAAAAAAAAAAAAAAAAAAAAAAAAAAAAAAAAGATACTGTTGTGGACTGTGGGGCTCCCCTAGCACTTTATCAAAACCTATGACGCCTTAGATGTGGGTCTGGGAGATAATAATGAACAAAGAAGAGCTGGTTCATTTATCTACATGCTAATGATCATAATATCACCTGCTTGGCTACAAGTAACAACCTCTGGAAGCCAATATCAGTGAAAATTCATCCCAGCTCTCATACCAAGGACAGCTGATATACGCAACCGTCCTAATCCTGTAACTTGCATCCCACAGCCTAGACACCCCGTTATATCCAGCACCCGCTGCTCTCTCCTGGCTTGTTGATACAAGAGTCAGAAATTTATCTCTTCCCTAAACATTGTACGTTACAGGCTGTGTCATTTTAAAATTAAACAAAAAATAAATAAACCAGGTAAATGGCCAAGAAGGGCAGAACATTGCCATTCCGATGCCAATAAAGAATACTTTTGCTTTTAATTCATACATATTTGCCCTGGGGAGGGGCAGGGGCACAGCCTGCAAGGGAAGGAGGAGTAAGAAGTTATGAGAAAGAGGAGCAAGAAACTCTCAACTGTGGCAGTCAGCCTGCCTCCTTTCCAGTTGTGAACTCGTGAGAAATGCTGGAGATTACTTACCCTGCGGATTGGCTTTGGGGAAAAGCACAGACAAATCCTTCTTGGGGATTTTAGGAAGGGACTTGATATAACTCTTAGCCTGAAAGAGAAAGGAAAGCACATTTACTGCACGTGGCCCAGTGCCAGGGGGCTGGGAAATACAGCTCTCGGGTCTCATGGCTCAGACGAGCCAAGGCAAAAGAACAACAAATCATCCCAGATGTCACATTTCAGCGACCAGTTGGCAAGGAACTATTTTTATCAATTAAGATACAGAAATATTCCTGCTTTAAGGGGCAAACTGGAGAACAGAGGAGGTTTGTGGTTTGATGGGGCGTCAGGCACCTCACCCAGGAGTCCCTGCAACCCACACCAGTTCCCAACGCGATGCCAAATCCATCAGACGTGCCACTAGCTAAGAGAAACATCCTCCTTGCCAAGGGGAAAAGACTGCTGTCGCTCCTCCTCTCTGCTGTAGAGGCACCACCGCTCCCATCTCAAAGACACGGCTGAGTTAACCTCTCCCCACCACACCTCTGCCAGCAAGACCTGGATCCACAGTGAGCCTTCTTACCGCTTTGTCCTCCAGCTTCTCCACGAAGTCTTCTCCTGGATGCCCCGTTACTTTCAAGATCTGAGTCAGTTGGTCTAGGTCTGGCAGGCTGCGTTAAAGATCTCCCCTCTAGGAGCGAGGCCTGGACACCACCCAACAGCTCAGCCTGCGGCTGGGTGCAGGAGAGCCCGGGGACCCGGGGAGCTATGAGTAGGTTATGATACAAACCCCACAGAGCCGCACAAGTGGAGCCTCCCTAAACTGGCAAGAGCAGCTCCAAGGCTCTCCTCCCGGGATGCCATTTTCATCAGCGGATAATTTTGCTGACACAACTCTGCCAGGGCACGTGCCCTTAGGTTTGGGGATGGAGCTGTGGCCACACGAGGTTAGGCTGCTGATGTAGAACACATGTGGCCAGCACAGGGGTGTATTTCTAAGGGTGGCTTGGCCCCTTCCTATCTTCCCTCTGTTTTCCTCACCAAAAAAACCTGCTGGTTCTGCAATTAGCTCCTGTTAAACCAGACTGACACCTGTTTCTCTCAGTAGCCTCATTCATAAAAGCCCTTTTACACATGCCAAGAATTATTTACCCCTCCCAGGGAAAAGGTACAGCTTGAAAGGATACAGTCTTTTCCTTTAAACAGCGTTTTCCCAGTCAGCATTTCTGCCATGATGCAGCCAATAGACCAGATATCCACTGTTCAGAGAGAAAAAGAAGAAAATAGTAAAGACAGTAAAAAAGAAGCCACGATGCCGGGGTGTTGCTTGCTTTGTCGCTTGCAGCAGACACTGATGCAAATTTCACTCCCATTTTCCACCCTCCCCTGTTGTTTTTATGCTGCTAAAATCTCTGCTTTCATCATTTCCCGCAGGCGCTAGCTTTGGGAATTACACAACAGCTTTGGGACTTGCTCTGCTCCAGGGGACACTGATGATAAAGAAGAAAAACATCTGGAGGATTACGTGAGATTTAACCCAGGCGTGACAGCGGGATCCCCGGGCTCGTCAGCAGACAGTCACACCGCTGAAGCAAGGCAGCTCACCTGTCTGGTTGTAATGCATCCAGTTCAGGATGACTTCTGGGGCTCTGTACCAGCGCGTAACCACGTAGCCAGTCATTTCAGCATCAGTGTGTCTGGCCAAGCCAAAATCCAAGATCTGCAGTTCACCAAAGGAAAAGGGAGAAGGAAGGGCAGGAAAGGAAAGAAAAGAAATCCTACGGACAAGTGAGAATCTACTTCTAAGAGGAAACGAAGAAGATCAGATCAGATAATAATGAAGCTCCAACTACACTACAGCCACCCACGGGACGGTTCAAAGAACTAACAGGTTTGTCTTAATTCCACTGTAAATTGCAAGCTGGCTGAAAAACCAGTTGTTGTGCGAAGACCCTGTCGAAAGGATCAGGGCTGTGTGCCACCCGGAAGGTCATTTCCTCTCTTGAAGCTTAAGTTTCAACTCTATGAACTTTATTTAATTGAGTTGTTCTACAACCTGGCGGTGAAGGCGTGCTCCCAGGCCACCACGACTCACCCTTTCCTATAAAAACACCTTGCAGCTGGCAGGGAATGGCCTCTCCCTCAATACTGGAGATGAGCATAGCTTGACCCAACCTTTTCAGGCAATGGAGCCATTCCCTGTAATATACATGACAGAAAACACGTGCTAGAGCACCGCAGCAGCGAGCTGCGAGCAAACCCTCAGAGCAATACTGAAAATAACTTTGGAATCACAACCAGCACGTCAAAGAGAACCAAAGGCTAACTGTGGTCGAATCCAGTTATCCTTCAGGGATCGTTCACCTAACGCAAGTATTGCTCAGCAGCATTGTATTTGTTTAGGGAGTCGTTACGAACTGCCGTGCCGCAGGAATTACGACGACAGGATGTTCATTCCAAGCCTCGGGCCCTGATTCAGCAAGTTACATCAACTGGTGAGTATTTCCCACTGCCTGCAACCACCAAGTAATGAAACGCCTTCAATCGTGTCTCGGAAGGCAAGAGGAAACATGACGATGCCAAATTCCTGCTGGCAGAGCACGATCTGCTATGCTACACGCTACAGAGTGGTGCTTTTCCACCTACCTTTAGCTGACAGTCTTCGTTCACAGCCAGGTTGCCTGGCTTCAGGTCCTGCAACAGACAAGAGCAGGAGAATAAGGATGTTTTAATTGCAACTCATCAACACGAGCCTCGGCCAAACCTCGGCTTGCCTTTGTTGGGATCCCATAACACCCCAAGTCCAGCATTAATGCAGCAGAGACACTGTGCCTGCTATATCGCACTGCTTCAGATTACTATTTTATTTTTTCTGAAACAGCTTTAATTCAAAAAACATCATAAAATGCTTCACAGCTTGTCAGAAGGTACCGCATTTCCTCAAAATGCTGCACAAATGAGCAACTCCAAACACACGCAGAGTGTAGGAGGGAAAAGAGGGAGACCTTAGAGCAGACGAGGCTATTAGTGAAAAGAAGCGGAGGAATTTATTAACTTTACAACCAAGCTGCGTTTCTCCTAAACAGACAAAAATCAGAGTACCAGCACACATGAACTTACCCTGTGGATGATCCCGGCTGAATGAATATACTGCAATAAAAAGAGAAGCCACAATGTGATCACCAGCAGACAAGACTTTCTGTTCTCCAGCAGAGAAACGAGAGCTACGAACAAGAACTTGCTGAGAACAGAACTCTGCACCTGCTGCAGGTCCCCGGCCCCCAGGGCAGCAGTTGGAAAGGAAATCTCGGCCTGAATTTCTGACAATATTTGCAATTCTATTGCCAGTCTAAAGAAGAGGCACCGAGCAGGAGAAGAGGGGGCACAGAGCAGGAGAGGAGGTATGGAGCAATAGTTCCTTACAGCAAATAAACTAATAGCTTCAGACTATCAAACGAAGGCGTCAGGACTACTGGTAGGAACACGGTCAGTAGACGACATGAAAACTTTGTTGGTTTGGGTGTTAAACGTGTGAAAAAAAATTATAATTAAAACACAAAATTGGAAATCAGATCCGAGTTGCAAAAACTGACTACATGGCTTTTATCACACCAGTTAAACCCTCTGTGTTCTCCCCCCCTTTATTTGAACTCATAATAACAATGATCTGGGCAAAGGTGTTACTAAGGTGAACTCATTAATGCCTGGAAGTCACTGCTCTGACGCCAGGTGAAGGATGTTTAGAGGCAGTGTTAAGACACCGTCTCTACATCTCAGGGATTGCTTTCTGCTCTCTCAAAGCCAGTTAAAGCAGCGTGTTCCTTCCTTATTCTACTGAAGAGAAAGTCATTCCCCATCTTCTCCCCTGAGAGCCTCTGTTAGGAATTCAGCAGAAGCCCCCTTTGCTACCAGCCTCTGCCTTTCTACGCAGAGTTTTGCTAAAGGTTTGGGCAAATCAAAGAGCGACACAACTGCTGCCACAGAAAAACCATCGCAAGCTCCGTGACTGCTGATTGCTTCGATACCCGACTGACTGATGTGAACGAGCAGCCATTCTGATGGATGTGTGCTCGAACATGAGTAGTTCAACAGCAAATATCTGTTCTCAGGGGACGCCATAAACCCCCAGATCTTCCTATACAGTGTTGGAAGGGGGTTTTGTTACAGTCACCCCAGAGGTGATGTGTAGAGGAGACACATGGAGTCACTAAACTCCTCCAGACCCACCTACCTTCAGCCCCTTCAGCATTTGGTAGACCAGGTACTGGATCTTTTCATCACTGAATTCATGTCCCATGATCTTTTGTAAATCTGTCCGCATGTATGGCATCACCAGGTAGCTAAAAGGCAGTAAGACAAGGCCCTGAGTCTAGAAGAAAAACACAGGGAACCAGGCTAGCCTTGTTCTCACTCAGTTTGTTCCTGTGGCTGTGTGACTTCCTGTAACTAAGACATGTTACGGCAACATTCCTGGCCAACTAGCAGAGCCCGCAGTGGTGCTGGGATTTCAACCTGCCCTGAAAATTGCCCTTTCTCCTCCCCTCACATCAGATATCTGACGTCAAGTAAGAACAAGGATCTTCCAAACTTTAATGATCCTGAATTAGTTTACTTTAGACCTCAAGCGACGTTCAGTTCCGGATGGCTTTACACCATCTGGGAGCTGAAACATCTTGTGCAGCTTTAAAGAGCCTTGCAAAACTGCTGAGCTGGCTCCCAAATTTATCTTTGTGATGTTCTCCTGCCCTGCCTTGGAAGACAACATCTAGCTTCCTTCAGTCTTTGGCCTGCCTGCTGCGACTGACAATTAGTTGACAGTCTTCCAATAGGAACTGCTCTGAGAACCTTCAAACACTTTTCCTGCAGGCTGCTAAATACCCAGCCATCAGCTGAAAACCCAAACCCAGGCGCACGCTGCTCGTGCCCAAGGATGGGAGGGGAAAACAACTCATCCAGCCTGACCATCCGCGCTGAGGGAAACGCCGAAAGAAATTATAGAACAGTCAGCATCAAGACGAAAAGAAAGCCAGATCCTTAGAATTCTCAGCTGAATTACCCCAGGGCCTGATGAACAATACTTCTCCCGTTCCGAGCGCAGCCTCTTAGCTCAGCGCTCCCATGGGCAGTGCGGTAGCATGGATCACGCTACATGTGATATGCCATGGAATGTAACGCCTCTTGGTTACATATGTTGGTCTCTATATACTGCGTTCTCCCAGCCGTGACCACGGCACGGGAACTGTTTATGTATTCTGGGTGTTTCAGCCACAGGGACTGACTTGTGCTTTTGATTCTCATTATTTGGGGATGTCTGGCTTCAGTCTGGCCCCTTTTCAACTCAGTCCGTGGGACTGCACTGCAACCCGATCCGTTCTCCTGCCACTCAGTCCCAGCTGTCTTGGGCAATGGTTGAGCCTTGACAGTGAACGCAAACTCCAAACTTACAAGTCCTGGAATTCCTGGCAGGAGGTGGCGGAGGTGAAGACATCAAGCAGCCCAATGACCTGATGGAGAAGAGAAGTCCATAGTTAATCATGGAAAGTATTTGCTGTGCATGTGAGACTCAGGTAGCAGCTCTCTGACAGCACATGGGTGAGCACTGGGAACTCCATCTGAGGAATCCGAGGACTCCTCACTATGCTGTGCAGCTGCTTTTCCTCTTACTAATACACAGGAGCGCCCATTACACATCTGCTTCAGCCTGGTGCCAACTGGGCGCAGCAGACAGCAGTTAAACCCCGAGACTGCCTTCACGTGCCAAGTGTCGGGACCTCTCAATTAAAATAAAGGTGATGCCACCAGAAAGGACTTGCTCCCAGGTGGCAAGAAAACCCCCTTGTTTCATCAGGAACGGAGTGAAATGAGTACTCACGTTCTCATGTTGCATGTGCTTCAACAGCATGAGCTCTCTGTACGCTCTCTTGGCAAAGATCTCTGACTGGAACGGGCGGCAGAGCTTCTTGATAGCCACTTTCTCCCCTGTCTTCTTGTCTATGGCTGAACTGCGGCAGACAAATAAAACCCAGTTCTGACACTAGCAATATGTTATAACTAATTTTGCAATACCAAAGGTCTTCTCCTAGAGAAGAGCTAATTCTGGAGCTCGCAGAAGAAAGGCCCTTTGAGAAACCCAGTGGAGCTCTGCACACACAGATGTTACCCGGTGTGACTTTGGGCAGCAGACCACAGGCCGTGCTCTTTGGAGGACTGGGTGGGACACCAAGCAAAGCATTAGTGCCTCGTCTTTATCCCCCTTAACCTGCAGAAACGAGCTGAGCCAACAGAGCTATGAGAAGAGGGAAAACACAAAAGGTTAAAGGCCAGGATTAGCTTTAACTCTGCCTTCTCCTTCCCTTACACATGGTGATAAGGGAGTAAAGCAACTTCTCCTTTGCCATCTGCTTGGAGGTTGTTGTCTTTTAAGGTACGTCAGCCACCTTGCTATGTTCTGGAGCAAAGGTGGTGGGTGCCACGCACTGAAAATACAGGCTGCTGGAATTAGTTCTCCTGCATTCGGGATCTTTGATGCTACAGGTATGCTTCTGTGCGAAAGCAGGTCTGGCTGAAAATGAGAGTCTTCTACAAAGCTAATGGAAACCTGGCACAACAGCCGTCGCTGGAGACGTGACTGTTATTCCCTCTGGCCACACTGACTGTTTGCAGCTGGATAGGGAGATCCTGTGACAATTTCTTGGCTTCTGGAGGCTCTTTGATCAGGCCCCAGGTTTCACCAGATAAGAAGTGGGGAGGGAGGTCCTCAGGCAGAGGTAGCTGTAATTTGGGATTCTCGACAATGTTTTCTGGAGGGGTCTCAGTGCACCCCATTACACATTGGTGCCTCAGCCCTTCCTTGACCCTTCCAAGAAGCAAACAGATGAAGAAAGGGTTTTCCCTGCCAAATTGCACTATGGGTTTCCAGAGCGGTTCCCCCCCAGCCTTATCTCATCTCCTGAGGAAACAGAAGGGCTATAAATCAGCATGTTCAGTCCCACAGCTTTTAGCTGCACAGGGTAACCGAGCCCATGTCAACATTGGCATCAGTGCTTTGCACGCGTCCTTCAGCCTTGCACAGACACATTTCCCCTGCTTCCTTCTCCGAAGGGACGCGTGATTCACCCCACCACGCTCCCTGACTGCTGCTCCGTCCTTGAGGCTCTCGGAGGACCCGCGACAGGGAGGGGCAGGTACCATAAAGCTGGAAAGCAGCGTTACGTGACCTCCAGGGCCGTCACTCAGAAGCAAGACTTCATAAACAGGCAAATACTATCTGTAGTAATGCAATCAAGTGGTGCATTTTGCTGGGTTTAGAGCTGACTGCATTAGCAGAGGTGGGAATATCCTGCTCCACGTGGCTTTCCCATCGTAAGATCTGGGAAGATCTTGGAAGTCTCTTCCACGGCTTTCTCCAGTTGTCAGCCACAAGCGATCAGTTGCGTTGCACCCTCCAGCAGTCTGGGCTATCAACAGCTCTCATCAGCCCCCCAACACCATTGGGCGGTCTCCCTGCTCCAGGCCACTGAGGTCCCTTCTAGTTGCTCCAAGTGGTACATGATGAGAGCAAAAAACATCCTTTGGGAGCTTCGGTACGACGGTGATTTCGTCAACGCATTCAGCCAGGAGAGCAAAGGAAGCGCAGGAACAGCCACTTGAGCCAGCTTCAGCGCTGAGGGCGGCATCAGACATCTTAGGAGGACAGTGAAGAGCTGTCTCAGTTCCAGGACTTCAGCAGGTGTCAGCAGAGGGGACAGCTCAGCGTAAAATTTTCCAAGGAGCCAGGGAAGTCAGAGGAAGGGACTCAGACCATGTAGCCAAACAGCTTCTGCAGAATTCAAGGCAGATTTCCTAATCTAAGGGTGCATGTTCTTACCTGCCTTCCCAGCTCCTGGCCTACAGAGCGCCTAACCCCACCGCAACGCAGGGGAGTTGGGGCGATGGAGCTTCAGCCTGCCCAGCACAAACAGCATTACTTTCACCCTTGCCGTGAGGCACAGCTAAGAGGTAATTCAGCTGACACAGCCGGGAGAGCCCACCATGTTCTTCCCAGCCCAGGCTTAATGAACGTCTGAGGTTTGGATGACACCAGGCAGGCAGAGATCAGCAAGACCAGCATCAGAGGGGTCAGAAGACTCTTATTCCACAATTAAATTCAGCTGGCAGCTGGTTTGGCAGATTTTGGCAGATCTGATGAGGGAAGAAACGAGTCTTTGCTGTTTTTCCAGAGTTGGTTTCTCAGCTGGTTGAGGAAGTGTAAAAACCAGCAGCTCCAAATAATGCTGCAATAGGAAAGCTTCCCAGCAGTTCCCAGCAGAGGACAGCAAATCCTAACTCCACACGCTTCCACCACTGCTTTGTGCAGCAATCTGCAGCAAACCTTCCCCACTGAGCCCTGTCTATGCGATACCAACCCGCCAGACTGGGGGCTGTTTTAGCCCCCTCCCGCCCTCCCCGAATCCTCCAGAGCAGCTGAGACTTTCACAGGAACCACTAAAAGATCTGTCTTATTGTTGCTTAATATTTTTCTGGTGAACAAGGAAACTTTGCAAGGATTTCTCTCTTCCCTTTCTTGTCCTGTCTTTATTTTCTTTTAGTCCTCCTGCTTTCCTTTATGATAAAAACCAGAAAACGCCGTAGAAATATTAAAAAAGTGTTTAGCCTTCCTTGATTTTGTGGGACTCATTTAAGCATTTCAGAAGCTTAAATGCACCTGGGCAGCAAAGTGGGGAAAGGAAATAGGCAGCCAGGGGACAAGGAGAGAGAGAAGCTGGGCCCCAGGGTTCCTGGATCCCTGCCGTGGCAGCCGGCAGATAGCCTTTGCCCGACACCTACACAAGGGGACACACCTTTCTTTTTTTTCTAGCCTAGCACGTTATGAAACAAGGGCTCCGTTCAGGTCCTATCAATGGGCTGCTTCATATTTAACCTTTCAAAAAGTCGCCAGTCTCCTCCGGTTTGCCAGTGTAAATCAAGCAAGATGTGACTTGTGCGTGCTCTCGCTACAGGCACCTTTGCCCAACCGATTCATTAACAGCAGCTCGCGCTGCTCTCGTGAAGGTTGAGGATTATCATCAGCCAGGAAGGAAATCCCAGTCTGTTACCGACCCTGCATTACAACAATTTCTATATTTTACAACTCCAAGCTGGAAGCGGTGTCAAGGCGGGGGTCGTATTGGCCCGCTCCTTTCCCCAGGCAGCCCAGCAGCGAGGACACGCCACAGAGGACACGCCGCAGCCGCCCCTGACCCCGCAGGTTCCGTGCTTTGTTCCAGCTCCCAACTCTTATCATTTACAAATTGCTTTCAGACACCCAGGTATTCCCCCCACCCCCGCTTTGCTGCCAGACAGCTATCCTCCCTTGATGCAAACTCAAGACCGAGGCAGCTTGAAAGCCACCTGACCCCCAAGCCAAGGCGGCACCCCAGGCTGCCTCGCTGCCCCTGGCAGCCCTGCCCACCTGGTCCTCAAGCCGCTGCCGAAGAGCACCCGCCGAGGAGAACTCGGGTGGGAAACTTTCCCCTCTCAGCCCACCGGGGGCGACCACAGGAGGAAACATACCGGTTTCTTCAAGCGACCGGGTCTCCAACCTGCCGCCTGTGCCGGAGCAGGAGGCGAACTGCCTTCATCACACATGCAAATGGCCTTTCCTAATGGAGGGGTGCCGACAGGCACCTCCTCGTTTCCCCCCCGGCGCGATACTTTAAACACCCCCAGCTCGCCCCTTGCTGCTGCCTGCGGTGCAGGCAGGACCCCACTCACCACACCGAGCCGTAGGCTCCAGACCCCACGGGGTGGAGGGACGTGTATCTCCTGGGCAGCTCCCAGAGGGTTTTGTTCACCTCCTGTCTGTAAAAGCCTCTTCTCCTTGCGATGTTCATCGCCCGGCGGGTGCGGGACTGCCACCCCCCCAGAGTACTGGCGTACAGGAGAGCTTCTGGGGTGAGAGCGGGACAGCGAGGCCTCCTGCGCTGGTAAAAAAAGCTCTAGTGAGTTTCTTTCTCTGTTTTCAGCTGTTGCGAGCGTGAAGGGACATGTCTTTGGGCCCTCCTCCCTCCGCCTCCACATTGGCGGAGGTGAGGCATCAGGTTTCTTGACACGCCTTGGTCCCGTACAGGTGCCTCCGGACTCTGCGACAGGAGCCGAGCGCCCAGCCCTGCGCAGGCACACCGCGGCCGGCACCCGCAGCTCCTGCTGTCCTGCCACCAGCCGAGAAATGTCCTCGTGGGGCTCCGAGGGGGTCTCGTGAGGTCCCTGCTCTGAACAAGCGGATGAGTAAGAACTCGTCGAGCCGGGGAATCTGAGGGACAAGCCACAGCGCCTCGTCAGACAAGCAGGGACATTCTTCTTCGCAGCTGATGGAGGACAGCTCCAGGCTGGTGACGAAGGACACCGGGGTGTTACATCCACGGACGAACCAGGAAGCGATGGCGATTTTCTCCCAAGCCCGGTTTCCCAGCAGAGCAGGGATGTGGTGAAAGCAAGCCGAGGTTCTCCACATTCAGCCAGGTGACTGCAGCAAGGAGGTTCAGAAGCACCCGCAAGATGGGACCATCCCAAGAACTGTTTGTGCCCCGGGCTTTGCTGGGCCTGGTTTCGTCTCCTGCAGCAGGTCTAACCCCCTTCTCGCGTCTTGGGCAGCACGAAGGCCAAGCTCACCGCCGGGCCTACCGGGACCGCACCAGAGCAGCAAACCCAGCCCGCGAAAAGGTGCCTTCCCGGTAAGCAGGGAACGCCGGCGCCACTTAGCTCCGACTCCAGGAGGCTCAGGTGGGGCTCCCACACCGGAGGTAGGTGCATCCTCCATACTTTCCAAAGGAAGTGACCAAGCTGCGCCTTAATGAGCCAGCCCAGCCGCTCAGGCTGCGCCTTAACGAGTCAGCCCTCGCCCCTGCCTATAGCCTGGTCCCCAGAGGTGTCCCTGCTCCGAGCACCTCTGTGCAGCAGGATTAGAGCCAAGTCACCCCATAAACAGGAATTACTCAGAAAGCACTGTCAGGGTTTTAGGACAGACTCTTTTTCACCTGCTTATGGCCATCCCTGCAATACATATTAGTGCTGGCCCTTACGTTCTGCAAACAGCCATGCTAAGGTCTGCTGTTTTACAGAACACAAACTTGGGACAAGGGCAATTTTTTAACCTTGCTTATGCATATACATGTAAATAAGCCCTGGCTATAGCAACAGCACAGGAAACAAACCGCCGATTGCCTCGGTCCTATAAATACACCTGTGAGCAAGAGGCATTACAGCAAAGCCTCCTGGCACATAAGCAAACATGCAACTCATTTGTCATGAACGCAGCTCTTGCTCAACTGCGCGTGCACGCGCAGGTAATCCGCACACAATTAAGGAGTTCTAAATATCTAGGGCATGTCTTGGCTGTAGAAAGATGAATTAATTCAAGTGACTGATTGCAATCGAATAGGAAACCTTGAGTTAAGGAACTTGATTTTGTAAGTGTAGTTTATTTTTTTCCCCCCAATTCAATTCTCACTTATTTTAGGGTGGGGGGTTTTGCTGTAACTGAGCACATTCAGGAATCGTTTATCTTGGGTTTTGTGGATCTTTTTTTTCCCCTCCCAGAAAACAAATGACAGGTCCTGGTTAGGCTTTTTCCGCCCCCTCCCCTCTCAGTTTGTACCAAGGCAAGCAGGAGGTGAAAACAGGGGCAGCTTCCGTACCGCGGAGAACTGCCCCCTTTCCTTTGCACTCGGATCAGGCGCCGTGCGGCTCCGTGGCAGGGCAACGTGGTGCCAGCGGTATCGGCCACCTGACCTGGACCGACACGAACCACCTGCTTTTATCAAGGCCTGGGGACCTGAGTTACCAAGGAACACGCCTTTGGTCAGTCATTCTACTGAGCAAACGGCACTGATACACAACAGGAGTCAGAAAATCTCCACTACGGAGAGGCACGGTGCTCCTGCTCCCGTAACCACCCTTCCGCCGCCAACTAGGAGTTACTTTATTACGCAGCTGAAGAGGGAAAAATCCCTTAAATAGCAAACACACACAAACCAGTACTACAGGGAAAGGGCCCAGGTCCAGGCAAGTAGCAGAACGCTGCTCTGCCGCATTGAATACACACTTCCCTATACTAAAGGGAAAATAAAAGTAATTTTTCCCCTGTGTCTGGTACTCGGGGTCAGATTCTAAGCTGGTTTCATATCAAGGAATTCACTCAGGACAATACGGACACAAGGCCAGTGTCAGCAGACGAAGTCACACGTCTCGGCCCCCCCGCCCCAAGCGCCGCAGCCAGGATCCCCAACGACCGAGGGAGGGATCCACACCCTGCCAACACGAGCCGTTCGGTGCAAGAGGCTTACAAGTACCATCGGCACAGAAAAATCTGAAAAATAGGTTTTATTTTTAACCAGTGGTATCGTGACATCTTATCTGGCATAACCAATTACAGCAAAATTCATGGATAGAAACAAAATAGCAGATCTCTTGTTTAATGTGCGTCCTCCTGTTCAGGCTGCGGGCGGCTGAGCAGCATCGCACCGCAGGTAGGGAGTGCATGCCACGCGGGCTCCCGCCAGAGTACGGGCTCCGAACGAAACATTCCCACTCACACACGCGCACAGACACACACACACGCGCACACACGACGTCTAGATTCTTAAAAATCTTTAGCAATATTTCCGCATGAAATCACACTGTAGCATCTACACATAAAATGGCTGATAAAAATAATCTTGCTGTAGGTTTACATAGTATATCTACATTTTCATTTCAATACCTGGACTGCTGGTCCAGCAGAAAAGGGAGGGGTTCTGTCTTGATTTTGTTGGGCTGAGGAGAGTTTTATCCCAGAGCATGAAATAACTGCTCCCTTCATCTCACCCCAGACTTTTATTAAGTGTTTGACCAAAGAGATCACCGGAAAGTAGCCTAGGAAGAATCAATGGCTTTGTCATCCGTGTCCCATCCCTCTGTGCTGCCTCTTCAAACGCGGCGCACAACCACTGCGAACAGCTCCTCTCCATCCCATAGGCAACAAGAACACAAAACACTGCAAAAGCCTTTCTCCGCACATACACAGGTGCGCTGCCCGCACAGGACGCCTGCAACAAATAACATCTCAACACGGCAGCTCCACAAGCCCTAGCCCGGGGCTCCGGAGCTCCCCAGGTACGGTTCTAGCGCACAGACGTGCTGAGGAACCTCCCTCCTGCCAGTCCCTGACTCTGGGTGCTTCATTCACGCAGAGTCCTGTAAAACGCTGAATACAAACATGGTTCAGATCTTCTAACGTACTCCCTTTGCATGTTTCCTCAGGCAGAGATCAACCTGCTAAAAAACAGCCAAGAAGCTCTTATCTGAGAGGGTAAAAAAAACCTCTAGTAAATGTTAGTTTTATATATATATATAAATATTTATATTTATAGATACAGAGAGTGAAAGGGAGATTCCGGTTTTACACATGCTTATTTCTTTGCTTTGGATTCCAATACTTCTAAAAAAATTATTTTCAGGAAATAACTTAAGTTCTGGCACAAGATGCCATGGTTGTTTGTTCAAAGAACATTTTTTACATTTGATCTCACAAGAAACCCTCTGTCCCAAGCTCTCCTCCTCTGAAACCGGGAGGTCAGAGCACAAAGAAAAAGGTGCATGTTTCTACGCCGTGTATTCTATCCCTTCCTCGTCAAAGCCTCCAGAATGGCAGGTATTTCACAATGAGCTGCAGCACAAGAGGAAGGATGCTGTGATTTCACGGCACTGGCTGAGGTACTCGGTGAAACAGTTCACTGATGATTTAACTGCCCCAGTGCCATCCCCAAAAAAGTAACGACAAAAAATCAAGCAGCTCTACATGCACATATAGCTACGACATGCAAAAACACCCCACCTTGTAAGGAACGAAATACACAAACGTGTGGCTAGCAAGAATCTTCTCCAGCCTCCGTCTCCTGGGAGCTAATGCTGGGAAGCCTCAGAATGAGAGGAGGGGAAGAGGGAGAAATACAGGAATACTCCGTGTGGGGGTAGAGAGGCTGTTGCCTCGGAAGGTTACTTCCCCAGCTGCATCGAGTTCATGCCTGGCTATCTGGAAGCCTTCACCCTGAAAACCAGCAGGTCAGAGATGTCCGCTCCAGACTTCCCTTCCCCTCTCTCCCCATTCAGTTTAAGGCACAAACATATTTACAGTTTCAAACAAAACCTTTTCGTGCTCCAAGAATCAGACGTTACAAGGCCTGTACATCCTGCTGTACCAGGAAGATCTGGCCGTACATCAGAGATCCCTCAACCCCACCTTCAGTCCTGAAGAAAACAGAGGACTCTCTAAGCCTAGAAAACAACTTCCATTATTTTGAGGTTACTTAATCGTAGAAGAATTGATAAATGGCAACGATTGTAACCAAAACTTTAAATGTCAACCTCCCCACCTCGTCCCAGCAGTGCAAACTGATTGAGCACTGTTACTCTGGAAGGATTAAAGCAGTCGGAGCAGGTCTCCGGAGGCTTGCCCCAGGCTGTACACGGAATACAAGAGAGCATGCAGCATGGTTACATAGACTCAACGTTCTTCCCTCCCCCCACCCTCCCCAATTCAACACACACAAAACCCCTCCACCAAGGAGAATATCGTCATGACGAGGCACTTGAACAATAATTGGAGAGTCCCTATGAAAAGGCCTTCCCCTCACAGTGACGTGGGACAAACAGAAGAGAGCAGTTTCTCAGGACTCCATCTCCTCTTGGTCAAGCGGTGGTGGCACAAAGCTGATTACTTCATCGTAAGTCAGGCCTGGTGGGAGAAGCGTAACAAAAATCAATAAGCAGTACTAAAGTTGTCCCTCATGCAAGAAAACCTGCAACAATCTTAAAGGTTCTAATGCTATTTTAAATGCAAAACATGGTTTAATTAAGAAAAAAAAGGATTATACTATTCTCAGACTAACACACACAGTACTTCTGGAGCGTTGAGGAGATTTTGAAGTTTTGGAATTCTGGTTTGAAGACAGAGACATGAGCAACTATGTCACCTACATATTTGTATGCTCATAGTAATAATTAGTTACCAGGGGTTACGCTAATTGTGCGCACAGCACACGATAGAGTCACTCAGTGTAGGGACCTCAGAATGGACAGGACGCCCACGTTTTTATCACTTTCTTGTGTGGCTCTGACTACCACGGCTTAGTTAAACTGCAGCCATGGAAGGGACCGCAGGGGGAGCAGGCTGGCTCTCCCGCCCGTCCCCCAAACTCACTTTTCCATTCTTCAATCTCAAGTTCTCGGCTTTCAAAAGACTGGTCGTAGGGATCTGCCACTGGTTCATCGTCTGGGTCATGATACTGAGCAAAGTAGGCATGAGCCAACGCTTCTGCTGCAGTGATTCGTTTGTCTGTATCCAGTACCAACATCTTCTCTAGCAAGTCCACAGCTGCAAAAAGCACCACAACAGAAAAGAAAGGATTTTACTGTGAGCTGCGCCAGGCTGCCTTCCAAGATGTAAACTCGTAAAAGCCCAATGTATATGAGGAGCCTGTAGTTTCTCAGGACCCTGCCCATCATCCACGATTCCTTCCTCTTACACCCTCAGCCCACACATACTTTGAAAATGGTACGTGGCTCTGTTCTGAACTACTTCTGCAGTCAGCAAACTTTGGGACAAGGCCTGGTGCCCCAGGACACGCTAGCTTCAGCTTCAGGAAGAGCACATTTATAAAGCAAGCCTTACCTAGTGGATTGGCACCAATAAACACATTTTCAAAGTTCATTTTCGGCATGTAAGACAAAGACTGAATGTAGTTTCTCGCCTGTGGAGATAAATACTCTGTTGAAGTATGATACAGTCCAGCCACCAAGCAAGAGTACATTTCAATCATCCTGAAGCACCAGTTATTAATGGGCTGTCTCCTTGGTTTGCCTTGTCTATCTATTCTGATACTTACTAAGCCCATCAGCCTTATCCCTTCCCAACTAAAGGCCACTCAAGACAGCAGAGGAAGAGCCAACATTATTTGAGGTTCATGCAAGACTGAAAAGCAAAGAGGTGCCACAAGAGCCAACTGCCTCAGGGTCCCGCTCGGGCTGCGTGCAGCCTGGTGTCTCTTGGTAAGCCATACAACATGGCACACAATGCATCCAGGCTCTCCTGAGTCTTAGAAGCCTGTGGTTGAGCACGCACTGTCTCAAATCTGCATTTAGTACAAAAATCTTGCTGAAGAGTAGGTAGTTAGTCACCCACCCCATGCCACATGCGAGCATATCACTTATAGAAGCAGCAAACACTGCAAGTGACGACCTGCCCTGCAAACCCCCCTCATCTGCTCAGGTCTCACCTCGTGGCTGGGCATCCTGTTAATGAGATATGCAGGGGGTGTTCCCGTCAGACGCATGATCTGCTGAAGCTGGTTAATATCTTAAGTGCCTAGTCAAGGGCTTTGTTAAAAACAGTGCAAAAACCATTTTAAACAGAAAACAGCTGCATACAAAGCATCTCTTCTGCAAACCACAAGGCAGAAGCCAAACAGGCAGGGTCCACTGATTTTTTTTTTTTTCAAATACTTGTGAAAAGTTTAGTAATCACACCAGCAAACACTTAAAACAACGGAGGATTACTGATCAGTAGGTAACAGTGTCAGTACAAAATGCATTTCTGACTGCCATAAGCAGCATTACACTACGGCATGGTTGCATTCACATTTCCCAACAGTTTTAAGCCACCAGAGTAGACATTTCCTTTGGCTGAAGCTACTCGTCAAAATTTTTCCTAGGCTGCTGCAGCTACAGAGAGCCTCAGGAAAATGAACAAAAATTAAAACAGAAACAAAAATAGTCTCCTCTGCACTGGTTACCAGCTTTTTATTTTCTTGCTGCGTAGAAAGGACTCAAGCTCCTTGTGGTGCGAAGTGAAATCAGCTCACAACTGACACCTCCTTCTAAACAGCTTTGAACGCACTTTGATACGTGGGCGAGGTGACAGGAGGCAATGAATGCAAAATTAGCAAAACATTAGCATTGCATAAGACAAACTTAGCTGATGTCAGTGAACAGACAGAGAAAGTAAGAGCGAGTGAAGTAACGCAGCAGAAAAACAAATACGGAATTTGTTAGTGACACACTGAAGGCCCTCAAACACTTAACGCTTCTGCTATCTCCATACAATGGAAAGAAAAAAAATCAGAAATAGTACTTTACTGTGGTTTTTTTTTTTTTAACAGACTCTTGATTTGGACCTGGCTAAGAACAATTATTCTTTTTATTGTGCAATGTTTAAAAAAAAGCCCACTTCAATCTTACTTATGCAAACTAATCTTTCACTTATCCTAGTCAACCTTTAAGCTTATCTCTCTCTCGCTAATCCCTGTACCTCAAATACCCGACTGCCCTTGAGGTCAGCTCACAGGGCACCCAAAGCAACCCGCGTTATTCAGTGCTAACCCTTCCAAGGGTAGAACATCCCAAGGCTTTTTAAACTGACATGATATTCAGCAAGCTGACCAACCGATTCTAACTTGCACCACACGTCTACCTTTATCAAATGGAATTCAAGGCTAACCTCACATTTCACATTTATCGTCACTGTTACATGAAAAAAGAGCACAAGCTGCAGTACAAAATAATCTTATCATCGCTCTCCACCACACTGATCCTCTACGACGTATCAGAAACAGCAGAGAGACTTGCTGTAGCATGCTGCTAGTTACCTCTACACAAGTTCATTGCTCACTATGCATTAACTGGTTCACCTGTGCTGTCACGGCACCTCTTGCTCTAGCTTTTACGCACTTCACCTTCAGAAAGAGGTAAAATTAAAATGCTGTTTAATACTGGCTTTGCAGAAGTTCACAATTCACTATTAGAACAATACAGAAATGGCAGAATGGCTGAAAGTAGAGGTCACCCTTTAAAAAGTAGACTGCAGAAAGCTTCTCGCTGTTACCTTGATAAAAGGGCCCCACAGAGCAATCCCCTTTAAATACGTGGCACAATTAATTCTATTCTCAGCAGACTATATACTGTGTGCCCTGGAAACAGCCACCATGCAAAAGCACCTAAAAGGCAACTTGGATTTTATGCTACAAAACCAAGGATGGTGGCAGTAGCGTTTCAGAAGTTAACCACACTACAGGAAGGACTGTGTGTGCTCAGAGGGTAACACGCTTGCTCCTGTGAAGAAAGATCCTTGGGTAGGCAATCTGGAGAAATAATAATTGAGACAAGCCTCAGGCTCTTAGCTGTGAAAAATACTTCCCAGCAGCATCTGATCATACAACATATCACGAAGTATAAACCCACAATCTGAAAGAAAAGTCACGAAGCAGTAAAATGAGAATAAGGAAGAAATCATACCACAGGCAGAGATAGAAGGAATAAAGATCAGGTACACACAGCGTATGAATGCAAAGCCATCCAAGAGCGAAGAATGACAAAGGAAATAAAATAACAGAAAATAAATGCCAACACATACTATAGATAGACTACAGGAGGGCAACACAGAAACTTGGGACTTCCAAAAGGGCAGATATTACAATCAAAGTGTAAACTCACAGACTCTGAGGAGATTTTCTTCAAAAGCTCAGGCCCTGGGGTTCCAACGAGTCTCAAAATGAGCTTCAACTGATCAATATCTAATGATGGACCATAAAGGAAAATGCTGGGACAAAATCAAAATGAAAAGCGCAACATATCAGCCTATTAATGTTGAAAGTTAATGCCTGCCAAGGCCTCAACTGAAAAGCTATTTTAAGCAAACTGTATTCATTCCTCTCATTTACAATTGAATACCCCCGTATAACACAGCTCTGTCGGCATCGGACAGATTGAACGACTTGTCTACAAATACACCACATGCATCTCATCGGTCACTGCATCCTTAACTACGGTGGAGCAGAAGGCAAAGCTTTCGCCCCACTGGCAAAGGATCAGTTCACATGCTCGCTTCACCCTTTCAGGCCCCACACCAAAGTAGCAGCAGTTAGCAGGATTGAGTTAGTGACGGAAAAAGTAAAGCAGAAGGCTGAAAAGTGTAGGCACTAATATTAAAAAAAAAAAGTCAAGGCCTTTTGTGAAGCCCTTCCTTGGTAATTCAGCCACTTATAAAACTTAGAAAGTAAGAAAGTGACTGGACCCTGCTCACGACCTACAGCATCCCTAATCCTGAGCATGGGGCGTGCAGTTCTCAGGCCCAGAGCAGCTGGGGCACTGCAGCCCCCGGGGGACTGTAGGGGGTCCCCAGGGACCAGTGGGGCAGGGAGCCAAAGCACCTGGATCTCCCTTCTGCCCTACAGAGAGAAGAGAACATGGGCTCAGGTTTAAAATCTCTACACGGAAAACTCTTGGGACATCACATTGCAGGTGCAAAGAATGTTTTAACAAGAACAGAGCTTCCACCAGGCCACGTACGAATCTGAGCTGCCCTCTTTAACAAGGCAGAAAAATTAAAGATTTGGCGAAGGTGACAAAACACACACTGAGGGGAGAAAAAAATCCACTAAATATACAGTCATATGTCTAAAACTCAGGATTGTAAGGAGACAAGGAATCTTTTAAAACCCATTAAAAGAATAAATCTCCTTTCTTCTCTGAATCACTCTCCACACTGTCCTTCAAAACCTACCAGTGATTTCAGACTGTGCCTGTAATGTTTGTATTTGCCCTTACAATTATATCAAACTAGTTACACATTTTCCTTTCAATAAGAGCAGCCTGCTTACTAGACAATGTTTTTTTCTGGGATCAATGCCTTCCTGATGTTTTAAGATACAGTTACAATTCCTTTTTAGAACACCTTTTAATTCAAATGCTATAAGCACTCCAAATATTGTCTCTTTATAAAAAAAAAGCCTCAGTTCCTGTAACACTGCCAAGCTGTATATTAAGGAAATCACCAATACTTTGCTAAAACCTTTATCTTTTGATGTAAACTAAAGCTTTACATTTGAAGTGAATTAAAAGCCCAGCAAAAAGTACTTTGTAGAACAGCTGAACTAATTTCTCACTTCTCAAGTTGCTCAGCCAGCTCCCACCTACTTAAACACTCAAAACCTAGGAGTAAATCCAATGTGTTTAGCTGGATTAGCTCAGCTGCTGAACTGCCAACTCCCAATTGTCAATGCTTAAAATGAAATCAGTATATCTACTGGTGTAAGAGAATTAGCAGACGGTGCTATACTAACCACAATTAGCTCAATTTAAATCGGCTTTTCTTCAGTGCCATTTAAAACAGCCTTTATGCCTTTCACTCATTCTTGCACAAGAAACAGTTGTGCAAATTTTGGACTGCCAGCACACCTCAGAAGTCACATGCCATACCGCAGTTTAAATATTTAAGTTCTTTTAAAGGCATTTCAAATCACACGCACCAGGTGTGCCAGCAATATTGCTGCCAGCTCTTTTCCCAGGGGACAGCATGCTGTTGGAAGCTACTTGTGTAATATGCTCAGATAAACAAGAGAAAACAGAATGCAATACTGGCACTGCCATCGGCGGGCCAAAACCCAGCCCCTGCTTCTAGTTTTACACCTGCCATCTATAGCCTGCTGAACTGCAGCAGTCATTTAACTACAGGGCCTACCAAGTCCCAGAGAAATGAGCCATAAGCAATTAAGAGACAGGAGAAACACTTAGTAAATACAAAGCAAAAGGAAAATAATAATAATAAATAAAACAAAAACCAAACACATGTGCATGGAGAAGGCAAGCGCAGCATGCAAACCCCAAACACCATCACCAAGGCACCCCCAACAACTCACAAGCCTCAGTGATTCTAAAATAGAGAGAAAAACCTGCCATCATCATCAGTAGCAGGCGCTGCAAGATTTTAAGAGCTTATCCAGGCAAGGCAGAGTTCAGAAGTTGTTTTAGCTGCCACCACAAGCAAGAATAAGATGTATCAGAAGAATACGTAATTTCACACTGGTTAGTCATCACAGAAATATCATACTACTGAATAGTAATAATACTCTTCAGACTTTAAAGGGAATACAGTCAACTTAAAACATACAGAAAAAGAAAACTGGCTAAACTTGTACAAAACATTCAAGATATTTGTACTTTATGTCATTTTATGCAAGTCAGTTTGTCAAGCTTCAAGTCAGCTTTCCTACTTATTTGTATGAGTCATTCACGTTACAAGAGCTGTAAAAAAAAATTAAGAATATACATGTTTAATAGAACCTGATCTTGGCATAAGACAGATATGATAATAAAAATGAAGCCTCTGGCTATACTTCATGTGAAAAGCCCAAAGGACTCCGATTTTCATTACCTCAATTTTTTTGTGTCTGACTAGTCTTTCCCACAATCTTGCTCCCCTTCTCCACCTCCTGGCAGAGATTTTACCGTCTTTCATCCAAATATGTCCACCCAGAGATTCCAAGAGGAACAATTCAATTACCTTACATTCAGTTTTAAGTTAGGAATATTGTAACAATCCTGCAGAGCTAAGCCCATATTAATCACAGGGTTTTTTCTAAGAGTATCTACAATTCTGAGTCAATGACAGTGCATTCAGAATCTCTACAGATTAGATCCTTCAGAACTTAAATCTAAATTCAGCATTAGTTTATCGATGGCATAATCATCATAGACAGCATTAAGGATAAAAATCTTGGATTACAGCTTTATTACTTACCAGATTACATTAGCTGTACAGCTTGCCTGTAGTGAAGCCCCCTACAGCTAACACATATACCTCCGGCCACGTAAAGAAATACCTGATGGACTGTAAATAACATCACACCTTTTCTGCTAAATCCTTGGTCAAAGGGACCAATACGTCAAACAAGAGAACCATCTGAACAGGGGGACAATCATCCTGAGAAGGCGTTACCTATCCTGTCGCTATCTATTTTGTTTTGGAAACGTGAAGTTATATAGTTGAGAAAATTAACATCTTGAGACCAGAAATCAAGACAAATGTAAAATTTTCAGTTGTAAAACGGGAGTGGTCTCCAGCTTCCTGAGCACCCAGAATACAAGTCACATTGCCTCCAACTGCAAAGCGAATTCCTTAGAACTGCAGTGGATTTGGACATACTATATCCATAGCTACTAGAAGCACGGTAAATATACCTTGCATTAAGCATGTTAATATTTATTAATAGCAAAGTCACTAAGTCAGCGATTGCATAGTGACAGTGCAGGAGGAACACAGGCCTCAGTGCATCTGTGGGCACAAAGGAATTGTTTAGAGCCCAGAAGTACCCAACAGGATCTACACCTGCAATTTTCTACAAACTTTGTCCAAAAATTATACATATATAAGGATTTCAAAGTGCCTTCTAAGACAGGAAGAAGCTAGAACCCATCAGGACCTCCCTTCTGCTTGCTGTCTTTAGACGTCAGCAAAACCAGAGTGAAAGCTGACAGCTTGGTGCCTTTCTAGATCCTTAGGTAAGTGATACACACATAAATGAGATGCATAACCACAAACCTGCTCCCCTCACAGGTCTAACCTCATGAGCAAATAGCACATACATTCCTTAAAGCAGGGACTGCACATAGAAACTGTAAGAACTATAATACTACAAAGGTTTTTATCTACAATGGGAAAGGATTGAGCCTTATTTTTCTTAAGATCTAACCAATTTGGAAAAGAAGCAGCATTTAATTCAAAAGCGTTACTACCATTTGCAAAAGAAATTGAGCATTTAAAGAATCACAAGCGTGTGCTAGGAGATAAATTAGTAAAGTAAAGCAAACAATTTAGATCCTAAAACTTTGCGTTGTGGATATTATTGGCTATATAATTCACAGCTAAGAATGCAGTTGGAGAAGAAACTTTACAGGCTTGGAAGACAATTGTTTTTTTTCAATGTAGAAAGAACATATTGCGAAGCATTTCTTACATATCACGAATCCCATTAGCAAGTATTTTACGTGCAAGATTTAAAATCTGAAGTGTTACTAGGGTTAAACAGTGGCAACAGGTTAAAGACTTTTGCTTTGTTTGAATCAACAATTTTTGATTTCTCCTTTTTTTCTTGACAGAAACAAACAAAATCTGCCCAAACCAAATTACATGTGCTAAATCAGCCCGGGGAAATACGGCAACTTTCTTCTAGCTTCTAAGACACTTCCATGTTAGTTCTGCTTCTGTCCTTGACAACAGAAAAATGCTGCAGAGATGACTAAACAGTAAAGCATAACAAGTTCAACAAATTTGGAGAGAGATTATGAGATGAAGGCAGGCAGAAAAAGAAAAAAGGGTAAAGTTAAAGCACATTGAAAAGGGAGATGAAACTCTGTCAAAACTGGAATGAAAGCCTTTCCCCCGCCCAAAGAATTTTAGAATCTAGATGCTTTCCAGAAGTAACGCAGTACGCAGAAGGCCAGCACTTCCAACACTGGTTTTCTTTTAATCAAATACTAACATATTTGAATTAACATATATAAATACTAATTAAAGTTATTAAAATAAACAAACTGTGGTTCAAAGAATAAACTTCGGTAAAAGGTGGGCAATGTAATTTCCTCTGGCAAATAAAGTCCAATTTCTAGACAATGAAAATCTTGCCAGTAGTAAACCACCCCAGACATTGTGTGGCTGAACAAACGAAAAGTTTAAGTATAACAATTTGCATAAAGCCTCAGTTTTACTTCCCTGGGGAAAATCATGACCAGCTCTCACAAAGTGCGCTCTCATAAATTTGCCCAGGTGTCCCACTCAGCCCACTCCGGTGCAGCAAAAAAATAGCTTTGGAAAGGCGTCATTCAAGCTTGATTTTTCAGATCAATACAAGCATACAGTAAAAGGCGGCTCACAATCTGTTTACGTTCAAGCATGGAAGTGGAACCTAAAGATTTCAGAGCAATTTGGAATGATAACCTTGGCACTAAAGAATCTGCAAATACCACCAGGATACAGAAGAGAGGCCAGAAACGATGCTTCCCATTTGCTAGAAACCTAAAGCACCAGAGGGTTCTTAGCAGACAGCCTACTCTGTGCAGTTATCTTCTATGAACTCAAAGAGCATGAGTTTGAACAAACTTAAAGGAAAGTAACTCCCAGAAACGAACGACATGAGTAATTCTAGCAGTGCTAATAGACAATAAAGAGGAATAGATTTGCCTTCTTGCACACTGCGACTGTTTTATGTGCAGCAAAATCAAGAACTCACCTCATCGTACTGTGAGTAAAAGAAGCCATTAATTGAAGAAGAAACAAAAAATCCCCACAACCAAGCCCAGAACTTCTTTTCTTGGGAAGTATGTGAAGATGAAGATCTCTAACTCCCATTTAAAAAAAAATATATTACTTTTAAAGGATACGGTCTGTACCAGGGAACAACGTTCTTCCAGTCAACAGTTCAGCCATAATGCATCCCACTGACCAAATATCAACTGAACAAAATAAAATAAAAAAACAAAACAACATAATGCAGAAAAACAAAGTCTCAATAGAATCACCCTAGCCAAGTACAAACAACTTTATCCTTAAATAGTCTTACGGCATCGAAACAATCTCAGATACGTTGCAAGCTAACTCACGCTGTTCAGCAACTACATCAGCTAAGACTTGTCCAAATAACAGAATACCGAATCAGGCAAACTCTCCTTCCAGAGCATAACATGCATTGAACACCAAAGAGCTGGGGAGGCATCTACACAATCAGAGAGGAAGAAACCTGTTCAAGACAACTCTGAGGACTGAATTTGCATATGGCCTTACGTAAACTGTACCCAAACCACCACCAACTGTTACACTATAGATACGAGACAAGTCCATATACATGCAAGAGGAAAAGAGAAAAGAAGAAAAAGTAATGAAGTACGAAATCAGAGGAGCACATTATTTTCTTTGATCCACATGCTCTCCTGTACAAGAGCTAGTCTCAGCATTTGCTTTTCTTCTCTGTGCCTGATCTGGAAGTATCGTAGGGAAGCACGGTGTGTTGCTGAGGAGATACTGGAAACTGTATGGAAGACATAACTGTGAAGAAGTGGCCAAGAAGAGCGGAAAGGAAGGGAGATTTATATACTTTTTAGCATTTCTTCACACCATAACTCCAGACATTTTTCAGCGTATTGCCAGCAACTTCCAAGAAACACACCTTCTCCTCATCCAGATACATTCCATTCACTTACTTTAAAAACCACTGTGCTGGGCAAAATATGGGGTAAGTGCTGACAATATTATGCTGATTGCAATTTCAAAGGTTCAGGTTTAAAGAAGTCTTGTGAATGCTGTCACAATGATTCTTAACTTACACCTGACAGACTGTAGTTCAAACACTAATTCTATGTCTGCCTTCTTTTAATCACCCTTACTGAAGCGCAATTACCCTGACTGCCAACCTATGCGATCAAATGGGAAGGAGCACGTAACAGAGGACAACCTCTTTCTCCCCCCTGAATTCAAGAACTTAAAAGCCTTGTGTTAGTTAAATGCATTACCTGTCTGGTTGTAATGCATCCAGTTCAGCATGATCTCGGGAGCCCTGTACCACCGGGTAGCCACGTACCCGGTCATCTCATCATCCGTGTGTCGGGCCAAGCCAAAATCCAGGATCTACAGAACAGCAAAGACATCCATTAACTACTGCAGTGGAACAACGCAAACTAGTCAGAGCAAATAACTAGACAGTCATTGGATTGGGTGGAGGAGAGGTGGTGCAACTGCAAAAGCAGATTATGAAACTAAATTACACAACCTGTTAAAAGACACTAGCCTAGGACAGCATAGAACTCAACAATCAGAATTACGGCTGGATATTTTCTCTCTAAAACAACTAAACCCAAACTAAAGCTGTTAACTCTCCGTTTTCATGATGATTCATTAAAAACACATTAATAGATACAGAATAAAACCCCCATCCTTACAGCTCTGTAGAGCTCGGAAGGACATTATTACTTTGGGCCACAAAAGTATTTCCATAAGGAATTATTTTGTCCCTTTGATTCCAAGGGAGATCCACAAGGCATTCGCTCAAATCGCAGTCAGACCAATCAGACCGTGTGATTACATTACCTTTAGCTCACAGTCTTCATTTACAGCTAGGTTACTAGGTTTTAAATCCTAAAAAATTAAACCACATCAACATTAACAGCAGTACATATGTTGTTTCACCAGTCTAAAGTAGATAAAAATGTAAATGCAGATAGAAAAGAGATTCTAGCTGGCTGTAAATATCAACTCTCTATACTCAGCAGAGTTATTTCATCCCAGAGTCGGCTATCTCTTCTGTGGTCTTCTGAGGTGTCATATATAAGCAAAAATGCATAAGGGTTTATTGCGACACCAGTGCTGTAGATGTATATTTAACACATAGAGAACCTATTTCACAAAGACACAAGTCAAACATAGGCAGGAACAGAAACTATGGACCTTGACAACCACTTCCCATGTTTAACCTTTTGACTGCTTAACCAGAATAATTCTTGGAAAAAATTTCCTGTTTCTACAGGAAGGTGCTACACTGTACGACTCTGTGGTACATTTTTTAAAAGACATTGGCTCAGTACAGGAAGCAATCTTAGGATCAATACTCACCCTGTGTATTATGTCAGCTGAATGGATGTACTGTAAGGCAAGATGACAAATTTTATGTAACAGTCCAAGCAGCCTCCTCGTTTCTTCACTAGACAATACTGCCCTACCCCATCCCTCACAATTAAACACTACAGCTCATCTGCAGAAGGGACCAAGTGCGTCCCTGCGTTCCAAGCAGGTAGGTGTTTCACCTTGTCTCTCCTTAGGAACACCCAGGAGTGCTGCCACCGCGAGTGGAACACACAAGTAAACAAAACTGAAGAAATGGAAGATTCATAGCCAGAGCAGATTAGAGGGCAGCATACTCCCTAATTTTCCAGACTCTGCCCATAGGAATGTATGGAAATATCTCCTTAAATGATACATAGCTTTACTGATACAGAGCTGCAAAGACATATGAAGGGAAGGAACAGTAATAATAAGTTATCGTGTGACATGTTAGGGAAGTTACAGAAGCCCCACTCATATGAATCCAAGGACATGACATTCATCAAGAACCTCCACCTCCCATGGATGAGCTATCAACATTCAGGTAGGACAGGTGCAAGTACCTTCAGTCCCCGAAGAATTTGGTATATCAGGAACTGCACATGGTCATCGGTGAGTTTCTGGCATTTCACAATGTTGTTCAGATCTGCTCCCATAAGGTGTGTCACCAAGTACCTACAAACAAAAGGAAACAGAACAGCCATGAAGCAATCCCTTCAGCAGGATTAGGATAAAAATTCCTGATGAGGCTCCAGAAGCAGGGCTGACTGTCCCAAGGCGCGCTGCTGAATGAAGTCTCGCTCATGACACTTATAATGTAGCAGATTAGTAAGATGATTCCTACTCATCGGTCAATAAAACACAAATGAACAAGTTTGAAGAGACCAATTGTTTAGGATGTCCTAGTATCTCTTGCATTGGAATTCAGAATTGTTTGAGAATGATGGCAAACTAAGTCAGGTGGCAAATATTTCTATCACAATCTGCGAGATGTAAGGAAGATACAAAAGGCTTTTGTTGCAGTCTTCAGAGAAGTTACCTACACATCATTGAATTCTTCTAGTGACTTGGCAGGGGTGAACACATCCAACAAGCCAATCACCTAGAAAGAAAACAGCAAAGTGAAAAAGGGGTGAAATACATTTAGAGTATAATACGATACAGTTAATGAGATCCTTTGTGGAATAGAAACCACTCATTCCAGTACGTTTCATTTCCAACTACATGAATCATTCGGATGTAGATAAATTAGTGCTGACACAAGATCAGAAATAAGCGTTCAATTCTTGTGTAAAAAAAATATTCAGGTTAAAAAATTACATCTGTCTCTTCACACCAGCCATCCATTTAAAGCAGAACGGGAGCCATAATAAAAGACAAGGTATTCTAAACCAGTGTTTACATCTATTTCAAAAGCCAGCTAAAGTTTGTTCAGGAAATAAATGGCTGAGAAAAAACAAAAAAACAGCCACCAGACAAAACGGTTTGCTTCCTGCTCAATGATTAGTTATACTGTTGACTACATACTAAAATAAGAATTGGGAGGCTGTATTTGTTTCAGTTGTACTGAGTAATGGCTAGAAAAATTCGAGGATCTGAAACACAAGCCATGAATAATGACTACAGCAGAAAATAGTCAGGAAAACAGTGCAATGCAATGAGGACCCAATTTTCACAAACAGCTTCACACTGTCATTTGTATTTTCTGCCCAAAGAGCAGCTATGCCACCCCTCATTGTACAGCTGAGCTGTTCTAACAGTAGAGAGTAAAAGGATACACATGTGTTACCTTGTGGAGAAGAATGATTATGGGATTATATGCTACAGTTATCTTCTAGGTCATTTTAAAAAATTCCATCTGGTGGATAAAGATTGCTCTAATTTTCACTGGAATGTGCTTTTAAACCTTAATTTCCTTAATAGCAAATAATATTTTATGACTATATGAGATAAAGGGATAGGTTCTCTTCAGCCACCTCAAAAAAACCTCCTTCCTTTCTAAGTCAGCATCTCGCTTGTCTCGGATACAAAAGCGTCACACACATTTCGGCAACTTCAGCAACAGTTCAAGCGTGCGTATGTAACCAAGAGTTGGGTTCCTGCATTCCCCTTCGCACCATCCTTTTTATTCCATTTTTTACGCTTGTCAAGGACATCAGAATCAACTGTGTTATCTCTAAGCAGAGAATTAGAGGCAAAAAACTCTGAGGAACCTTGACCATGTTTTTGGAAATGAGAGCAAGGGGGCAGGAAATAGAAGCCTCTGTCTAATCTACAATATTGACTGCGATTTATTGAGGAAACTGAAGAGACTGAACACTTTCCCATCTCTCTTGATATACATCGCAGCAGCTCCATTTCTAGACAGGCATCATCTTCAAACTCCGACATTCACACCCAGCCCCTATAACTCTCGTGCTTACATCTACTTTCTCCAATGGACTCTTCCATAATCAACATTATCCATACAGTTTAGCATGGTAATACAAAAACTGATTGCCATCTATTCAGGTTTTTTTCATTTATCATTTTTATCTTGCCACAGTGTAAAGCACCATATCAAACTATCCACATCTTTCATCAAGTTTCACAAACATTTAAATACATTTATTCTGCAGCGCATCAGCGACTCGTGTCTAAGGAAAAGGGAACACCAGTAGATTCAGAACCCAATCCCTAACCTTTTGCTTTCCCCTCCCAGCATTTTAGGATGTCACAGAGCTTATTAATTTCTTCACATGACAACAAACCCTTTTGATCTCCCATCTGCTCAGTGTTCTGCTTTATGCAAGCTAACAAGGCCTCCTGAAACTTGAAAATATGACACAGACACGCTTGAGGGCTCTGCAGGTCCATTTATTTGCTCAAGATCATCACGACCAGACTAGATACAACCAACCCATGCTCGGGCCCCGTAAACTGCCATAACTACCAGATTTGCTGGTGTGTTCTGTGCCACGTAAAACCAAGTCTTTTACTCCCAAACTGAGACCTGAAGAGTCAAAACAGTAGCACTAATAAGCCTGCCTGAACTGGCTCTGAACACCTCTGCATCTGCAGGATTTTTAAACCACAACCTAGATAAACTTCCCACAAACAGATGACGGTATGATGAACTGATAATAAATATTTCTATATATAAACAACTTAACTTCCTTTTATCCCTTACTCTCAAATCTACATAGGCTCTGTGCAACACTAATCCAAAAATATTAATGAATGCCAGACACAGAACTGTTGCAGCAGCAGTCACAATCTCATTTTCATTGCTTAACCTTATTAGCTTAGCCAAAACGGATTGATATGTGTTTTGTTTGTGGTTTTTTTTTGGTAACATATTGAAAGCTTTCCAGTTTGCAGAACATCTCAGCTTTGAGAAGAGAGGGGATGGGTATTAAGTGGGGCCAAATGCTACCTCTACTGTTGAGACAATACTATCGTACAGAGGCACTGAGGAAGCTTGGTTCACAGCAGCACATATATGCATCGAAAGTCCCAATTACATTATCCACACTAAAAACACCAAGATTTATGAGTACCAGCTGCTGATGGTGGTGACGAGCCACAACATAAAACACCACTGCCACAGCAGAAGTTGTTCTGAACAGACCATCCACAGAGAATCTTCCCATGAAATTAGGCTTGTTTGGCTTTTTGGGCTAGATAAAGGTCCTAGGTTTGCTCACCCCACTTCCAAACAAGTATTTCCCTCTGCTGAGTTGGGGTTTGCTTGGACAAACAAAAAACAAAGTCAAGAGCCTCCCTTTCCTCTGGACATTCTGGCAGCTCTACAGAGGGCAGGTGATGAGACTTTTTGCTCCACTGCATGCAATACCTGCTCCAAACAGCATGTAGTATAAATATGTTGGTGTGTTAATGCCACAAACACACAGAATTGTCCAACCAACTGCTTTCTATGCCAAACAGAGGTTACATCGAAAAACAGTTAGAGAGCGTATAGCATGGTTCAATGTAACATTGTCACCTCCTATTTCATCTCCCTATTGATGATTTAAGTGGACGGCTTGTTTGAAAAGCCATCTGATTCCCACCATCACCCCCTTTTTTCCTCCCCATTTTACCCACAGGAATCTAGTGAACATCTACTCCACACCCTTCTCATGTAGGCAAGCCAAAACAAATACGAAAAACCATCCAGAAGACACTAAAAAACAAACTCTGAGGTTTTCTTTTTTTTTTAAAATAAATTCTTATCACAACAAAAATTACAACTTACTACAGCAAGCAAGCAGGAAAACGTAAGTGACATCACCTGTGTCCTAAACCCTTAATATAGTATGAACCTGCTCAGCAGTAATTTCCAGATTATTCTAGGAAATATTAAGACTTCTTAATACAAAATTGTTATGCGGTTTTGGGTTGTTTTTTTTTTATCTGCATGCTTTTCCACAACCACAATCCCTTACACTGCTGCAAGCTTTGTATTTCTATTAGAAAGACATATGCAACAAGATCCTTAAATGCAATCACACTAAATGCTCACTGGATAGTCCAACTTCAGACCAACTTTTCATACCATCTCCTTCCACTTACATTTTCGTGTTTCATGTGCTTAAGTAGCCGTAGCTCTCGGTAGGTCCTTTTGGCATGGATGATAGACTGAAATGGTCGGGACAGCTTCTTTACAGCCACACGCAACTCAGTTTTTGTGTCAAAGGCAGAACTACAAGAAAGAGTAATCAAAATTATCAAAATAAATTCTTCATAAACACCCTCAAATCCATGCTTACCAACCCCAGATAGCAATTATCAGGACACTGAGTCACAGTCAACCCCGTTTCCCCATTTTTGCAATGAAAATAATTTCCAGGCATCCTGGTCCACAACCTGCACTCCCACCCAAAATCCCCACATACTGATACAACTGTCAGTTTCTACAGAAAATGTTTACAAGATGAGTCTTGTTCACACAGTAAAGGGAAGTTTTGAGGAAAAATGAGAAATGTTTATGATTTTTCTGTCTAAAACCAGTTGCACTCAAACAAAAATATGGCAATAAAACTCTGGCAAGAGGAAGAGTACTTGTAAATATTATCTGTATTCCTGAAAGTATCTTCATACACCACACTTCATCACAAAATGCTATGCTCAAGATACTGTCTTTTATGGTTCAAGCCCATACAAAAATCCAAGGCCTAATAAAATCAGCTATGATGGTTGTTAATCGCAATTGAAGCTGAAATCAAACCTCTTCTGTAAATCACATCTAATCCTAAAGTCCTGTTATATAAAAATGCATGTGAATAAATGATATTTAGCTGTACATTACTAAAACTTGTCCCTTTAGTAGAAACTTATACATAAAACCTGTACAGATAAATAATGTTTATTCTTAGAACCCAGGAAGACTAACACCATCCTATTTGGTAATGTCATATATAGAGAGAGTTGATATTTTGTACTGTAAAATTATCTTTTGAAGTAAGTCCTGTTACATCCTATTTATTTATATCATTATGAAACAAAAGCCTGATAAATTTTTAGTTGTTTCTAAAGTAACACATGAAGAACTGTTACGTTTTTGACACGCTGCATAAAAACTTCCAGAGCTTAGGGCTTTTATGTGAGGCAGTAAAGAAATGTAGGTATTTAGCTCCGAACTAAACCACTCCTCTTTATTCTCTTCTCTGATGTTGTTATCTAAAACAGCTCTGGTGTGCCAAAAAGGAAGGAGGAGAGAGGATGTGAAATCAAGGCTACCCTTGATTCAAGATAACAAACAAGGGGAAAGTATGGAATGGAGAAAGTCAGAGAAGGACAATATTTGTATATTTTCCTGCTGCACTTTGATTCAGGGTGAACTCCTGACTCCATTTAAAAGTGTGGATGCACCAGTCCTTGACAGACATCAAGTGAAAAGGAGAATTATGCATTTATAAACGTAAAGTGTGAAGCAACTTAACTAACAGAAAGTTCCAAACCAATCACAAAAGTAGTCCTCGAACAAAACCACAGCTGCATATACAACCCTTACCCCCACCCCTGCCAAAGCAGCTATCTGAAATAAATGTAGCTGTCATTTCTTTTTAAAGCAACTAACTGGAATTCATTTGCAAAAAGACTCCTTATCTCAAAGTTTTTAATCTTCCAAGGAACCTGCTGTATGAGGTTTATGAGAAACAGAAAACAAAATACAAGCTTGTTTCTACGAGCAGCGATCCTTCCCCTAGCTCCTCCAAAAGAATGGAAACGCCCACTGTACAGGATGGAAAAGGAGTACCTCCTCCACTCTAAAACATCACCTGCATACACACAGTGCAAAGAGCTCTCTGGAAAAGATACGAAGATACAGCTAGACAGAAGATCACCAGAGTACCAAACCGTCAGAGCTGAATTACTCAAGCTGCACCACACTGTCTCAAAGCACACCTGTTGCCAACCACTTCCACATGAGTTATCCTTTACACCTCACTCAGCCTGGGCAGACAAAAGAAGCCATTAAGCATTTGTTTTTTAAATCTTGCCTTCAAATGACCTTCAGCAAGTCTTCGCACCCTGCTAGAGTAACGATATTTACACTGCAACACTTCATGAAACAGAAGTCCATTTTTTTTAAGCTTCACATACACCATTTTGCAATATACAAACACACCTAATTCAGGCTGTAATTGTATAACAATATTTTAATGACACTCAAGGTGTTTGCTAGGAGTTAGAGCAAAAATAAGATTAGTCATCAGAATTCAACACATGCTGTTGTGAATTAGTCATGAATCTTTACCAGCTTTCAAACATTTTGGGTACAAAAGGCAGCATATCCCAGTATCTCTTTCATCTTGAAGAGAAGGGGATCCCCTGCACGTTAACCACCGTCACAGCTACACAGTCAGATTTCTCTCTTGGTTTCCACAAAGTTCTCTTTAGCAATTTTTCAAAGCCAGCAAACATAACAGAAGCTATTTCAGAGTCCAAAAGAAATTCAGTTTCACCTTCTTTTTAACAACATTTTTGGGGTCGTATCAAGTCATCACTCTGCCGGAGCAAATGTAGAGCCTCCAAGGAGAACTGCAATCACCAGAACTGAGAAGCTATTTAGCCAGCACAGTGACATTGTGCACAAGCCCAGGAAAGAAAATTTTGTATTACTGCACATTCACAATCCAGAGTTACTCTTGAAGTCAGAAGAATTCCAAGTTCAGTCACATTTGAGGTCTAAAGACTATCTCCCTACAGAAAAAGGCACACTGAGTAATTTTCTGCCGATACAGATAACCGCCTAATGGCTTTCACGCATACAAACACAGAGCTACAGAACAGCTGTCATGCTGCAGAACATTGTAAAGCACGCTAAGCTGGCTTTCATCACAGACTTACAACAGCTGCATTATACTGATCATATTTCAGCTAAAAAAGCCCAATTTGGAAAAAAATTGCATGATCCACAGTTTTAAATCCCGTTTAAAACAAGATCAGCACAATTCAGAACTCATCACAGCTTCCACGGTTTTTGACCTCTTACACAGTATTGCGCTACAACACACGAACTGCATCCATCTCACCAAGTGACGTAAAACTACAATTCTGAGCTAAATATTAATTGAATCCAAAATATAAGAGCTAGAATAAACAACTATTTTAGAAAACCTATCCACTGATTCAACTTATGTCTTCTTAGAAGTAACATATGAAGTAGTCTGAGGAACTGAAGTACACACTGAATTACATAAGGGTGCAATTTATTTAAGTGTTAGCTAATCAGCACGGTAATTTTTGTGCAAAGACTATTTTGCTAAATGGTATGCTGCTCATTGCTAGCACCTATGCAAGCACCCAGGCTAAGTGAATCTTTCCAGTGGCACCTTTGGAGTTAACTTATGCATCCCTAGTTAGAGACATTAAAAATGCCATTCTTGGTACCTGACAGTTCAACATCAGTCACTTGAGTTCCACCTACACACGCATTTCAGTTGGTTACCCTCCCAACACACCACAAAAAGCCGTAAATCTTATTCTGCTCTACTATGTTGGCTTCCACTTCTAAGAAAGCTGAAATAAAAATCTCCCCACAGGACAGACGAGCTCCCACTGATTTCATTTCTTAAGATACAAAGTCCCCATGAAGTTCAAACTACCTGCCTTCGCTTTCAGAGCTCTGCTCACAGCTCTTCCGTGCCTGCCCATCTCCTACACGATCCCCCTTCCTCACGTGTGTTCTGCTAATCCTACCTGTACGGCTGCTTCATCCCACTCACAGGTTTATGGTTCTTTTCATATCACTCCTCACATATCTGCCACACCTTACTGGAGAAGCCAGCACCCACCCCTCCAAGAGCATACGCACTTTGGAGGCACTGGCACACTTTGATAAGGGATTAGTAAGCCTAAGGATGCACGTTATTTAAAAAGAAAATATCCACAGAGGAACTGTTACTACAAAGGTGATATTTAGTGTTGTCACTTCATTTCTTCTGGAGCCTAATGTTTTAAAATGTCTTAAATCCACAGTATTTCTCTATTAGTTAAAAAAGATACTGAGAATAATCTCAGTATCTTCTTAATACCCAGGAAATCCAGAATCAGTACGGGTAAAACTTGGGGCAAAACAGGAAGAAATCACATATTTAGGAAGGGCTGTATGACCTGACAGTCTACAAGCAAAAAAAGCTAAAAGATTCTTATGCAAGATTCTGAGGAAGAGTAAGTCTTGGCTGTTCAATTCCTTTCCAAAATAAGGCAATACAGATAGGCTGCAAAGCAATTAAAACCAACCCCCTTCTTTTACCAAGGCATCAATACAACACCCAAAGAACTGCTGCAAAAAATATGAATTAAACTCCTATGAGGAGACTGAGTCTGCTGTCCCAGCATTTTAGAAACTGATGGCAAAGATCATCAAAACACCTCCTTGCTTAGCTTAGAGCTGGCTGAACTCCCTCCAGCATATAGACAAAACGAAGCAAACCTCCAGCTAAACTGAGAGTCACCAATCGATCCCATCTCCACTCAGCAACATCCCACTGCGAGATGCTGCATTATCTCGGCCCCTTTCCTCCTTACACTAAGCGTTACAAGACTGATACTTCAGGAACCCACATGTGTTTTAGCGTAGACCTGGTTACAACATCCTTTTCACCCAAAAGACTGTTCTATGAATATACAAAACTGTTGCAAGAATAAATGAAATAGCATTGCACACAGCAGATGTCACAGCAATTATTACATGACTTAGTAATGAACAATCAGAGGATACATATAGATGCTTCTCAAAGTCTTGGAACTGAATCCCTACTTGCACCTCCACACACTTTCAGTTTTTAAAAACGGATCCTGAAAAATACCTGCATTGGCTGTTTGAACATCCTCGTTCCAACACCGCACAAAATGCTGGAATACTGGAATACTTGCTCTAAGTTTAAGCACATACCTTGGGTGCCTTAAGCTGCCTGCAGAAAATGCCTCTCTCTCTCCATCCACTGACTACAAAATAAAGTCACGTTCTTATATTAGGGTGTTCCAAGTCATACTCACATTAGACATTTAAAGCAGCCTACAGCAGACAGCTCTGTAGCCTAAAGGATTCATCTGCTGGCTTAATTCTTTCTTTTTTATTAATTTTTCCCCCACTTTCTCGAAATTAATAATTTTTAAATACCTCATCCTGACAACTACATAAACAGAGCATTTTATTACATTCTAATATGTATGCGTATGCAGTAGCCATACACAGGAGTGCATTCAACCATTCAGTTTAAGGGTGGTTAAAACCCCACAATTTCCCCGCAATTTACTACCCCAACACAGAGGCACACCAAACACAAAATCTCAAATGAAACTAGGTAATTCTTACCAGGGAGAAAAAAAAAGAAAAATCTCTATAGGAACAGAGAGTGGAACAAGTCACTGCAGGAATATCCTAAACACTACGTACCACCATTTGCAGCTTAATAAAGTTACATATATAGGCAAGGGGTTTGTCTGGTGGCTTTGTTTTTTTGAATTCTGACATACTTTCCGTATCACTTGTCTTTCTGAAATATATTTTAGAAGAACATACAGAAAATCATTAACATGAACTGCAGAAAGAGACTCATGTGCCACACGTCTGAGATTGCTTCCAATACAAAATAGTTTCATCTGGGCTGAACAGAATTGCACAATCTTTGAAAGTTTTGACACAGCAAAACAGGAAATTCATGATGCAAACTCTTTAGTTATTGGTTGTGAAAACAAACTTTGTAAGAATTACATGCACAATGGAGATTGTGGGGAGGGGGAAAACAAGAGGAATGGGCTAAACTGTGCAGGGTCAACCTTAAAAATACAATGGACAAGGCACTGAGCAAGTTCATTTCCTATTACATTCAGGGAGTTACGTAACCCTGTGGCACTTACAGGGGTATTTATCAGCTATGGCAGCAAGGCCCTCCTTTCACCTGAACTAAACCCTTCTATTTAAAAAAAAAAACAACACACCACCTCGGCAATTACTCTGGTTAGACTTGCTACTAGAATTGACCAGCCTTTGTCTTTTATGAAATATAAGCATTTGCATACCTGAGGCACCGCAGCTTTAAGGAATGCATGTTATTTAAGCTGAACTTACCAATAATTTTGTAACAGTAGGTTAAGAGCCAAGAACTTTACTTTTTAAAGAGTGCAGCACATGCAAAACAACTCCTTTTCTTTACTAGTAGAGGGCAGTATGCATCCCTCCTTACAATATAACATAAATTGTATTCACGATATAAATCTGCACTTTATGTTAATGAAAAAATACGCATGCCTGCTCAAATACAGCAGCAGAGCAGCTGTGTAATCACTATGCACCCATATTTGAAAATTCTGATCACACTCCGACAGAGCCAAAGAACACAGAATAGAAACCAGAATGTTCGTGTGGAAGCCATTTCTTAATAAAAGGACACAGCAATCTGTGAACACTTTCACACCGCTTTACTACATGACTGCTCAAGTCTGTCAAACCAATTCAAATACAACCTTGTATTTAAGATTAAACAACATATACAGCCCAGTTAATTTATGTTTAACGATCCAACATACTTCGCCAGAGAAGCTACAAATTAAGGAAGTATTGTATTTCACACGTGTAACCTGTCATATGTTTTGTTCCTATTAGGTAAGCATTAGAAACTAAACTCTTCTCTTCAAGCTCTCCGTATTCCTGCTGGTCTCATACCAGGACTTAACCCTCCCAGTCTGTGCATACTGCAGTAATTCTGTCATTCTACACCAATAAAACAAGTTTCCCCGTGCTCATCTGCTACTGCCGAGAAGATATCGATACTCGTAAACCCACTGTTACAAGTCAGGGAAATAAAACCAGCTCTCAGAGCCTTCCCTCTACCATCCCTGCCTATCAACAGATTCCAGTTAAAAATATAATTGCCTCAAATACAATCTAACCTTCAGGTCCAGAAGGAAACTGGGACAAGAGCTGCCAGGCCCTCAGCTCTGCAAAGCCAGCTACGGGGGACTTGCCAGCCTCCATCCCTCTCCACCCCCCACCTACTAACTGCGAGAATGCACGGTGAAATATGTCTGTATGAGATCATTCGGGGGGGGTGGGGGGGTGTTGGGACATGATTATGTTTTAGTGCCACCTGCCATGTGGTGCAATCCCCGACGCATTCCAAAGGCAAGACTGCGGCTTCCCGGCGGTACCGCTCTTAAACCGGGAGGTAAAGCGTTTTTGTTTTTTTGCAAGAGACCTGGTAAAAAGCTGGGGGAAGAGGAGCCCCCGGAGGATAAGCAAGCTCTCCTCGCTTTGCCTCCCGCGGGGACCGCCCTGCACGCATCCCGCCGCCGGGCCCTGCAGGCTGGGGCACGCTTCCAGGGGAAGAACCCGGGGCTAGTGGGCAACAACCTGACGCGACCCCCCCTGCAGAGACACCCACACCCCGCGTCCCCTCCCAGCACTCACCAGACGGAGCCGTAGGCCCCGGAGCCGACCGGGGAGAGGTTCTGGTAGCGCTCGGGCACCTCCCACACCGTCTTGTTCAGCTCCTGCCGGTAGAACTTGGGCCGCTCCTGAGACATCTCGGCTCCGGAGCCCGCCCCGCCCGGCCCGGCGGGAGGGGGAGGCTCTGCCCGCGGCTGCTGCAGCAGCACCACCGTCGCCGCCGCCACCACTACCACTACCACCACCTCCTCCTCCTCCAGCAGCGGCGACTTCTTCCTTCCTCCTCTCCCCGCCTCGCTTCGTCCGCGGGCGGGGGCGGCCCTGCAGCAGCAACGCCCTCCCCTCACGCCGCCGCCGTCCCCTCACGCCGCCGACCGTTGGCCGCCACCTCCCCGCCCGCCCGCGCTCCCTTCACCTCACCTCAGGGGGCGGGCGCGGTGGCGGCGGGGCACTGGCAGCCCTGTCACCGCCGGTATCCCGAGGGGCGGGACAGCCCCGTGAGGCGAGGCGAAGCGAGGCTCGGCTCGGCGGGGGTCGCCCAGCCGGGCAGCGAGCGGGGCGGAGGGCGAGGAAGACACTCCCGCCGCAGGTGGGACCGCGCAGGCGACACCACAGCCGCTGCCTCCGCCCGTCCGCCCCGCCCCGAGCAGCACAGCCGAGCCCGGCCAGCGGGACCCCCCCCACCCCCCAAACACCCCTCTACACACACACACACACGCCCCCGCCGCGACAGCGGAGCCCGATCGCTTGTCACGACAGCTCTCGCGAGAGCTGAGGCGACGAGGGCAGAGATGACCCAATATGGAACCAGCGCGGCGGCTTCTCGCGAGAGCGGCGCCGCGGGGAGGAGGCGGGTCTCTGGGGAGCGCAGCGCCGGGCGCTCCGCGGGAGCCTCCTGAGGGAAGGGCTTCCCTTACAGCGCGGGCGGTGGTTCTGCGAGGCCCTGCCCCCGTTTCGCCTTTTCACGGGCCCTGCTTTACTTCCCTACGCAGCCCCTGAGGGGGGGACACGCTCAGAGTGTGCTTTAAACCCTCAGGGTGTGCTTTAAGTTTTTTTAAAAAAAGGAAAATCAGTAAAAAACTACTCTAAGGCACGGCTTCTGCAGGCCCAGGGTAACTTGTCAGGGTCACTGGTGTGTATACTTCAGGCTAAGCATAGCTCTAGTGCTTCTGGAGTCTTACAAGCTAGCATTAATTGCTCTTGTAAACTTCCTAAGGACACTTTGTTCCCTTCCAGGGGCTTCAAGCCAGCAGCGACAGGGGAAGCTAAGCTTGCTCTGCCCAGATTTCCCAGTGTCCTGATCGTTCTCTGTGTGTTTGGAGAATAAACTGTTTCTCAATACTGTAATAGCCCTGGCAGTATCAACGATACGTACTTGCTTTCAAGTATGTGCTTAGGACTCAGTGTAAGTTACTAAGTGCTGCAGGTTAAGCATGTTTTGGAGCGGAGCCCAGGGTGTCTTCGCCAGGTACTAAGTACAGAATGTCACAGCAAATAAATTGTGGTAGGGATTTGTGTTTAAGGCCACTTAGCTTTTGATCTCAAGCTTGAGGAAGATGAGTCTCATTAGCAGTACTGTGCAAGACCGGCACATTCTGAAAGGAATATGGGCATTAAAACATTTGGCTTCCCATGTCAAAACCCTTCTCTTTCTCTACACAGAGTAACAGAGTGGGACCCTGTCCTGTCCTGTGAGTCATGATTGAAGCCCAAATAACAGGAGTGAACAGCTGAAAGTTACCACTGCATCTAAAAAGTAACTACTTTTTTGGCGTGCTGGGGTTTTTCATTTCTTTAATTTGCAAACTCTAGCTTCTTGGTTTTCCTTGTATAATCTTGCTTTGAAAAGGTGATTTTGCTCAAAGATGTCACAAACAGCTAAGTCTTAAAAAGCTTGTACTAGGTATGAAAAGCTAATGAACAAAATGGCTCTTAAACTCCTCTGTGGAAGACCTTGATTTATCTCCTCTGCAAAAAGAGGGAGAAACTGTGCCCTAGGGATGTAGTGTGTTTGAGATATGCCTACTATGAGCACTGTCTGTGCTTCGGAATGGCTGGGGCGTATGTACGTGTTAGTAGATAGGTCTCACAAGACAGTAAATACTGTGCTGGAGTCCCTGTTGCTGTATCAGAAGCAGAATATCTCCATGATGCAAAGCACTAGACCTGTACACACTGATCCTGATGGTTCAGGAAATGACATATGAGGAGAAAACTTAAATCCAATGAATTTTTTTGCAGGTTTTGATATTGTAAACTTAGATTGCATTCTGAGTAGACTCTCAACTGCTCACTCACAGCCTTTTTATATTTCCTCTTTTATTTCTTCGTTCTGCCCATAGCAAAAAAATATGTTCCTGCATGTCACCACCCTTCTTAAATGTACTTTCACTTGGTAGTTCTGGATTTGAATTTTTTTTCTGCCTCAGCTGTCAGTATGAAAACTTTGTCTTAGATCTGCTCTTGCAGCAGACCTTTAGTTACTCGGTAGTCACTTTGGGAACTCACAACTACTCTGAGTGATGGTGGTTGAATTCAGATCTCCTTCCTGATATTAAAATTGAATGGGAGTAATTTTAGGGATTTGAAAACCTGAATGGTATCAGACACCGATTTTATACAAGAAGTTGTGGCATTTGTACGGCCTCAGGTTTAGCTGATTCAGACTAATCCTTTTTCCTCCAGGATTGGAAACAAGGAGAATTCAAATGGTTTCCTCAGCTGTGGTAGGTTTGTGGAGAGGGATTGTATTTAGTTCCCTAAACACAGGCCTGCTTTTGCGATCACAAAATGGAGGGGATTCAGGCTGATTTTTCCTACAGAATGGGAACAAGGCAGGTTCCAAAAGGACCCAGTGTTCTTACAACTGATTTGGCAATTGATTTGTTTGGTCCTAAGAGCTGTATATGTTTCATGGATTTCAGTGTCCAGAGCTTTGTTTATCCCTGCTGTAACTACTGGCTTCACAGGAGTTACGTTGGGATGGACTGATCACAAATCATACTTTTTATTTTGGTTTTAGTAGATACTTCAGTCAATGACCCTGTTTCTTTCTTCTAGTCTCACTGCCAAAAAAGAGAGCGTTCACTGTAGTCTCCAGCCTTTGTTTTTGACTGACTGTGATCAGAAGGAAAATACAGCACTAGACAACAATACTGTTGGTGCTTTCAGGCAACCAGCATCTTACAGGGTCTGAAGAGAAATGCAGACTGAAGAGCACTTCCAGGCATACTTTGAAAGAAAACTGTCCTCCACCTTGGGTGGAGCACTACAAATCCCTCGGAGGAACAGACAGCTACAGTGCAGGTGAGTTCTATGCCAGGGATTTATCAGGTGTAAAGATACGAAGGAGACTCTTCAAGCCCAAGTGTAAAAAAGGTGCAAACTTTTCCACAGCTGTAATTAAAATGCTGAACTGCACTGATCGATAGCCAAAGTAGAAGACCCAGTTACAGCAACTCGTGCCTGAAGTGAGCAAGATCAGCTTAGTGCTGCACTACCGAAGTTGCTCTTTGCAATCTGTAAAAGTGTCTGTTCACCTCAGGACTATGATAGTGGGGGGGGGGATATGCACTGTAAAGAGAAACTGCCAAACTGCCAGTAGTTGTTGTTCCTTCCAGTGTTTCCCTCAGCCCAGCTGTCAGCACAAACTTTCATTTGTTTTTTTTCTGATTTGTGCCTTTTGATACTTTTATCTCTTAAATTTCAAGAGCCTTTTTCTGTTCCCTCTTAGCTGGGGACGTGTAAAGTTGCATAAAGGTATGACTGAGACTGACTGAACTGCTTTGGCATTATTTGGGAGCAATGTTCCTGTGTTCTTTGAAGAGAACGGTGAGGCTAGGGTACTGATAAAGCACTAATGCTTCCACAGCCTCATTTTCCCATCTGCCAAAATTCTCTTTTGGGCATTATACTGGGAGTAGAATCATCTCATCTGCCAGAGGAGCCCTTCAGGCTCACCAGAAGGCAGACTTTGTTGGCAGCGTAGGAGAATTCCTGATGTTCTTCCGGCAAGGCAAATAAAATAAAAAATAGAAAGCCCATTCATCGGTCCCCTTCTAGTTTTGTTTGACTATGAATACTCTCAGTTTTCTTTCTGAATCTCTTTTTGGATGTGGAGTGGACTGGCAATGGTTATGGCTGTGTCTACTCTACGAAGTCCTCCTAAGAAAGTAAATACAAAATCTCTGATTCATCATTTATCTGGGCTTTGTTTCAGCATGTATACTGAACTAGACTGAAACTTAAACTGTTGTTTTGAGACCATGCAGGACTTGAGACTCAAGTCTAGCTATGGGTGAGGTTCCACAAGGTGTGGTGAGCTAATCTAACATCTTGCTGCTGCCAGAGGGACAGGGCCACACAGGGAAAGGAAAGTAGGGGGCCAGACCTCTCTCGTTTTGTATAACTAGCTCTTACATCAGCTCAGCTATGTGCAGGACTGCAGCCTAAAACTATGGGTCATGTCTAACTTACGCTGCTGTAAAGTAATTTCCTGATGATAAGTGAAGGCGAATGGTGCCATAGTTTGAGTTGCTTTTGTGTTTTCTAGTCTTCATTCACCATGAAGACTTGTCATCGAGATTAATTTGTGTAATAGTAAGATCCTTTAGATTGTGCAATAGCCTTCTGTTCTAGCGCTTTTTATATCTTAAAAAAAAAAGTAAGAAGGAGATTGGATGAAGTCCTGGAGACAGAGAAACAAAATTACTTGATGGAAAGGGTTGGATTGTGTATGATTATGACATGTTATCTTGAGTTAACAGTCTGTCCACCCAGAAACCCTTGGTGCAATAAAATAAGTCTTGTCCAGAGATCAAAGGGAGAATTTTGCTCTAAATTCATAGCTAATGAAATAATATTATCGGCAACTTTATCATTGCACTCAATGCTTAATAAGAAAATCTCTTTATTCCCTCCCCCAACTTGTTGTTTAAGAACGGTGTCTGCCTTGCTTCCTCATACTCTTTTCCCTGTTTCTTCTCCACTTCCCTATCTCATGTGTTTTCTCTGTTCTCCATTTTCTATCTACTTGTCAGCCCAGTGCGTAATCACCTTGGACAATAAAATGATGGAAAGGGACTCAGCTCTATAACGTTAACTGGGGTCGGCCCGCACAGCCACTGTTCAAGGCTGCCAGAAGCCTTGGGCAGACACTACCTCACTTATATTTGGTTTGTAAGTAGAAAATCACCAACATTGCCAGGAGATAAAAAGGGGAAGAAGGAGTGCAGGGCCATGGGGTTAGTCAGAGTCTACCTACTGGAAATTCTGATTCAAAAACTTCTATGCAAAATAAATCATGTAGGTCAAATCCTGCTTGCATCCCCTTATTAAATAATGTAATGCAGGAAACAGTGTGCTGTTTTTTGGGAGGTGGGATAGGCTTGTCTCTTCCCCCCCGCCCCGGAGATGTAGCATTTGTATGTTTTTCTTCAAGATCAGGACAGGAGGAATCAAAATACCACCTCCTATTTTTCTGTGGTGTTAAAGAGGTCAAGTAATTGATGCATTCAGCGCTCCAGGCTCCAGCACGGATGGGCTATCATATGAATGGCACACGGAGTATTTGTGATTCATCTGAATGGAATGCAAAGGCATGGGGGTGCCTATGTAGGATTCATGTTATGTGCCAGCTGGATCTGTGGAAGGCTAACGCCTGTGTGGGTTTGCAGTATACAGTGCCCGCAGAGAGCTAACCGTAGCAGCGTGGCTTCTGTGCCTGCAGAGCACAAGGCCACGCAAAAGTGCTGCAGAGATGGAGAGTGTAAAAGCCATTGCACGTAGCTTAGCTTATCTGATTCTTTTCAGCTTCTCCTGGGGGAGGTTCAGAAAGATCACACTCAGGATGTTCCCTGTCCTGAACTGGCTGTTTTCATATCGGTTCAGAGAATGGATCTTGAGGGATCTACATGCAGGCCTAAGTATTGGGATGTTTCAGATTCCCCAAGGTAGGCAGAAAGAAAAAAACACTGTAGATTCCTTTTGTATATCATGCTTTTCATAATCTATCTCCTGTGTATGTTTCTGTTCATTCTAATGTCATCAGGTTATGTGGGAGCTTTAGTCTTAGAAGTTCCTTAAATCATTAACCCATTTATTTGCATATTTGCAGAACTCCTTTTCTGTAATCAGATGTTACATGGTGTAATTTCGAGGACAGGACGCTACTTTTTTCATAAAGATTCCCTCTAACTCAAAATATAGACTAATACCAGCGTTTTCCTATATTGCAAGCAAAATAACATGGTCTTTAAAGTCCACCTTGCACAATCAGGTCTGTTAGATACCCCTATGCACAGTCGCCCCACTAGTAGGTGGGGTGTTCTGGCTCCTTGTCTAATTTCTAGTTAGCAAGGGCCCATGTTGTAAAATAACGTTGGCTTTTGTCACTAACTGGCCTGGCTTTATCAGGGCCTGAGTTCCCTGAAAAACACTCTGTGGGAGTTGAGTAGCCATCTCGCTCACTGATTTGGCATGTTGAGACCCAAACTGGAAAGTGGCAGGGAGAGTAAGCAAGACCAGCGCTCGTGCTTCTATGTGTGGTGATTCTGTGAATAAATATAACGGGATTTTCATAAGGGTTGGCAGGTTTTCACCTGCAAAATTTTACTTAAAAATAGTAACCAAAGATAGAGAGCCTTCCCAATTTGCTTGACTTTAGAAACAGATTTTTGCTTTCCAGGACTTTTAGGAGCCTGGCTGACCAAGTTACCTCTGCCAAATATCAATGGCTTCCTTTCTGCGTTCTGCTGCTCGATGACATATGTTATATTTGGGACTTCGCATCATATCTCAATTGGTGAGGTTTGTTTTGTGCTGTGAAATGTTTATATGGGCCTTAGAGTCCTGTAGACTGCTGCTTCAAAATGCTGCTTCAAAAAACTGGCGAGATGTCCTAATCTATTTCATCTAATATGCAGATGTTATTTAGGTGAGAATCCAGACCCCCAGATTCTCAGTTCATTGTTGTTCCACTTCTGCAGCTGACCTGTGGTGAGAATTTCACCCAGTCAGTCAAGCTTCAGCTGCGAGGTCCTTTGTATCCCCGAGGATGTGAGCTATCACAGACATCTGCGCGAAGGAGATGGCTGGAGTGTCATGGAGGCGTCTCCTTCATAAAATAAAGGACCAGCACGAACTGCTTCACATTTGCCCCCAGGATGTTACTGTAAATTATGATTTGGCTCCTGGTCTTCTACATGCAGTTTCTTGCCATGACTGAACTCTTGGTGGGTTTACATTGTTAATTTGCGCAGAAGCTAGATTATTAAAATGCTGTTTACATGTGAGAAGGCCCTTCACATTATCATAATGAGTGGGTACGTGGAGCTCTGGCCTCTTAGGTAAATTGGCAGTTGTTTCTCTGGCTGACTATGTTTTTCAGCCTTTCTGGCAGCTCATTGTAACACATCAATATTTTGTGCTTTACATGAAAATCTTTTTGTTGTGCATCGGACCAGCTGAAGACTTCACTCGTAAAATGGTCGGAATTTGAAATTTTCAGGCAGGACTTTGGAAATTTTAGGTACTTAGAAACAGTAAAAATTTATTCTATATGTGGATTATATATATGGATGAAAACAGACTCTTACACTGCACAGACCGATGGCAGAGGCAAGAGATGGGCGTGTGGTTTTAAGAAGTCTTCATTGCAACATTTCATGCAGTTCCATTTTCTGTTCTCTTTCTGTTGGTTCCAGGCTCATTCAGCATCCTAAATGTGGTGGTGACAAACATTCTGCAGACTCTTAATTTCAACCAAACATTGTCCTCTAATGGCTCACAGGACAACTTCTCAGACCCTACGTTTATGAAGGATTACATGGAGGCCTTGACACTTACCGCATCAATAACATTTTTGACTGGCATCATTCAGGTAGAAGATGGATCTATTTTATATCCTTAATGATGCATCCTTATGTGCATTCTTTGTGCAAATGTAAGAATTGTTACTGCTTGCATATTCTTACCACAAATACTAAGCTCAGCACATTTGAATATGTGTTGTGCAAAGTGAGACAGGAAGGTCTGTCTCTTCCTCTCATGCTGTCTGAACAAGTTAAGATTCATGTGTCCATGATTAATATGTGTGAAGTAAATTATTATTTTTTGTGTTGACCAGTTCTGCAGTATGTTGACCCTTAGGTAGTCCTGCATAACTGCACACACTTGGTGTAAAGTGCTCCTATTTTGGTTTGGCAGTGTCTTACTTAATTGTGCATAATGAAAATAGTGTGTTCAAATAACTATCCATCATGTATGGCAGCGAAGAGTCATGCTCTTCAAATATGAAAACACGAAGGGCGGGTTTAGACACTGATAATTATATCACATCTCACTTCTCGTTTGTTCCATACAGTTGCTGCTGGGCTGCTTTTGCCTGGGGTTTGTAACAACATACGTGCCAAAGACTCTCAGTGATGCTTACCTCGCTGCAGCAGCATTGCATGTCATTGTGTCACAGTTTACCTTTATTTTTGACATAATGCTTGACTTCCATAAGGGACCCCTGGACATTTTCTATGTGAGTAAATTCATTATTAGCCAAAGAAATGCATGCTTCCTGGAGGGGAAAGAAAAGAACAGGTTCAGAAATTGAACTCAATTTCAACCTAAGCTAGTTGCTAAGGGATATTTGTTTGTGCAAGTCTCAGCTGTGGTTTAATTCGCCTCCCTGTTGTCTCGAGGAGCGTATGGAGCTTATCATGTGACATGCAAGGGGAAAAGTCTGTGTGCATATTTTTAATTACTGATGTAGCTCTATAATATATTTTCAGCATGTCTATAATTGGCTAGAGGAAAGGGTACTTTTTCCTCAGAAGGTCATCATGGGCAAGCTATTGGGCACACAGTATCCTTATCATCTCTGACAAAGCAGCAGCAGACTCCAAGCTAAAGAGAAGTTAAAGCTAATTCATCCTAATTTACTTTAATAATGTCAATCAGACAACTTGAGAGAAAGGTCGTGTAGAAGAGGGAAGAATGACAGTACTAGATCCGAGCTATTTGTGGCCGTGTTTTCTCTGCAGATACCAACAGATGAGAGAGATTTTTTACATACTGATTTGCTCTTAGCATCCCTCTTCGTCTAACTGAAGATACCACCGTAGCAGAAGGGATGAGTTTAAGTGTCAGGGCAACCTGTGCCCATCTCCTGGAATATAAAAGTAGCTGTAGTATCTGCTTCTGATCCTCTTTGTGATGATTCTTTTTCAGAATCTATTTCATTTCTTCCTGGCTCTCCCAAAGGCTAACGCCACCAGCATATTGCTATTTTTGCTTAGTATGGCCGCACTACGACTCAATACATCTATCATAATAACTTATAAACATAGTCCTATTGCATTTCCTATGGAACTTCTCTTGGTAAGTGATCTTCAAAATGCCATTTGATAATGGAACTAACATAGAGTATAATATACTTTATTTCAAAGAACATTTCGCCTATGACTTCAAGATGCTGTTACATTTACACATGGAATCTTTGCTTAAGTCCTTTAGATACTCCTACAAGGTTAACTGTCTTTAGATGGATTGTGTACAGTTTCAGGAGTTTATGCTACATAATCTCTAGTATTCCTTCTTGTTTTCTTTCCCAGATTGTCACAGTCACCATTATTTCTAATCACATTCATTTTCACGCTGAATCCAGCAGTGCTGTGGTCAGTATGATTCCTCAGAGGTTAGTAATCTATGCTATTTATGAGGTTGTACTTTTGAGATACGAAAGAGATGTTTCAGCCTGTTCTTGAAATCTGACATGGGATGACTTTTACTGGGAAGTACAGCTAGAGGAATAACTCTTCAAGAATTTTAATTGAATCATTATTTCCGAGCATATGCAGAATTCAAGCTACAGTTTTCTGTATTAGATCCAGGCTTTATTAGCACACAGAGGAAGGAATTTGCATTTTTTGTGAGGTGGAAGTCTTACAGATTGAGAGCATCTCCTGTGGGGTGCTGGATGCCTCTGATGATGATCTTGGGTTTGGAGCTACTGTGGACGGAGCTCAGAACAAGTCTAAACATATCTGTTCTCTGATCCTGTAGGTTTCTGCCTCCTACACTGCCAGATTTCTCAAACCTGAGCAAGATCATACTGCATGCCTTCTCCCTTGCTATTGTAAGCTATTTCCTTCTTGTTTTTGTTGGGGAGAGGTATGCTTCACTTCACAACTACAATATTGCCAGCAATCAGGTGAGAACAAAACCACACACACTTCTAGGCCAAGAAGCAAGCTGAACTCAACTTGCAAAGCCACTAATGCTCTGACAGTGGTAGAAATGCAAGGACAGAGTGAATATGCCAGATGATGGTTTTGTAGCGACTTGTTACCCTTCCCTCCGGAAAGTGGATGTTATAACCCAATAATATGAAGGACAAAGGACGCCCTCTTTAACCAAGAGGCCTTTGTACATTCCCAGTGATCGGGATGAACCTCGCACACACACAGTGCTCCAACTTGTCCCTGAGGACCATTGCTGTCATGAATCCATGAAGCTATAAAATCATGATAAGTTAACAGTTGAAATTGTAAATGGCCAGAGCAGCTGTAGTTCTTCTCTATATGTGGCTGCTATCCCAGTGTGTGGATTCTCTGCCGAGAGTGATTGCTCTGAGAGGCTTTTAAGTTAAACCTGTGTTGGTTTCCAGTGTGCTAGAGTTAGTAAGCATTAGGTGTTTTGCACTACTCCATGTTTAGCTTGTTGTGATGGCTTTGGATCTTTAGGATGGAGCTAAGCCAGTGAGGAAGCTGGCTCGACTTCTCAAAGCCTTTGGGGATAAATATAAAGGCAATGTCTTTTCCACTCAGCTTTTGTCCAGGTGTATTATGCTGCATGCTGAGATTTGCCACATGTTAGCTTGGAAGTCAGTGCTTCATAGCTTTGGGGTTCTAAGTGGATTTCTTTGAAAGAAGGAACTGAATTTTTGAGTCCATGAGATCCTCAGCTGTGCAAACTGTATGCCTTCTAAGAGAGCTCATTTAACTGTGGGAGACCTTGCTTTCCAGAAGGTTTCCTGAGCTTAGCAACACAGATGAGCAACCAGCAAGTGTGAGCAAAAGGAAGGGACTTCCTGATAAGCTACTTCTATGAAGATAAATAATTAGTTTGCGGTTTTCTCTGCTTCCGTTCCTGTTTTACAGGAGCTGATAGCTGTGGGGCTATGCAATATTTGCAGCTCATTTTTCAAAAGCCGTGTTGTCAGCTGTGCTATTTCTGGAACTGTCATTCAAGACAAGACAGGTGGAAGAACACAGGTGAGCTGGGCTGGATTTGTTAAGCTTCCAGACTCCCATCTAAAACCACTGTATTCTGAGTACAGGTTGACATTTAACCTAAGCAATTTGTGAGATATAAAGTTCCATACTCATGCAACATGAATTCAGATTCCCTCTCTGTGTATATTATGTACTACACTTATATGATATTTACATCACACGATGTGCCCTGAAGGAAGCCAGGATCCTATGGGGAGAATAGGATATGTTCATGCAGTTTAAAACTGCATTTTAGTGAATATAACCAAAAAGCCAAACGGAAAATTTGTTCACACACCCTTAATTCTGCCACTTCTTCCTAACTTCTGAGTACTTGACTTTGTGATCTTTTTTTCTTAGGGGGGAAAGAGGGTGTAATATGTAATGATAAAATGTAATAATGTTTTTATCATACCTCTTAACTGAATGTCTGTACCTGCTTCACTGCATCACAGAAATATTTTGTTTAATAAAGAATTTATTCCAAAGTCTGACTTGCAAGAGAAGTATCTTATTACTAAGGTGAAATTACCAAACCAAAATCCTGCATTGTTCTGTTCTGCCTAAGAACAGTCCATTTAGAAAAAATTTATATCTACAGAGAACTCCTGCAGCTTGAGTATTCTAGAATTTGTACCGTGCGTTGCACCATACCTGTTGGTGGCATTACGTGGGCCATACCTATGTGTTTAGAGAGAAGTAAGGAAATGGTTCTGTCAGGCCTCTCTAATTAAGTATTTCTGTTCAGTTAGCAGCAGCGATTGGAGCATCTATGATGCTGGTGATTGCGCTGAAACTAGGACACTTTTTCCGGATGATACCTAATGTAAGTGAACCTGAAATAGTTATGGCAGCAGTCTACTTACTTCCTAAGCCTAAAATGAAGATTTTTCTGGGACAGTTAGGGATTATATCATGCGCTAGAGTTATTTGTTTCAGGGATGGAACCCTGAAACCAAAATAAAATAATGACTTTAAACTCCTAAATTTCAGCAGGCTATCGTATTAGGTAATAAATATTGCATCTCTCTCCCATCCCTCACTGATCAGTACATGCTAAAATGCCTTGGCAAAAACTGGACTGAAATTTCCCTGCCAGCCTCTATAATTTAAACACTTTTGCCCTCACACCTTCCAAGCTTTTGCACACCTCTTTAACAAATCCATGAGTTCCCCTCTTGTATCGGTATAAGTAGTTCCAAGACAGGTGCTTCAAAATCTTTAGTGTAAAGATGAAAATAAAATCTTACAAATGGAAATTTGGGCTTAGTGTCTCTGACTCTAGCTTGGTCTTTGAGGTTTATTTTAAAATCATATGGACTCTATACTGCCTTCTGTGGATTTTGCATTACCAATGTGCCTATAAACATTTCATTATTGTAGGTTATTCAAAGTACTCAGTTTTCCACTTTGCCCTTAACTTTTTATCTAGACTTTCTTTTTTTCTGTAAGTTTTCTTAGGGAACCACTGACAGAGCATTACCTCTTGAGTTTTTCCTGGCTTCTTTGAAAGATGGGAGAATTAATCCCTTTCCTAAAACTAGCTGACAAAACAGAACTTAACCGTCTACTTTCCTTCAGTCTCCTTTTCTTTGCTTAGAAAGGCTGTTGCAACAAATGGTGTCAAACAACTTCCTAAATCTGGCAATGAACTACCCATGCTAACTGAAACCATTCTTTGAAACAACAACTCTTAGTTCTGTAGATAGGCTTGGCCTTTTTTCTAGTGCTGCAGGAGGTGTAGGGATTCGCTGAAGAACACTGTAATGGAAACTACACATAGCGTTTCAAGAGGAAGTCCAGTTGTATTGGCAGAAAGGATTGTGAAATCCAACAAGAAGTTACATACTACTTTCATGTTGGTTTGCAGATCAGAGGAGAACAGTCATCTATAAAAATTACGGAAATAAAGCTATTATAAGATTTTAATTTCAAGCAGTTTGTCTGTCACGGATATCTGTTCCTCAGCATGTTTGTGGTTGCAAGCAATAACAAACTAACAGATGCTGTTTTTCTGATTTGCACAGGGTATTCTGGCTGCTATTGTGGTATTTAACGTGCTCCCTTTTCTTGAAAAATTTCTGGACATCCCCATCCTGTGGAGACGGGACAAGTATCATTTTGTAAGTGACAAAAAAAAAGCCACCTAGGATGTGGGATGTGTCTTAAAGGCAGAAACTGATGTTTGGGGAGGACAAGGCAAAGCAGTGGCCGTTTCCTTAGAAAAGGGATCCATTGAAATATCCCCTGAAAGAACTGTATCGAAATCTCTACAAATCAATTTGCAATTAATTCTATACAGGGAAAACTGATTATTGTTGTTGCTTCCCAGATCCCCTGAGAAGGAAATTGTCTAGCTGCCAGCCAGGGCCACGTTCTCACATCGACTCTTGTGCAGGATTTCTCGTGAAGAGAAAGACCCCCAATATGACGTGGGTTTTGCTAATAATTGAAGGCCTTTTGAAAATTCTGGAGATTAGGACTGTGACTTGTGATCCTTGTTTAAAGTTACTTCTAGGACTGGGTTGATCTAGATGTGCCAACAAAGCTTTTCACGTTTTACCATTTCTAGCCGTTTTTTTTGGTCTGCTATTCACAAATGCTGGGGCTGAGTTGGAGGTCATTTTGCATCTTTTTACTGCTCATGTTCTCTCTGTCTCTTCTTCAAAGGTTATTTGGCTTGCAACTTTTGCTGCAGTGCTTTGTTTTGGTCTTGATGTCGGTTTAGCGATCGCCATGGGATTTACGTTCTTCATAATCACCATTAGGTCACACAGGTACTTGTAACTTCTAAACAAAACACCAGTTTTTAAGTAGTTGATGTTTTAGAGATAGTTATACATGTGACAATGAAAAGCTGTTTCATGTTTGTAAACGCTTCAGGCACGTACTTCTGGAGTCTCTCTAATGCTATCCCAAACTAGTAATCTGTGAGTTTATGGGCTCTGGATCGGTCCCTTCTGCAGGTGTACCGTGCTACTGAAGACTTGCCAGTGCAGGCATCAGCCAGGAGAGGTGATCTGTGTACACGCTTCTACAGGGAGAAAATGAGATGTTGTGCCTTTATTTCAAATACATTCCTCAATCTTCACTGTCATTTACCAAGTTGTTTTATCTTCTCCGTAAACTCAGTTCATGACAGACAAGGGAGGTTACGTCAGGCACACATTACTCAGTTTATTAGCTGTTGATCCAAACAGGAAAATCATTCATAAATCCAAGCCACACCTCATGAGATTTACCCTGATAGGGAGGTGCTTGTCTGAGTCGACCGAAGCCTATAGAATAGTGTGGAAAAAGGTAGGAAATAACTCAGTTGCTGCAAATACTGAACTGCTTGCGATCTGGTCCAGAGTGGCTCTGAAAGAATACCTTCAGGAAGCATTTCAGTTGCCACCTGAGACTTGCTGTATTACCTCTGCTCAGAGTTATCCTCTCGGGTTTGCCTTGGGATTTAATGAGCATTGTGAAAGGGCATTTCTGCAGCCACTGCTCAGTTAAGTATCCCCATTGTTCGTTCTACCTTCAGGGTATGTAACCGCTTATCAGTTTCCTACCAGTGAGAGCATTATGCTGACAACGCTCAAAAACGCTTGGGAAGTTATCTGCAAGCAGACTGCTTTGAACAGAGTGTCTTGACAACAGTTTTCCGTACACCAAGGCCAGCAACCAGCCAGCCAGCTGCATGTTTATTCCATCCTTGCCCCGAACTGACCAGAGCCTGCCCCAAACCCATGCAGCACCATTAGCAAAGCACGGTACCCAGACCAGGATATTTTCCTTCAAGGCAAAACCCTGCGTTAATGCTGCTACGCTACCCCTGGATCAGAGCTAGCCTATGTGCAGCCAGCTGTAAGCACAAGTTGTAGCTGCCTCTACCTGTCTGTGTAGATATATCTTTGAGGAGGGCTGTGGGGAGACAGAGAGGGAACATACTCCCTAGTGTAATAACAATAATCCAAGTGTTCCAGAGCTAGAAATGGACCATCACGCATTCTTGAGGACACCAGTGTAGCTGAAGGCTGTGTTTGTGTACTGTGCCCCTACTCAAAGAACCCTAATTATGAGTGAATAACTTTTTGTACTCGCACCCTCTAAGTTACAGTTGGTGTATCCAGTGAAGAGGAGAGAAATGGAGATCAAGCTTTTGGGAACAGATGGTTTTTCTCTGTTCTTTGTGAAAACCTAATAAACATCTTGTTTCAGAATGAAGATGGTGGTGCTGGGACAGATTCCAAACATGAATATTTATAGAAGTTTATCCATCTACAGAGCTGTAAGAGGAAACAAAAAAACAAATGTTCCATCTCTCTCTGTAATCCAGCTTCTTCCCTTAAATGCTGGGGGGTGACCACTGAGGCTCAGTTCATTTGATTTAAGACTTTGAAAACTGAAGAATGCTGAAGTGTCTGTAGCGTGAAGCGATTCAGAGAGCTAGCTCAGCCTGCGTGGGCCTGTGAGGCTCCTTGTGTCCACCTGTGCTGTCTCCACAGCGGGAGCTGCACTGCTCGCATTTCCAGAGCTGTCTGCTGGTTTTTTGCTGACCTGTTTTTCTCAGTCTGGTTTTGTCCACTCTACGTATGTTTTCACAATAACAACCGTGCATGTGCTAGACTGACTGACAGGTTCTCCCGGTGATGGGATAATAGGTAGGGCACGGGCCTTTTTAACGCATTGTTTTCAAGACCTGCGCCATACAGAATTAGGCAATACAGTAGTAGGGAGTTTTGCCTTTGCTGCACGGGTACATTCCCAATGCTGAAGGATTTGCAAAAAATGGAATAATATAAGGACAGGGTTAGTAAGACAGAGGTATAGTGTATGTTGTCTGTAATGAGCATTAAAAATAAATTGGTTTATTTTATATTAGAGCAGCCAACTGTCATCTGTGACAGATCTGCTGGAGGTCTGGTTTTAATTGCAAGAGATGCAGATTGGTTTATGGTAATTAGGCCCATGTTGCCAATGCCACTACCAGTATGCAGCGTAGTCAGCAATGTGAGCAGACAAGCTCTGTCCTTAGGGTAGGGCCTCACAGTCAGGAGGGGAAAAATAGTTTCTGCTAGGTACAGCCCTCAGAGATAGACTTTTGTTTTACAGGCAAGGGAGATTGAAGGTATCAAAATCTTCCAGTGCTGTTCTTCCATCTCTTTCGCAAACATGAATAATTTCAAAACCTATTTATTGCACAAGGTAAATGCCAATTTTTCACTCAGTAGAAGTTTCTAAGAGCCTCCACTAGGGAGATAAAAACTCTAATAAAACTGCCTTTCTTTTGCAGATGGACATGAAAGCAGTGCCTCTAGATGAAAGTGAAATGCGGGCTTTAATTTCACTTAGTCTTTCTGACGTTGCAGAGGAAAGAAAAGATCTTAAATGCTCTTGTGTCTGTGAGCGACCTCCACCACCACCTAGGGTCAGCTTTAAAAGTTATAATTATGTAGTCTGTTTGTTTGAGATGCCTGGTTTTATGTTACTGAGGACTGTGTTCTTAACTTGCCAGTACTGAAAAGGCTGTAAATGTTTATATAAAGCATATGTATATTTGCTGTATGAAAATAAGCAAACATTACCACTGTATTTCTTTACACATACTTTATGTGATAGAGCAGTAGTAGCTCAGCTTACTGGGTGAGTTAACTAGCAGTTGAAGTATTCAACATATCCTCAGCTGAAATAATTAATTTTGTCGGGTGCTTCAGTGGGGATTTTCTTCTTTTTCCTCACAGAGGTGAGAGAGTCCCTTGCTTATGAGGAATTTGTTCCACTGCCAATACTGCCAAGTGCAAGCACAAAATACCTCTAAGGCAGCTACGATTATCACGATTAGAGGATTTCTCATCTTTACTATAATTGGCTGCTGTGCATCTTCTAGAGTCACTCATATCCCTCTTTATCTGAATTTTCTGAATTGTCTTAGGCAATGAAAGGAACTTCAGGGTACGGACTGTCTTCAGAATATATTTTTCAAGGAGTTATACGTGATTTCTAAAAGCCACTGGATGAGAAGTGGGTTGACAGTGGTTTGGAAAACATATGTGGCACCAAGGTGCTTAGGAAGTGGAAGCGATAGATAATTTAACATCATCTGAAGTACAAAAATGCAGAGTGGCTTTTCCTTTCTTGCATTATAAAAATTAAAAAACACATTTGGAACTATTAAGAAAGAAAAACTGATTAAATTGGTCCATTCTGTGACCAGCTACCATACAAGAATGTAGATGGATCAAAGGTCTGCAGAACTCAGCCAGTTCTGTTGCAAAGAAAGGCAATGGCCATGGGCAATCTCTTTTTTCTTCTTTTCTTCTGAAAGGTAGAAGTAACAAGTCAGATTCCAGTATCACTGGCCATTTCAAGGTGTGGAAGTGTGAGGCACCACTGTACTATTTGGTGGCTGAAGGCACTCTGCTAACCACATCTGAGGCTTGCCTAAGTCACCTGCTACTTTGCTTACTCTGGTGGCTTTGTGCTGTATTTAATGTTATTTCAGATGTGTTTTTTACCATGAGAGAAGAAATATGTTATTTACAGTGCTGTCTTACTTGCAGCAAAAACTTTCCACCTCCTGGGCCCAGTTCTTCCAACCACTGGTGTACTCTCCATTTTCCATCTTAGATACCATATACAGAGAAACTGGTGAAGCGACATCACGCAGACAGCGATTCCTCCTCATCTTCAGTTAATTTGGTACATTGGTCTCAGTATGGAGACAAACTCAGCTCTCGGACGCTGTTGGTGGGAGCAGCCGAAGCGCAGTGTGCATCCCCAGGCTTTAACATGGGGCTTACAACTGAAAAGAACGAGGATGAAGGGCGAAGAGCTTGCCTTTCAGCAGGCTCTGCAATAGATAATTCCTCAGTGCAGTTAGATAAGGAAGAACAGCCGATGCATTTGCCATGTCCAGTTCACACCGTTATTTTAGACTTCAGCATGGTGCAATTTGTGGATTTGATAGGTTCAGAGTTACTGCGACAGGTAAGCAGCCGAGCGTAAACGTGAAGCCTAAAGTTTACCCAATGTCTTATGTTTCTTGCTAGCCTAAAAGGCTACGTAACAATCGCACATCTTCCAGTTGAACTTTAAGGGTGCGAGATTTAGCTATCGAGTTTCAGAAATTAATAAATTCCCATAAACCCACTTTTTTTTGAAACAAAAACCCCACTATCCATACAAAAGACATGCAAAAACCTGTCATTCATTGTCACCAGCTCTAGAATCATGTAAGCTAAAACCACATTTATAAAAATGTAAATTTGTTTTTTTCCATTTTGGCTGTTTATTTTTTCTTCTAGCTGAACACTTGAAAAGAATGTTCTTCTTTAGAAGTGTCAGATATAAAACTACCAGCTGTCTTCTCCTAGAGTGATTTTGTTGTTATTGCTGACTGCCTAATTAGCCTTTTCTTTGAAGTATGCCATGAACTTTTAAGTCTTCAAGTGGGGATCCTAGCCAATGGAGAGATATATTTAGCAAACAGAAATTTCGTGCCGCTGTGCTTCTCAGAAAGATACAGTTCCAGATGGATTCTTAGTCAGCTTCCTCAAACTCTGTAGCTCAACTCCAAAAGAATTTTCCTTAAGAACAGGTTAGACTAACACCTATTAGGAATAATTATGGACTGAGCTGATGTCCCTAAAATCCTTGAAGATTTATTTGCCTCACATTGAACGACCCTCCCACTGGGAAGGGTGGTAAAGTCAAAGTCTTTCCAGATTCCTTCCAGCCCCATATTCTGAAATTCTGTAATTCTCTGAAGTAATGAGTTTAATTGACTTTAAAAAAAAACAAACCTGCTTTGAGGTCTTGTAATTACAAAAGGTTGGGCATTGAGAAAACGGTAAGAATCTATCCCCTCTAAAATCCGATTCAACACTAAATTGATATAACTAAAAATGTTGGATCTGAAAATTGTGACAACCAGAATTACAGGTCATGCTTGAAAACATAGGTTCCTGTTCTCATTTACACGTGAGCATGGCATCTGCGTATGGAGAGATGTTTCAAGTTAGGCTGTTCCTGTGGGAACTTTTTTGTTTAAGTGAAGAAATAGCACTGTGTGTGCTGCGTGTGAAGTGCAGGGGGCCAGCATGGGGTCTGGCTGCGACCTGCCCTGCTGCTGGAGTCAGCAGTCAGTGGGATCTTGGACAACTTTTCGGTTTAGTGCTGAACTAAAAAAACAGGATTTGAGATACCGGAATAAGGGTATTCTTCAGAGATACAACACTACAAGGGAGGTTTTATTTCCCTGTTTATGTTTTACCTGCTAGTGTACTTGATTAACGCAGAATTGCTCTAATGCCTGTACGGAATTCTTTCCGCAGATCATCCATATGTTTCACAATATTGGCATTGCAGTCCTTATAGCTGCCTGTCACTGTGAGTATATGGTCTGCTTACTAATATTGACTTAGCTCCAAGGGTAAGTTTTAAACTTAAGTGAAATGTTTTATCTGTACTGCTTGGTGTGGTTTTCCTGCTTAATTTATTTTCCCACTTTTTTATAGCCTCTGTGATAGCAGACTTTGAGAAGAATGATTTCTTTGACAGCTGTGTCACCAAAGAAAGGTTCTTTCTAACTCTTCATGATGCTGTGCTGGCTGCCTTGGGCAAGCATCGAAAGCCAGATGAGCAAGAACCTACTGCAGAAGAGTTTGCTGAAGAACCACTAGCTGAACAGCAGAAGGTAGAATATTTAGCTTAACATTTACACCTTCATGTTAAATTATCCTGTCTGTAACTTAAACCTTGACCTGTGGCTGAGGAAATAGGGCAGAGCAGATGCTCTTTTGAATTGTCCAGTTTTTCATAGGTACTTGCCTTTTTGCGACGGATCGATAATCCAGTTTGTTCCTTTGAGTCCTGTGTTCTTAACTGGGGAAAGGCATCTCTGTGTGCAGGCTGGAAAGGCATCCAGCTGAGTTTTGCAGCAGAGAACGACTCTGTTGCATTTTAAATTGCTTCCAGTTCTCCGACAGAGCAAGTACTCTGCCAGGGCAGAGCAAAAGCTCCAAGTTTTTTATTTCCAGAGGTTACTGGAGCACCAGTTCCCTTGGGGCTGACTGGGGAAGTGAAGGGCATTGCTAGCTTAATTTCCTGAAGAACTGAAGTTTATGCACATGCTCTTTCTCTCAGTATTCTGCAATGATTTTTAAGCTCACTGGCTGTCTCAGCCAAGTTTGAATAGGGCAGATGGTTGCAAGTTCCAGGAAAAGCCCTTGTTCTGAGTAGAAGATTCCAGTAATTGCCCCACCTAGGGAAAGAACCCAGCCTTGGCTAATCATCCTATGTGTACCGCCAGGCTGCGTCCTATAGCTGAAAGAGGTGAGAATGAAGGCAAAAAACTATCCCAATCTGCAGGAGAACAGGGTTCTTGAGTTCTGCTGCTCATGGAACAACTTGTTAAACTCTTTTATCTTGGCATCGTACAGAATAGTCTAATGCAAGGATATTGACCTTCCGGACTCTCTCCCCCATAGAAAAAACTTCAATGAATGAAGTGACAGTATATATT